>NC_092057.1:8783799-9102549 GCF_039877785.1 Chaetodon trifascialis
ATTCTTTAAATATTTGGTTTACTGTTTTTATATGTTTGCATTATTTAACTTATTGTTTAGTCTTTTGTTGTTGCTTTTGTCTTTTTGTCCTCGTTGAGTCTTTTCTTCTTCGTTTATACTTGAGTCACTTTGCTTGTATGTGCTCACATAAAGCTGATTCTGATGATACTACTATAATATTACTATGACACAGTACATCTGTGATACCTGTACTACTGATATCTCTACACTGCCTCTATCTCTATGACAATATCTATATCTGTACTTCTGTGCACTGCATGCAGGCGTTACTGTAGTTGCACATCAGGAGGAAAAATCTTCAAAGTTTCTGTAACATTTCTCTGTTGTTATTGTTGTTGCTGCTGCTGTTCAGATAAACAACATAACCTGATAAATCTCTGCATGTCTTTAACGTCTGTTTGCTGAAGTTGAACTCTGTAATACTGCAGTAACTGTATAATAACTGCAGTATTTGTAGAACAACTGCAGTATTTGTACAGGCTCATATCCGTCTCTGGAATATTTGTATGATAAACACTTTTTTGGAGGGTCCTGTTTTTTTTCCAGCAGCAAACTACCCCTCACCCCCACCCCCCAACTCCACACAGCCGCCCCGCCCCTCCAACCCCACCCACCCATCCTGAAGCAAACCCAGATCCAGATCTGGATCCAGGCCCGGGTCCTTACCGTGGGCCTCTTCCAGGTGACTCCCCGAACCTTATATGAGCTCCGGCCCAGCTCGTTGAAGCCCAGGGCCTCGGGCGCGGCGGGGAACGTCGGGTCGCAGAAGAGTTTTCCGGCGGAGCGGCACTGCGCCCTCAGAGCCGTGAAGTCCTGGTTCAGGTAGCGCATCGCGTTGGCGTTGGTGCCGAAGCCCGCAGCCAAGGCGCGCTTCTTGGCCAGAGTGGACGCCACGCCGGACATGATGAAGATCCAGAGGGAGAAAAGTGAGGAAGACTCCGCAACTTGTTTGGCCAAACTTTTCTCTCAGAGCAGATTTTCAGAGTTAGACCTCCGCCCCGAAAACCGAGCAGCAGAGGAGGAGCCAGATCTCCTCCTCCTCCTGTGGCCTTTCTGAAGCAGGAAGCTCAAACACAGAACAAGTCCAAACGGAATGAAATGAATCTGGACGGCCAAAAGTATGTGGACAGCCTATCCTATTCAAGAGAAGACAAAGAGGCATCCAATCACAGCCTCTGGCTGCAGCATCCGTCACTCCAACGTTTAACCTCTGAAGACTGAGGAGCAGAGAACCTCCAAAATCCAAAGACAGAGAACATTTGAGAAAGGATGCAGCAAACATGAGAGAGCAGGAATGAGACAGCCTGTCCTGTTTCTGATCACAGCCGATCACAGCTGGATCAGCTGATCACAGCCGGTCACAATTGATCACAGCCAATCACAGCTGTGATCAACCGATCATTTGTCTCAGTTGTCAGAGCAGCAGTTCTCACCTGAAGAACCACCTGCAGTCTGCTGAACCTGCTCAGAGACAGAAACCAGTCCCACTGGCAGGACCTTCATTTCATTTATTTTGCATTCACTGATATTCTGAATGTGAATTCATGATTTAATAGAATATGATCATGGAGTTGTTTGAATGCTGGAAATCATTTATTTGAGTGAATGTTTGAATGAAATTCAAATCATGTAAAAATGTCAAACTGCCGCTCATCAGCATCACTGACTGAAACGATGCTGACGGACGGACTTTCCTGGATCCACAATAACAGTTAATGGAAGAAATAAGAGACGATGAAAAGCTGTTCAGATCTTTTGACATGATGATGAAGACTTTAATCTGTTTTCTTCTTCTCTCTGGGATGAAACTGCAGTGATGTTGTGACGAATCAGATCAGTTCGATCAGCTGCAGCATCCAATCAGTAACTGCTATCCAGATTGGTGGCATGCCAGCCGGTGAAGGACTTCTGTGAAAGTTGCTGTCGTGCATCCTCGCTCCTCGGAGCAGTTGGTCCTTCTGTGGACTCACAACAGCTTCAGGACCCGCCGACTCCATGACATGGATCTGGACCTGGATGTGGTTCAGTTTGGGTTCAGGTTTGGAAAGGATCTCAGGGGTTGTGTTGTGTACTCATGTAGTCTGTCACACTAAATCTAGACCTCTCTTTGGGAGCTTTGGGATGGGCTGCAAGATGGCAGACCACGACCACTTGGGATGTACCACTGGTCTCCTCTTGACATGGAGGTCTGACCCCATCCAGCTGCTGGACCTGGTCTGAATTACCCACCTGTGAGGACTGATCCCAGGCTGTGACCTTGAGCAGCGTCTGAGGGCTCAGCAGGGCGGAGGAGGACAGTGTACAGAGTTTGAGCATCTTATGGACAGCAGGGGGAGACAGAGGGGCAACGAACATCTGGTGTTCTCATTTGACCTTGAGTTGTCTTTACTGGATTTTGTCCAAATGTTAAGTCAAAGGAGGTCGAGTCTCAGGGGTCTCTGCAGCTCCGTGGTCAATCCAGTTCAGCCCAGCTGCATGAAGGTGTCAGTGATGACAGAGTTGAGGTGGACTGAGGTTTTTAATCCAGGCCTTTCTCAGCTGGTAAGGCATCAGAGTCCGCAGGGCTGAACTGTAGATCATGTGACACCAAAGACCTGAAAACATTTCTGAAGCAGCTGAGCCAGTTTGAGTTCAATCTGTGTTCAGGTGTGTTTCAGGTGTGCTGAGTATTAACAAGACTATTTACAAGACTGTTGACTGAATAATTCAGAGTCAACTGATAACACAATGCTCCCTCACCTGGACCAGTGCTCCACCCCCTTATGCCTGACCACCTTTATACCTGAGAAGCACACACTCATCCACACACACACACACACACACACACACACACACACACACACACACCAACAGCACCTGCACAGTTCACTTACAGCTCACACTTCACACCTCAGCCAGGCTGTCAGGAGACCAACTGCCAGCCAGATTTCACCAGCACGACTGAATCTCAGCAGGTTCTCATCAGGCTCTCAGCAGGTTTTCAGCAGGTTCTCAGCAGGTTCTCTCAATATGGCGAGCACGGCAGCAGAGCTGGCCAGGAGGAAGGCCCGGGAGGAGGAGGGCACCGGCAGTCGGGCCAACGCCGTCTCCTTCAACCAGCAGAACTTTGAGCAGTTGAGGAGCGAGTGTCTGCAGACCGGATCGCTGTTCTGTGACCCGACCTTCCCTGCAGACTGGGACTCTCTGGGATACAACGAGCTGGGACGCTACTCCTCCAAAACCATCGGAGTGGAGTGGAAACGACCCACGGTGAGCTGAGACACTGAGTGTGTGTGATTTTTATTGATTAATGTCAATCATCTTTTCATCTTTTAGCCTGTGAAACATCAGTGAAAAAGGTTCTTTCAGTTTACTGTGATAAAAACAAAACGCCTGAAGATCTGAAACGCTGCAGAAACCAGAAAATAGTTTGAAATTTAGATTTTAATCAATCAGCGATTGTGTGTATGCATGCGCGATCAGAATCACATTCTTTGACTTGTCTGGTGCCTTTAACACCATCTGGTCTGCACTACTGGGGAAGAAGACGACTGCCATGCAGGTGGATGCTCCTCTGGTGGTTCATGGACTACCTGAGGAGACCCCCCCCCCCTTCTACCCCAGCTTCCATTAGGGTGGAGATTATACAGGAGCATGAATACCTGGGTGTCCACCTGGGCAGCAAGCTGGACTGGACCAGGAACTCTGTGGCTCTCTACTAAAAGAGGAGGATCTTTTTCCCACAGAGACTTCAGTTGTTGGTACCCTCTTGTTTAATTTCTTGCTGGATTTGTCGTTTTGGTGGATGGCATCAGACCAAGGCCTGGCTGGACCGGATGCTCTCAGGCTGGTGCTGTGTCAGCAAGAAACATCATTAGGGAAGGCTGCTTTAGGAGCCCAAACCGCCGATCCATTTACATTAGGACGCTTCCAGGGCAGCGTTTGAGCCTAATCAGAGCCAGGATGCTCCACAGCTGATGTATTTAACAGGCTGTTTCTTTCACTGACTTAAGGCCTAGAGGTTTTTAAGGATCCAGGATCCACTTTCTGAAAATACAGTGTGAGCCAAAAAATGAAGGCGGGGCAGAGAGCGAGCAGGTAAATGCTGTGTAGGAGAGCAGGAAGTGGAGATTATGAAGTAACAGGAAGTGGAGATTATGAATGATTAACAAACACAGATGGAAAAACCTCATCCGAGGAGTCGTGTGTTGGAACTATCTCTTGACAAACAGCAGTGTATTTATCCACTGGTGCCTCTGTGCAGCTGCTGTTTGAGGACATTAAAGATTAAATCACCCCCCAGTATTAAAAAGAGTCTGACTCAGTTTGTGTTGATTATTAACCACATGTCTCCGAACACTGTTACGCCTGGACAGGTTTCATTTTCACCCTCTGCAGGTTTCGGCTTCTCAGATGTTTGATTTGCTGCTTTTCCTGTCAATGATTTGAATGTTTTTTAAATAATTATTATTATGAATGTTAATTAATGACTGAACGAACATGGTGACGGCATCACTTTGAGCTCTTCGTCACCACATTTCTCTCCATTTTTCTTGACTTCCTGTTATGATGATGAAGTCTGAATTTGTGTTTTGGAGACAAACTTGAAACAAACTTTGGCCGTTTCTCAATACCAAGTACGCCAAGTTCGGATTACGAACTTGGCAGTTCGGACTTAGCAAATTCGACTTGGGAGTACAGTCTCTCCAGGACGGGAGGACGCAGGACCGTCATTCTGCAATTGGGACAGCAGCGTACTTGATGACGTTAGCAGGACGACACATCTCCAAAAACTTTGGAGCAAATTTTAAACTACGCGCTATTGTGATGAGTCGACCACAGATTTTAAGTTTTAACATCCACTTTCTCACATAAAATAATCTTAAAACCACATTCCGTACTACTAAAACAGCAGTATTTCCAAACTTGTAACTTATAGTTGTGAGTCCTCTCCTCCAGCATCGTTGCGACGAAAGGCATTCTGGGATACGTGGTTGCCCCAAGTCCGCACAAGTCACCATCCGATGCATCCTCGATAAAGTGGGAGGGGCAAGAACACATCCGGGTATTTGAGTGTACTTGTCGAGATGCGGACTTGAGAATTGGAACAGTACTTGGACTCAGAGTGATGACGTTTCTCAAGTACACAAGAACACAAGTACAGAGAAGAACACATATTGAGAAACGGCCTTTTTTTTCTTTCTGATGGTGATGATGAAGAAGACAGTGATGACATCATTAATCACTTGCTGTCTTGTCCTATCAGGAGCTGTATTCTGATCCTCAGTTCATTGTTGATGGAGCGAAGAGAACAGACATCTGTCAGGGAGTGCTGGGTGAGAACACAGACACACAGACACAGACACACACACACACACACACACACACACACACACACACACACACACACACACACACACACACACACACACACACACACACAGGTGTGTGAGGTCTGAGGTGTGATCATGTGACCTGGTGTGTGTCTGTCAGGTGACTGCTGGCTGCTGGCCGCCATCGCCTCTCTGACTCTGGACCCTCAGATCCTGAACAGAGTGGTTCCTCCTGGACAGAGTTTCAGCTCACAGTATGCCGGCATCTTCCACTTCCAGGTCCCTTTGAAGTCACAAACAACAAACATCAATCAGTAATCAATAACAGCAATCAATAGTCAATAATAACAATCAATAATCAATAACAACAATCAATAATGACACTAAAGTTCATTCATACGGCCCTCTGCTGAACTTCTTCCTCTGGGCCTTTCAGTCACATCTTGTGGCCGTCTTCGGAGTTTGTCTCCGACCGTCCTCCGTCCCCTGAGGACAACCCTGAGAGTGTAGAAAGAAGACTTTGAGTTTTAAATGATCACAAACTGATGGTGAAGGTTTTTACAGTATTTACAGTCCCCACATATTCTACATGGATGTGTTTTTACATGGTATTTGATGGTTTGTGTCTGAGCCTGAGATGAAACTCTCTATAGTTTCATAGTTTCTCTAAAGTTTCACATTTTAAATTAAAAACCACGACAATTTTACTAATCAGGGTGTAGTTGTGTGGTTATAGTTTTGGTTTGTTGACTTCAGAGAAAACATCATGACATAACTTTGTCATAAACTCTGTCCTGTGAAAACCATGTATCTCCAAAGCATGAACTTGTCATGAGTAGAAAAAGTGCTGCTGTGTTCAGTTTCGTCAAACACTGTTTGTATCAGATAATCCTTTTAAAGGGTTTTACTGTATTTGCAGAGCAGAGAACATCATCAGAGCTCTTTGAGGACTCTCTATTGTTCTCAGCAACCACATGATGGAAACTATGTATCCCTCCTCCACAGGAAGTGACACCAAGAGCTGAAGCTGTGTCTTTATTCATGTTCCTGGTCCCCTGAAGGATTTAGATGGTTTCTGACTCAGCGGTCAACAGCCAATGAGAGTCATTGTTGAAAGTGACTTGCGCTTCGTAGCCAATGAAATCCCAAAATCAAGGATCTGCTGCTTCAGCTGGTCATTTCCAGCCAAATCAAGGAATTCACTGCAAGTAGGGATGTTACACAGGAAGTGACATCATGTTTGTTTGTACCTGTAGCTGTGGCAGTACGGGGAGTGGGTGGATGTGGTCGTGGACGACCGGCTGCCCACCAGAGACGGGAAGCTGCTGTTCGTTCACTCAGCAGATGGAGCAGAGTTCTGGAGCGCCTTGCTGGAGAAAGCCTACGCCAAGTAAGACCCACGTTCATGGTCCCTCAGGATGAACTGCACTGTTTGACATTAAAGCTCAAGCACGTTATTTAGTTTACAAGCATTTCTCATGTCCCATTTCAACACCTTCAGACGTCACATTGACTGACATTTTAACTGTGTACTTCAGACACTTCACTTTCTTTCAGTGGTTTCTCTCACTGTTTAAAACCGTTTTACGTACTTACACTTTAAACTACTTTCAGTATTTGCAGTTCAACTTTTAATTGAAAGGACTGATTTTAGTGTTTATGCTTCAGTTCACGTAAAGTGTCACTTTAACTATCTGCAGTTCAGACGCTTCAGTCGAACATTTCACTTTCCTCCAGCCGGAACACTTCCTGTTTACACGTCAGCTGACTCCCCCTTTTCTTCCTGCACTTTCACTTAATCTCCCCTTTCAGCTTCTTTCTCGTCGTTCTGTTCATTCCTGTGAAAGTTGCTCTGAAGCTGAAGCTCTAAAGACATCATCTGGGCGTTTGATCCATTTAGCATCAGAGTTCTGTTTGCCAGCGAGCTTACAGCTCAGCCCTCCTCTAACTTCATTGAGCATGAAGTGAAAAATAGTCTCATTTCGCAGGGTTTCTTAAACACTCAGGACAGATGGAGGACAGAGGGACTAAAGACTACAGGCAACTGTACGATTCATTATTCACTTCAGCTGACTCCAGATCAGCCTCTAAACACCAACAGCAGGAAGCCCAGTGTGTGTGTGTGTGTGTGTGTGTGTGTGTGTGTGTGTGTGTGTGTGTGTGTGTGTGTGTGTGTGTGTGTGGTGGAGGGGATTAGCATCAGGGTGGAGGACAGTTTACTCAGTAAACACTCGGCTTCAACCAGCCTGGAAAACAAACAGAGCTGCTGACTCAGCTCTTTACACTGAAAACAGGTAAAACTGTCTCACCTGCTCTGATTTATTCTGCCTCACCTCAAACACTCTGCAGAGTGAACATCACTTTCACGTCCTACAGTCTGTGTGATGGACACCAGTGTCTTTTAGCGCTGAGCTTTTATTTTGAAGAAGCTGTACGAGCTGTCAGTTTGTCAGGTTACTTTTCGGTTCAGTTGTTATTAGTGTGAGTTTTATTTTGACAGATGTTCATTCTTCCTTGAGTGCTTTTCCTCCAGCTGCCTTTAAACTCTCACTCTAACTTCTTCAGTCACTCTCACAGTAACTATCAGTTTAATGAAGTCGGCTTTCAGCCGCTCTTTCATCAACATTCAGGTCGTGCTCGGCTCTCTGCTCGTCGTTCGACAAACGCTGCATTCAGGTTAAATTGTTGAAGTGAAGATTTTTTGTGATTTGATTGTTGCAAACTGTTTAAAGATGGAATCAAAACAGCAGAAACAAACAACATTCAACACCAACAACAGATGATTAGAAAACTGAAGCAACTGACTGTTGAAGAGTCACAGTACCAAACAGATCGATAGCAAAGGTCCAGATGATCCGATCCAAAAAACTATTTGATCTGAAATACCGTAATAATCCACAGAAAGATGTTTATCAGTTCAAATTACCAGCAATCTTCCACATTTCTCTGTTATAACTCTGAAGACCTTTTGATTGACACCTCACTTGACCATTTAGGATCTTCCATGTAATGTCCACAGCAGACAACAGCCAATGAGAGTTTGTGGACAGGTGATTGGGCAGGTAAAATGAAATTTCTAAAACAAGGATCTGCCACTTCAGTACGTAATTAACAGCCAAATCAATCAATCAATACAAGAAAAGTTGGGATATTAGACAGCGTTTGAAATGATAAAGCTAATAAATGGCCTCAAGACATATAGCCTAAATATAAGTATAGAACCCCAAAATATAGATGGGCTAATAATATCTTTCCTAAATATACAGTAAATATAGATATTTATCTAGATATAGTAAATGGCCTTTTTTTGGAGAATGCCCACATGTACGATCAGAGAAAACAAATGAAAATATTCAGTTTCTGAGTTACAGTCATCAGTTTCATTGTACTTGGACTGAGAGAAGACATGACAGTGGGACCACATGTTGCGTTTTCCAGCGGATAAGACAAAGATCGGATAAAGTCATCTGCTGGTGTGTGTTTCTACTCTAAATGGTTGGAGAACAGCTTTTAGTTTACTTTGGGTCTCTGTATCTTGGACGGCATTTTAGGCTAATTTTACAGGAGTGGTTTTCACTGATAACTTCAGTACTGACACTCACACACTGTACACACACTGTACGCACACTGTACACATTGTACACACACTGTACACACTTCAGCTTCCTTTCAGCTCCTACATTAAACTTAAACTGTCACTTTAACTCTCAGGCTGACATTTCAGCTGTTTTCAGTGTGTCCACTTCCTGTTGACCCCTCAGATGACCAGTCAACTCCTCTCAGCTTTCACACTTCAGTTCCCATTGAACTTCCATTATTTGTGGTTGCGTCTGAAATGACAGTGTGTGGCGTCGCATTTCACATATTTTCACTTTGCTTGTGTTCAGGGTTCAGCTGGCACTGCAGCAGCTTTCAGCTCACATACACGTACTCACTTTTCACGAGACGATAAGTTCTTCCAGCGCTTTGATCACTGACACCTGAACTGACTCTTGAACTGTGGCTGTTACACAAATACACGTAAAGACACTGAAGTGGTTTCAAACACTTCAGCCACCGTCTTTCAGCTGAAGCTGACACACTTCCATGTCTTCATGAAATGTGCTCTTTTGTATAGTTGACAGCAGATATTTGAGGTTAGTTAAATAAGAGACTTGTTAATATGAATGTAATAATTTAGCAGATTGAGGTGTTCATCCATAAATCAGCATCACTCCACAGAGCTGAGGACTAACTGTGCTGTGTCTCCTCCTGCAGGGTGAACAGCTCGTACGAGGTTCTGACTGGAGGTTTGATTATTGAGGGTTTTGAGGATTTCACCGGAGGAATCTCAGAAAGCTACAACCTGAAGGAGGCTCCACCCTTCCTGTTTAACATCGTTAGGAAGGCTCTGAAGCTCGGCTCGCTGCTCGGCTGCTCCATCGACGTAAACCTCTGGCCCTGAACAGAACATAGAGCAATATAAGAACAATTATTAGCTCATTTAGCTAATTAGCTAAATATTTACGATATCAAAGAAGAATAAAAACTCATTCAATATTTACATATTTCCATCTTTCTCAGAGTTCCAGTTCACAAGAGACGGAGGCGATCACTGGTCAGAAGCTGGTTAAAGGTCATGCCTACTCCATTACTGCTGCACAGCAGGTGAGGCATTCTGGGAAATGACCGGAGGCTCCAAAACTCGGCGTAGGCTTGGCCTCGGTGTGGTAACATGAATTATGTCGCGTTAAGAATAATTCAGAATACTTTTCACTGGACACAGGAAGTGAAAAGATCATTTGGACTTTTCTCCAGAGTAGTTAAGATGAAACTTATGTCTCCATGGTTGCAACCATACATCAGGACCAACAGACCAGCAGGGGCGCAGATGGACTCGTCTCCTCCTGGTCTGGACCAGCAGGGGGGCAGGTGGACTCATTTCCTCCTGGTCTGGACCAGCAGGGGGGCAGGTGGACTTGTTTCCTCCTGGTCTGGACCAGCAGGAGGGCAGATGGACTCGTTCCCTCCTGGTCTGGACCAGCAGGAGGGCAGATGGACTCGTTCCCTCCTGGTCTGGACCAGCAGGGGGGCAGGTGGACTTGTTCCTCAAACTGGATGTTTACAGCTGCAGGTTTCGTCCTGTAGGTTCTTCACTTTGGTTCTCCTGTGGAGCTGCTGAGGATCAGGAACCCGTGGGGTCATGTGGAGTGGACTGGGGCCTGGAGTGATGAGTGAGTCCAGGTCCTCACATTGATCTGTCTATCTGTCTCTGTCTGTATGCTCGTCACTCACCCAATCAGTTTTCAGAGGTAAAATATGCTGACTGAATTTTAAAATGTCAATTAAAGGGACAATTGTTCACATTCAGAAGTAAAAATACTAAAAACAGGAAGTGCAACAATTTAAAATTCTGACTGAAATGATTTCATGTCCATCAACCATAAACCATCTGATGGACAGCTCATCCGACAAGTCATGGAGCAGGTTTTTTACATCTGTCTTTATATTCAAAGAGCTTCAGTCATCTCTAAACAGCCACAACTGGACCTCCAAAGACCGCCAACACTTATAGTGAATGCTGAAAACTGTTCCAGCGTCTGATGTTTCTCTTTGTTTGACTGTTTGTCAGTTCGAAGGAGTGGAACGGAGTAGAGCCAGAGGAGAAGAAGAAGCTGGATCACTCGGCTGATGACGGAGAGTTCTGGTGGGTTGACTCGGATCAATAACTGGCCCAGTTAATAAATCTGTTGACAGTTCATCCTAAATTTAAACTGATGTTTGTTGGTTTTAATTGTCATCAGTGAAATTTCCTCTCTAAAACACCACATAATGTAGTAATGTGTAATATTTGTAATGAATCCTGTAAAGTTACGTTAGCTCTTATTCATCAGCGTGCATTCATTTTTCTTCACTTTTCATTCTGCATGTGTAATCCCAGCAGTGCAAAGTAACTACATGATTGTATTCAAATACTGTACTATACTGTACTCAAGTACAATTCGGACATGCTTGTACTTTTACTATGACTTTACAATTCTACTCTGATACATTTCAGAGGTAAGCGTAGTACTTTTTACTGCATTCTTTACATAAAGAACAATATGATGTTACATAAACATATATTATAAAATACAACAGACTGTTCAAGATGAAACCGACGGGCTCCAAGAATCAGTATTTGTCTCCTCGTCGTGTTTCAGAGTCCCAGTGTGCTCAGGTCAGACGTTGTACTCAGGCAGGTGATGTTCTGATGTTCTTCTTCTTTGTCTCTTCTGTCTGCGGGCTGCAGGATGTCCTACCCAGATTTCCTGCGTCAGTTTTCCCGCCTTGACATCTGTAACCTGACACCTGACACGCTCAGCAGCTTCGACGTCGGCCACTGGAACCACAGCGAGTTCGAAGGCGCGTGGAGGATCGGCTCCACCGCCGGAGGCTGCAGGAACTATCCGGGTACAGATCCAGATCAGTGAGCTGGTCTTCATCCAGGCCTCGGTTTGGCTCATTGATTCTTTATTTACATCTTCTTAACATCTGGAGGCTCCAGCTGCCGCCATCTTTGATGTGAACAGTTTCCATGGTTACAGCTGTGACCATGGCTGACTGAGTCTCCTCAGTAGACCCAGTCCTCATTGTAAACTCTGAACTCTCTGTCCTTGACAGTATTAGCATTAATGTTAAAGTGATGTTAGCTTAGCTTTCAAAATGTGGTCCTGCGTGTTTTCGTAGTTTGTCTCAGTGGTTTCATTGACGCTTCCGGTGAACCGTCAGACGTTACTGACAGAGATTCAGCGTGGCTTAACGTCAGCAGCAGGCAATCTCATTGGCTGCTGGAGGACCTCACGTCCTGGCTGCTTTGTCTCTTATTGGCTGTGGAACAGTAGAACAGTGAGTGTAAACTGACGTCCTCTTCTCTCCGCAGCCACGTTCTGCTCCAACCCTCAGTTCTTCATCCGCCTCAAGGACGTGGATGACGACCCTCACGACGGCAAGGACGGCTGCTCCGTCCTGATTGGTCTGATGCAGAAAGACGTTCGCAGGGAGAGACGCTTTGGACAAGACCTTGACACCATTGGATTCGCCATCTATGAGGTACAAATACACACAAATACTCCAGGGATGGTGGAAGTACTAAAAGTAACAATACAAAAAAGTACAAATGCTCCAGTACAAGAAGTACTGCCTGATTGTATTGACCGTATATTGATTGTGTATTGACTCTGTGTTGACTGTGTATTGACCGTGTATTGATTGTGTATTGATTGTGTATTGACCGTGTATTGGCCTCATTGCCTTGTCAAACCTTTCAGGTGACTGAAATGAGACGTTTGGACACGTCAGACTTTGATGAAGTTCTTTCTGTATTTCTGATCTTTTCTGTTTTGTGTTTTTCTTCCAGGTTCCTGATGAGGTGAGTCCAGATGCATTTTGATCCAGTTTGAAGTCAAAGTCGTCTTCAGTCCACTGAGGACAAACAGGATCTGCTTCTTCAGCTTTCAGGAGAGTTTTGCTTCAGATAGATAGATAGATAGATAGATAGATAGATAGATAGATAGATAGATAGATAGATAGATACTTTATTTATCCCCTGAGCGAAAATTCGGGTGTCCAGTAGCACATATGAACAGATAAAAAAACACACATTACAGATAAAATAGTAAATAAGATAATAAATTAACTTAGTTAAATTAGTTTGTAGACATTTTGTAGGATGGAGACCAATATCCAGTCAGTCCCTCTGACCTTCAGGACTTCAAGCTCTGACCCTTTCATTCTTCTGTGGTCAGTATAAAGGTCGCGGTAACATCCGGCTGGGCCCGGAGGTCCTGCTGAGGGGGACGTCTGTGGCTCGCAGTCAGAACTTCATCAACATGAGGGAGGTGTGCGACCGCTTCAAACTGCCGCCCGGAGAGTACGTCGTCATCCCCTCCACCTTCGAACCGCACCGCAGAGGACGTTTCATCCTGAGGGTGTTCACGGAGAAACCAGCCCACAGCAGGTCCGTCCCAACATGCTGCAAGATGTCTGTTCAGACTGGTCAGAGGGACAAGAGCTGGTCCTTCCTGCCGAATGATTGTCTTAATGTGCTCTGTCTGTTTCAGTCCACTGGAGGAGGACGTGCACGCTGACATCCAGCAGGTCTGTGACGCTCGTTTGCTGATATCACGTGTTACGTCCCTGGCTCAAAGGGAAGCAACACGTGTCACACGGCCACAAGGCGAAGCTTTTTAAGAGGTTTATTTCATAAAATGACCAAACTGAAAAGAGGTAAGCGTGGATCTCAGCTGCAGCCTGTCAGGCTCTGACCTGGACCTGTGAAAGAGAATGGAGAGAGGGAAAGGGGTGTGGCCATGTCTTTTAAACCTGCACACACCTGCAGATGAACACAGGCAATCAGAAAAACAAAGGGACTGAGCCACTTTCAAAATAAAACACAGGCCTTAATTCTCAGCCTGTAACACACGACATGTGAAGCTTCTGTCTTTGGATCACAGCGTCCTCTCTGCAGAGGACAGCTTCTTGTCTCCTAACACATGTGATGCATCTGGTCTGAACTAATGTTGTCAGAGCAGCGTGAGCAGGATGTGGTGTCTTCATGTGGGTCCGTTCATGTCTGGTCTGTGGTGTCGTGTGGACATGAGGTGTTATTAACGTCGTGCTGCAAGTCATTCTTTTGGATTTCATGCGATCTCTCTAATGTTTGTCCTTCCAGCCCGATGTTGGACACCAAGACGTGGATCCTCACTTCAGACATCTCTTCGCCCAGATCTCCGGAAACGTAACTGAACATTTGACTACATTTATTGTGAAACTGATGAGTTCATTCTGAGCAGCTGACAGTCAGTCAAACCCGTCTGTCTCTGTGTCCCACAGGACTCTGAGATTTCTGCCTTCGAGCTCCAACAGATTTTGGACAAAGTGGTCTCTCACAGTAAGAACAGCTTAATGTCACACATTGAGTTTTTCCTTCACGCTGTGGAGATCAGGAGTAATGAAGGATGCGAGAATATCGTCTGAATGCTCTTAATGTTCACTGTGCTGCTGATTGAACCACTTCAGACTCACCTGAAAGCTGCAGGTGTGAACTCACCTGTGTGTTCTTTGATTCAAGGATCTGATGTGAAAACAGATGGTTTCAGTCTGCAGACCTGCAGGGACATCATCAGCCTGCTGGATGTATCCTTCAATTCAGAGAGACAGACTGACAGAGAGACAGGAAGAGAGAGAAATAGACAGACAGACAGACAGACAGACAGACAGACAGACAGACAGACAGACAGACAGACAGACAGACAGACAGATGGTCAAATGGACAGACAGATGGATGGAAAGACAGACAGACGGAAGGACAGGCAGACAGACATAGAGATGGGAAGAGAGACAGACAGAAAGAGAGAGAGAGAGAGAGAGAGAGAGAGAGAGAGACAAATAGAGAGACAGACAGACTGATGGATGGACGGATGGAAAGACAGACAAATGGACAGAAAGACAGTCAGACAGACGGACAGACATACAATCAAACAGACAGGCAGACAGATGGACAGACAAAGACAGACGAACAGATGGACAGGGACAGACAGACAGACGGACAGATGGATGGACAGAGACAGACAGATGGACGGACAGATGGATGGACACAGACAGACAGATAGACAGACAGACAGACAGACGGATGGACAGAGACAAACAGACGGACAGTCCTATGGTTTTGGTCTCTGACTGCTCTTCAGATGGACGGCAGCAGTAAACTTTGTCTCCTGGAGTTTCATCGTCTGTGGCTGATGATCCAGAAGTATCTGGTGAGACCCTCGTGGACACACTGAGGACAGGCGGTCCTGTCGCCATAGTAACTGCTCCCTTACTTGTACTGTAGAGGCGGATGACAGTATGTAAAGTACTTCAAATGAGTACTACCTTCAACATGTACAGCAGTAATATCAATCCACAGACAGCAGATATAAAACACTTTACTGCTACAGGAGTACTTTCACTTTGAGTACTGTGAGTACATTTAGCTGATTATACTCACATACTTTTACTTCAGTCAGGTTTTGAATGTGTGTATTAGAAGTCTTCATTAAAGAGAGTGAAAAGTCTTCCACCACTGATCAGCGTTGTGGGTCAGATTTCACAACAACAACAATAAAAGGAATGAATACAGACATCTGATGTCATGAAGTTTCTGCCTCTGTACTTTGACTCACTTTCTGTCTGATGGGACGTTTAACTGTGGAATATTTCACTGACAGCTGATTTCTTTCTCTTCCTCTTCCTCTTCCGTCCTCTAGGAGATCTTTAAGAGTCACGACTCAGACGGTTCCGGTACGATGAGCAGTCACGAGATGAGAGCAGCGCTGGCTGAAGCAGGTGAGACTGACCATCGCTGATCACATCCATCAGGACCATCCAGAGGTTCTCCTGGTGGTTCCAGCAGAAGCTGAAGGAGGTCCAGAGCTTCTGATTGGAGTTATGTGGTTTTGAGAAGGTTCCAGGTGTTCTAACAGGGTTCCGGGGCTCAATGAGTGGAGTCCACAGTTCTTTAGGAACTTCTTAAGGTTCTTTACAAAAAGGTTCAAGTGGTTCCAGAAGGTTCTGGAGTGTAAATGAGTAAAGGTGTCCTTTAACAAACTCCTGACAGGTTCTACAGACTGTGGCAGGAGTCCACAAGGAACTTCCTTGGAAGTAAAGGAGGTTCTGGTGTTTATTAAGAACTCAGCAGGGCTTTGATTGATGGTTCTACAGGTTCTTCAGATGGCTTGAATGGACGCTGCGTTCAGCTGTTTGACCTCTGACCTCCTGTACAAAGCAGCAGATCTTAGAAATGGTTCCACGACTTATTGTTCTAAACTAATTTACTGTTACTCAGTCTTGTGTCTCTCCTTGTGTCTCTGTCTGTCTCTCTGTGTGTCCAGGTGTCCAGGTGAACAGCT
The DNA here is from genome assembly GCF_039877785.1 of Chaetodon trifascialis. NCBI lineage: Eukaryota > Metazoa > Chordata > Actinopteri > Chaetodontiformes > Chaetodontidae > Chaetodon > Chaetodon trifascialis. The sequence continues at coordinate 8,800,043 of NC_092057.1, forward strand.
ATGTCCTTCAGGAACTCGTCATTCGTTACTCAGACTCGTTTTTCTCCGTTGACTTCGACTCATTCGTCGGTTGTCTGGTTCGTCTTCAGTTGCTTTTCAGTGAGTCTCATCGTACACTGATTCTCATCAGACTCATCCGTTCATTACAAAAAGAATCTCAGTATTCATACATGAATATATTACTGATTGGGTCCCAGTGTTCCCAGCACAGAAGTGTCACTTTTTTTTCAGTCAAATTTGTCAAACCTTTTTCCTCTTCAGAGATGTTCAGGACTCTGGACAAGAAGAACCAGGGGAAGATCGAGCTGGACCTGCAGCAGGTAAAGGTGTGCTGGTCCAACTGGTGCTGAACCAGTATGCCAGTATAAAGTGCTGCTGATGCCCCCTACAGGCTGCAGCCGGTGGTCACATGACACAGCTCTTCATGACATCATCACCAAGCTCTTCTTCTCTCCTGCAGTGGCTCAGCCTCACCATCAACTGACAGCTGCCAGCTCCAGGTGCATGCTGGGAGTTTCCTTCAGTTCAGAGGACAGACAGCAGCAGCTGTCTGGGAGTGAAAGCCTGGTTTTAATGTCATGTTTGAAAGTTGTGAGCAGCACAAACTGAACTTCAAATAAATCTAAATAAAATCAACGATGTCTGAAAACTTTGTTAAAAAGACATATTAACAGTGAAAAGACGAGTTTTGCGTTTCACTTTAAGTCTTTGATTTGACGTTTTAAACCTTCCATAAAATGAAGACACACAGTCACGACATGTTTCATCAGAACTGAGTTTAGACTCAATTTTTCTGTTTTACTCTTTTGAAATTACAAATTGGTTATTTTTGAAAAAACATCAAATAAACAGCAGGAAGTGACCTGTGCTCATTTGGTGCTTCGGCTGCCTTTAAGTCACTTAAATACGACAGTAATCATAAATGGATTTTATTTTCAGTATAAATCTTGACATGAGTTGGAGGCGGAGCTGGATATTCCTCATCATTCAGTTTTGTGATCAGCTGAGAGACAGTCAGTCTGAAAAGGTGTGAAAGAAAGACACGATTACCTGTGATCTACCTGAGAGTCCCTGTAGTTACTGCTGTCCGCCTGCAGGAGGCAGAGTTTCATCACCACTGGTGAGAGACAGAGGAGGCACAAGCTGAAGCTGCACGCTGTAAAGGTACCAAGACCACAGTGAAGAAATACTCTGTTAGAAGTAAAAGTCCTACGTTCAAAATCTCACTGAAGTAAAAGTACAAAGTACAACTGTGATCCAATAAACTCTGTAAAACATCAATAAACCAGAATCAATCATCAATAATCAAACTGTTCACTGACAGCAGCTTCATGTGTTCATCTCCTTCATCCAATCAGCCTGTTTACCTGTGGAATGTTCCAAACAAGTGTTTTTGGAGCGTTCCACATCTTTCCCAGTCTGTGAAACGTGTTGCTGCATCAGATTCACAATAAGCAGATATTCACAAAGTCAAGTAACAAACAAGTATGCACTTCATCCAATGTATTTCCACACTAGTGTGTGTGAGCGTGTCTATGTGTCTGTGTGTGGTATGTGTGTGTGTGTGAGTGTGTGTATGCTTGGGAGTGTATGTGTGTCTATGTGTCTGTGTGTCTTTCTGTATGCTTGTATGCGTGCGTGTGTGCGTGTGTGCGTGCGTGCGTGCGTGCGTGCGTGTGTGTGTGTGTGTGTGTGTGTGTGTGTGTGTAGGGGTGGAGACACTGACGAAGGTTAAAAGAATGAAACTTTTCTCTTGGAGCCAACAGGAACTCCTTCATATTTCAAGTTGACAAATTTCACAGGATCAGACCGGAAGTCAAACATGCATCCTTCATAATAAAAACACAGACAGTTGTCGTGTTGCTGCTTGTTCAGCCGGACAGACGGGAGTGTGGGACAGGAGGAGCTGATCACAGAATGTCTGTCAACTCCGTTTCATACTTCTCTCAACAGTATCTTTCCAAAATCAAACCTCGCCAAGCGACGACAATAACACTCTTATTTTGAAGGTCCAGGTCGGAAGTTTTAGCCGTCAATCTGTCTTGTTTGACCCATTGTGTTTAGTCCCAACAGAGGGGACACTCCCTTCCTGGCATCACACACCTGTAGCCTCAAAACACGTCGGGTCCTCCAAAACATTCCAGGAAACCTCCAGATCGTCCAAGCTCTCTGTTCCAGGCTCCAGACGCAGCAGCATGTCGGGCATCGCGGCCACCCTGCAGCACCGCCGGGAGAAGGACCGGGGCATCGGGACCAACTGCCAGGCTGTGAAGTACCTTAACCAGGACTACGAGACTCTGCGGCAGCGCTGCTTCGAGAGCGGCCGCCTGTTCCAGGACGACACCTTCCCGGCGCTGCCCTCCTCCCTGGGCTTCAACGAACTGGGCCCGAACTCCTACAAGGTCCGGGGGGTGTCCTGGAAGAGACCCACGGTGAGTGAAGGCAAAATCACTCATTATTCTAATGAAGTTCGGTACAGACTGAGAGGAAACAAACGGCGTCGTGCCCTGATGCCAGACCTCGTTAAGAAAACTGGCAATTTTAAAGTTAAGTTTTTAAACCACTTTCCAGATCTTTTATGCGACATTTGTATTCAGTATAATCCACCAAGTAACATGTAATTTCAATAAATCCAGGCTTTTAAAATGGCTCTACTTAACTGAGGTAATTAGTCAAACCGCCTGATTGGCTGATGGTGTTGATGGAACACCGCACAAGACCTGATTTAGAAAAAAGATTCAATTCAATTCAATAGTCCTTTATTAGTCCCGCGAGAAGAAATTCCAATTCACAGCAGCATCAATAAAGTGGGTAGAGTAGTAAAACAAGAGCATGCAAATTAAAAACAAATATATGCAAAAGAGTGGGATAACAAGAAACGTCATCCTGAAAAATTGTAAATACTATTTACAGACTGTTATGTACAGTAACAAGTTGTATTGCACAGATTATTACACTGATTACTAGTCTGACAGCTGCAGGAAGAAAGGACCTACGATACTGCTCCTTTACACACTTTGGATGCAGCATCCTGTCATGGAAACACCTGCAGTCACCTGCTGTCTGTCTGTCTGTCTGTCTGTCTGTCTGTCTGTCTGTCTGTCTGTCTCTCTCTCTCTTGTTATGTGTTGTTGTGAATGAGTGAGGAGGAATTAAAAATGAGTGTTTTGTGAATGGAGTTTGGTGTGAGGCTGTGCAGCTTCCTGCTCAGCCGGCTCTGACTGAAGGCTGCAGATCAGAAACATGGCCATCAGTAAACAGATGATGTTATCGATCAGATGAAGCTGCAGATGAAGTTTCTGCTTCCTGTCACAGCAGATGGTTGTTGTGATAGATGACAGATCATCACATTCCTCTGCAGACGAGCTGCTCAGGTGATTCAGTGTGTTTACTCGGGGACAGTTTGCCCACCTGCACATTCACAGTAAGAGCTGTGGTTACACTGGGTGTCTCCCAGTGCACTGAGTGTTTGAGCTGGGTGGAGCTGACCAGCTGAGTTTAGTATCAGTGGAGCCTGATGAGCGATTCTAACCTGGAAATCAGTTCGTCCTGAAGGAGGCGCTGCAGCAAAGGCGATGGTGACAGTGGAGGTTTAGTCCTGGATTAAAGCTCAGGGAGCCACAAACGATTATTTTGGTCTGAAGATGGTTTAAGGTCACAGTGTCTGTAGAGTCAGTGTTGGTGGTTTGTCCCTTCTGGGCTCCTGTAGAAACATGGTGGACACTTCGGGCCTTTCTACACTGATGAAAACAGAACTGTGAATATTTCATCCAGTAGATCCTCTTCAGTCCTCCGATCCTCTTCAGTCCCCTGATCCTCTTCAGTCCTCCGACCCTCTTCAGTCCCCCGATCCTCTTCAGTCCTCTGACCCTCTTCAGTCCCCCGATCCTCTTCAGTCCTCTGATCCTCTTCAGTCCCCCGATCCTCTTCAGTCTCCTGATCCTGAATCAGAATCAGAAAAAGCTTTATTGCCAAGAACGATTTTACACATACGAGGAATTTGTTTTGGTGAAGTTGGTGCATGACACATATAACAATATAAATATATATACGAAAGTCTGTTTTGTTTTGATTTTTTTTCCAGAAGTACAGTCTGTTTTTTTTGCCGGAAATACACAGCACAGTCTGTTTTTTCAGAGAGAAGTCCAAGCTGAGCGTTAATGTAACGCATGGAGTTATGGAGTGTCAATGTGACAAGATGAGGCAGAGGTGAAGTGTGAAGATGGTCGGGAGGGGTCTTGTTGATAGAGAGGGATCAGCCACAATCTTTCCTGCACTCCTCAGGGTCCTGGAGGCGTACAGGTCCTGAAGAGACGGGAAATTGCAGTCAATCACCTTCTCTGTAGACCTAATGACACGCTGCAGTCTGCCCTTGTCCTTAGCGGTGGTGGCAGCGTACCAGATGGTGATGGAGGAGGTGAGGATGGACTCAATGATGGCTGTGTAGAAGTGCACCATCATTTTTTTTGGTAAATTGAATTTCTTCAGCTGCCGTAGGAAGTACATCCTCTGCTGTGCTTTGTTGACGAGGGAGCTGATGTTCGGCTCCCACTTGAGGTCCTGGGAGATGATAGTTCCCAGGAAGTGGAAAGACTCCACAGTGTCAATAGTGGAGTCACAGAGGGTGATGGGGGCAGGTGAGGCTGAGTTTTTCCTGAAGTCCACAACCATTTCCATTGTCTTTAGAGCGTTGAGCCCTGGGTTGTTCTGGTTGCACCAGGTCACCAGATGGTCAACCTCCCACCTGTAGGCGGACTCGTTGCCATCAGAGATGAGTCCGATGAGGGTGGTGTCGTCTGCAAACTTCAGGAGCTTGACGGACTGGTGACTGGAGGTGCAGCTGTTTGTATACAGGGAGAAGAGCAGAGGAGAAAGAACGCAGCCCTGGGGGGATCCGGTGCTGATGGTCTTTGCATCGGAGACGTGTTTCCCCAGCTTCACGCACTGTTTCCTGTCAGACAGGAAGTCTGTAATCCACCTGCAGGTGGAGTCAGGCGTTGGTGTTAAAGGCATAGCTGAAATCCACAAACAGGATCCTAGCGTCCTAGCGGATCCTGCGGAGTCCAGGTGCTAGAAGATGAAGCGGAGGGCCAAGTTGACTGCATCGTCTACAGACCTGTTGGCTGCAAACTGCAGGGGGTCCTCCAGGAGAGGCTCGGTGATGTCCTTGAGGTGTGACAACACAAGGCGCTCAAAGGACTTCATGACCACAGAGGTCCGGGCGACAGGTCTGAAGTTGTGAAGTCCTATGGTCCTTGGCTTCTTGGGAACAAGGATGATGGTTGATGGACTTGAAGCAGACTGGCATGTGACATGTCTCCAGTGAGGTGTTAAAGATGTCTGTGAACACTGGAGACAGCTGATCAGCGCAGTGCTTCAAGGCGGATGGGGAGACAGAATCTGGTCCAACTGCTTTCCGGGGGTTCTTTCTCCTGAAGCATTTGTTGACGTCCCTCTCATGGATGGAAAGAGTCAGTACTGAGGTGGGTGGGGAGGGGGACGGGGGACCTTTAATGGTGGGCATTGGTGGAGGTGACTGGAGCTGGAGCTGTTGGGAGGTGTCATGGGGGATGGTTGCTGGACTGTCCCTTTGTCTTTCAAAGCGGCAGTCTCTGTCTGCGCAGTGGAGTCGGAAGCCAGCCAGCTGCAGCGCAGGGTCTGGTATTAATCGACAGAGCCACGTCTCGATGAAGCACTAAAAACGCAGATGAAGAAAAGTCCCTGTTTTTCAATTCAATTCGATATTCCTTCAATATTCCTTTATTATCTGCAATGAAACCAGTTTAACCACTTGGAGGTGGCCATTTTGGAATAATGTTGCATTTCCTGCTCTTCCTGTTCTGAAGACAATTTTTATTGTAATTCTGTGAATGTTGCTTCAAACATCTTCAACTTCTTTCAAGCAGCTTCCAAACCTGCATTTTTTTGATCTGCCCTCTTGTTGTTGTTGCTCTTGTTGTTGTTGTTTCTCGTTGTGTTTTTAACAGTGTGATATAAATGAAGCTTTTCTTACTCGCTGACATCACACCTTGACCCAAACTCTAACCCCGTTCACACCAAGTTCACGGACCAATCACAGAGCGTTCAGATGGCATGAACAGGTGTGACCTGCAGCTGGTTCAGTCCATCAGCTGACGTGTGCTTTGTTTTCTGCACAGGAGTTGACCTCCGACCCTGAGTTCATCGTCTCTGGAGCCTCCAGGACCGACATCTGTCAGGGAGCTCTGGGTGAGAACAAAGCTGTCACAGCAGCACATTGTCAGTGAGGCGAAGGCTGAATGCTGCTGCACTTAAAGCAGATGTTCAGGTGTTCCTCTATGCAGACGATGTGCCGCTGTATTCTTCTACCTGCTGAAAACCATGGCAGCCTAAAAGCTCCAAACAAACACGATCATCGTTATCAGTTGTATGTGTTACCTACCGTCACATGTTCATCACATGTTCATCACTGTCCTGTGAAAACCACGTATCTTCAGAACATCAGCTCTTCATAATGAAATAGAACTAGAATGTTTTCAGCTAATGGCACATGAGGCTTTTCTTTCCTCATTGATTTACTGATTGTTTAATTGAAGTAGAAGAACTTTCTCATCCCATAAAGAACATTTTCAAAAACAAAGTTTCTGTTTACTCGTTGAACGAATCAGAGCTCGAACTAATGTGTTGTCTCCATCCTCAGAAATCCTCTTAAATTATTTAAAACACATTAAATCCAGTCTGCTTCACTGTCTCTGCTGCTGTGTTTGTTGGTGTGTAGTGCCTCCTGGAGGTCAGTGGTCCAGGTTTGTGTGTGTGTGTGCGTGTGAGCTGAATGTTAATGTAACGCATAGAGTTATGGAAATGTCAATGTGACAAGTAGTAATCTATAATCAGTAATCTATAACAGGACGAGAAGCTCCATGGAAACCAGAACAGAGTCTTTATTTCACAAACACGTCAGCGTAGGAAAAGCCAGTCACCGTGAGCGCTGCCCATCAGACTGGAAGAACTGGTTCCAGTAACTGAAGCTTTGAATTCAATAACTTTATTTACACAAGTTCAAACAGGTCAGAGTGATTCATATAAGAAGAAGGAACGAACACTCACCTGAGTTCAGCACAGACTGACATCACGACCTTCAGCAGTAATTTAGCCCGAGAGGCTTGTTAAGCTCATTAAGCTTGGACCTGGCAGAAAAACCTGAACAACAGACAGAGAAACACATCAGGACATGAAGCTGTCCTCACCTGACCACCACGAGTCTCACCTACGTCTCACCTGCAGAATGACTCTGATCTGATCAACACAGACTCGCCTGGACGTGAGATCAGGATCCGTCTGTATCACAAACTTGAATAAAGATGATCGATTCACCAAACTTTATTCACTGCACTGACGTGACAGTCGTGACGAGTCAATCTGAACATTAATTCCACTCCGAAGAACTTTTCTTTCAGTCGTTTTAGGTTTTTTAGAACATCGAGCTTTTGAATTGTGTCTGTTTGTGGCTACTGCAGCTCAGCACCGAGAGGTGGTTCCACATTGATCCCGTATTAATGGCCATCATCTCGATTGATTGATTAAGTCTATGAAACGTCTTCAGATGTCTCGATTGTCCAGCAGTCCAGAGCTTCAGTTTGAAGACAAACAGACGATGGATGACGGTGCTCCTGAAGAAATGATTGATTTACTTTCTTTACTTTCTGATTGTTGTAAATTCAACTTTGATTGATTGATGGTGACATCATCAGCTCCAGTGACATCAGCGGTGTGTGTCAGGCAGGTCACTGATTCGTCCATTATCAAAGGGCCGTGCTGCTGTTTATCGCTGCTTGTCGTCAGTTTCCAGGTAGATTTCTTTCATTCTGGTAACGTAGTACTAGAAACTGATGGTGTGTTTAAGGACACTTCAACATCTGACGGTCAGCTGCTAGAAACAGCCATGTTCTGATCGTCTGGGTTTGATTTTTCCAGTTCAGCACCTGTAAGTGGTTGACCTTAAGTCCCACCCTCTTTGTGTCTGTCGTCCAGGTGACTGCTGGCTGCTCGCCGCCATCGCCTCACTGACCCTGAACGAAGATGTTCTGGCTCGAGTTGTCCCGCAGGGACAGAGCTTCAGGGAGGGACAGTACGCCGGCATCTTCCACTTCCAGGTACACAAACACAGTAACAGTACTGACTGAGACGTATGCAAATGCTGCTGTACTGCCCAGGTACTGAGGGACAGGTGTGCTTCCTCTGCAGCTGTCAGTACCTCCACATGTACTCGTAGTACTAATATTACAGTACAAATATCAGTTTTGATGTTGAGCCGCTGATATTTAACTTTGTACTAACAAAAGATATGTCTGTCTGTCTGTCTGTCTGTCTGTCTGTCTGTCTGTCTGTCTGTCTGTCTGTCTGTCTGTCTGTCTGTCTGTCTGTCTGTCTGCCTCTGTCTGTCTGTTTGTCTGTCTGTCTCTCTGTCTGTGTGTCTGTCTGCCTCTGTCTGTCTCTCTGTCCATCTCTCTGTCTGTCTCTCTCTGTCTGTCTCTCTGTCCATCTCTCTGTCTGTCTCTCTCTCATTCTCTCTCTGTCTCTGTCTGTCTGTCTGTCTGTCTCTCTCTCTGTCTCTGCCTGTCTGTCTGTCTGTCTGTCTGTCTGTCTGTCTGTCTGTCTGTCTGTCTGTCTGTCTGTCTCTCTCTCTCTCTCTCTCTCTCTCTCTCTCTCTCTCTCTCTCTCTCTCTCTGTGTCTGTCTCTCTGTCTGTAGTTCTGGCAGTTTGGGGAGTGGGTGGATGTAGTGATCGACGATCGTCTGCCGGTCAAAGATGGAGAGCTGATGTTTGTCCACTCGGCGGAGGGGAGGGAGTTCTGGAGCGCTCTGCTGGAGAAGGCCTATGCCAAGTAAGACCAGACCGAGCCTGGAGATCACAACCCTGACGAACTCTGTCCTTATCAGACATGTCCCTCAGCAGCTGTCCCAGCTCTTAAAGGCTTTTTGGATCCAGCTGAGACTCTTTCGCTTCTTGTTTGGGCGAGGCTTCTAGTTCTGTCACATTCTTGACTCATCCTTCCTGTCTGCTCTCTGGAGGTCTGTCCACAGTTTGTTATCCATGTTTAGGGGGGCTGTGAGGCGTCTTTAGATGCTCCTCTGCAAACGTCTGAGGTTTGTGGTGATGATACAGGAAAATTGTCTTCTTCTGATGTCTTTACATGAGGTTCATATTTGTGTCTTTTCATGCAGCTGCATGTGCAGATGAACAGAGTTCCTGTAAATGATCAGTAAAACCAGGATTTCCTTTTAGTGTTTGTGGAACAAACAAGGAAACAGATCCAGACCTGAAGTGGACGAAGTCTGTGGACGTCTTTTGTCCACGTACTGAGTCAGTGAGCTTTGACATTGTTGCTGCGGTGAAACCGGATTGGTTACTGTGTGTCTGTCCTGTCGGTGTCCCAGTCTGATGAGCTCTGCATGGTGTGCAGGTGATAATAGACATGTGTTCAGGTGTGTTTAGGTGTGCTCAGGTGTGTGTTCCTACATGTCCTCTTCAGCACTCTCTGCATTCTTCACATTTATTTATCTGAGAAGGAGAGTCAGAGTGCCCCGCCCTGCTGCAAACACACACACAAACACACACACACACACACACACACACACACACACACACACACACACACCCCTGCATCTCCTTGTTTTGCTGCTGTTGCCGTGTGTTTGTTGTCTCTTAGGACAGATGTGAGGACTCACCTGAAGCAGGTTTCCCTCCAAACGTCCACTTTCTGTGAACACAGGTGACAAACGTACTTCCTGTTCCGGCCACCGTTAATCCCGCCGTGATGTCACCACAGGTTGAACAGCTCTTATGAGGCTCTGTCTGGAGGGTCGACCACCGAGGGCTTCGAGGACTTCACTGGAGGAATCGCCGAGGTCCACGAGCTGAGCCGACCCGATCCTCACCTGTTCCACATCATCCAGAAGGCTCAGCGCCGCGGCTCACTGATGGGCTGCTCCATCGACGTAAGGCCGCAGGGGTGTTGGGGGGGGTGCAGAGCTCAGTGGATCCCACAAGAGTGACCGACATGTACACCATGAGAGTACTTCATGGTACTACGAGTACACACTAGATGAGTAACGCTACTCATATTTCCAGTTTTTACTGTTTTTAAGGTTTATTCATGTTTTTGGCAGCATAGAAGGACAAGAAGCTTGAGGATGGATGGAGGGACGAAATAAAGTTAAAAGTGAAGACGACATTAAATTTACAGCAGACGGAGTCGCTTTACTGTAAACTCAGACTCTGTTTAAACTGACATGGAGCCTGTTTGAATCATGAATCATCTGTTTGATTTCAGATCACAAGCTCGGCCGACTCAGAGGCAGTCACCCACCAGAAGCTGGTTAAAGGCCACGCCTACTCTGTGACAGGTGCAGCTGAGGTGAGAGGACACACCTTGCCATGGAGCCTTGCCCCCTGCACCAGCCTCCTGTCAGTCTGTCTGAACAGCTGAACCATGCTTCCTGTCTGCACAAGCCTCCCCGCAGCATTACACTATGTTTCTCAGGAGTCTTAGCAGTAGGAGCTGTACACATGCAGCAGTCTATGAAACACTTGTCAGCAGCTGACCTGCACAGGGGTGGGGCTTCAGCGCTCTGTGGGTGAACTGGAGGTGATGGCGCCAGGTGTCAGGTGTAACTCTGTTCTGTTTTGCGTGTGATTGGCTGTAGGTGGAGTACCGTGGCAATATGGAGAAGCTGATCCGGATCAGGAATCCCTGGGGTCAGGTGGAGTGGACTGGAGCCTGGAGTGATGAGTAGGTTGCGGGGTGGGGGGTCATTCTGTACAGGATTTCAGACTGTGAGGCTCCTTCCTGTGGGTGGTGAGGTGTAGGACAGGTGTGTGCACACCTGCAACAGGAAGCTATTTATCGAGTGACAGAGCTGAGAGGAGAAAACACATTGATGCTGTTTGAGTCAAAATCACTTTTTGTAAGTTAAATCTGATGTTTATCCAGAATTAACCTCCAGGAAATAACACACACAGACACAGTATATACGCTGCGTTAAAAAACAACAAACAGGAAGTGATCAGCTGATCTGATCCTCTCTGACATAAACTTACCTGAAATCAGTTCAAAGTCAATATATTTCATGTTTTTCATTAATTTCTGTAAATATCTGCTTATTGTGAATCTGATGCAACAACACGAGTACTTTAATGGTACCATAAGAACAAGAGTACTACATGAATATAGTATATGTAACGTCGTGCTAGTGATGTCTCCTGTTTGGAGTTACCGGAACAGGTATCATGTTAAGACAGCTTGTTTTGTCCTCCGGCCCGTTCCTGCGGTCGTCCTCAGGACACGCTGCAGGCTGAGTGACTGCTGCCTCCTGGTGGTGACTGTGTGGTCACATCCCGGCTGAGGTTCAACAATCCGTCCCTCTGTCCAGGTCTGCAGACTGTCGGGGGGATGTGAGGGAGAGACATGAGGTGACAGGGACAGGTGAACACAGGTGTCGTAAAAACAACAGGAAGTCAGCAGCTGTAGTTCGTCAACTCGCTGCTTGTACGCACAATGACTGCTTCTGGTGCAGCTAACACCTGTTCAGCAGACAAAGCTCTGCGTTGCTCTTCATCCTCATCCTCGCCTGCAGGTGAAAGCAGCAGATTGACAGAAGTCAGTGTAGAGTGTCTTCGCACTGCTGATTCAGCATATGTTTCAAGGATATTCTTAGATAAAATGCAAATAGCAAAAGGGGCTCAAGTTGAAGCCCACAGTAACTCACTGTTAACTTCATGTTTGCATCTTGCAAAGCATTATGGGAACTGTAGTTACAGAACTTAGAGGATGATGATCTCCTAAGCAGAAATGAGACAACGAGACTTGAATGTCTCACGGTTCTGCTGACCACATCCCGGCCCCGTGCTGAAAACCTCTGGGCTTAACGGATTCACCTGAGGGGCCACATGACTCATCTGTCCTGGTTATAAAAGGTGTGTCATCTGATTCTTGTTTCCGACAGCTCGATGGAGTGGCGTCGCATCAGCGATGAGGACAGAGAGCGCCTTAGTCATCGCTCAGAGGATGGAGAGTTCTGGTAAAACTTCACCTCTTCATCTCCAAAGTACCTGACCTTTATCATCAGGTCCCGTGTGTGAGTGGATCCCTCTGCTCTGTCTTCCAGGATGTCTTTCTCTGACTTCCTGCGACATTACTCTCGTCTGGAGATCTGTAACCTGACGCCCGATGCCCTAAGCGATGACGCCATTTCTAAGTGGGCTCTGTCCAAGTTTGACAGCAGCTGGAGGAGAGGATCCACCGCGGGAGGCTGCAGGAACTATCCCAGTGAGTGATCCTGTCAGACAAAGAGCAGGTCCAACACTTTTTTCTGCAACATACCACATGACAGACCGCACGTACTGTCAGCACAGGTTTTTCTCAGCCAATCAGCAGCAGGCTGGCAGCAGGCGGCCGTCGCATCCCCTCCAAGTCTTTCTCAACTCTTGTAAAGATTCTGGTCTATTGTATTCAAACCGCAGACTCGTTTTGGACGAACCCTCAGTTTGTGATCAAGCTGGATGAGGAGGACGATGACCCCGACGATGGAGAGGCTGGCTGCAGCCTGGTGGTTGGTCTGATCCAGAAGAACCGCAGACGCATGAGGAAGATGGGAGAGGACATGCACACAGTGGGATTCGCCATCTATGAGGTGAGAATGATTTTGAAGCTTCCATCTCACAAGATTTTCCTCTGAGACAAATTCTTGAGATCTGACCCCAAAGAGTTGGTTTCGAACCTGTCTCAGTCTCAGACAGTTTGTCTGTCCTGAGACATGTCTTCACCTCTTCATCAGACTCAGAAACAGGATGATGCTGCAGTCCGAGGAGTCTGAGATGGGTAGAGCCTTCGGAAACTCTGATCTGACATCAGTTATATATGTTTTCTCCAGCAGGCAAGACAAGCAGATGTCTTGTAGTGTGATGTTTTCACTTACTGCTTTAAGTCAAATGAAGGAGGCCCCGTCTGGGACACGGTTTCTGAAAAACTACAATGGTTAGTTTGAGCTCCACAGGGTGACTGAGGGAGACAGCGAACACTCCAGATTTAGTTTGTTAGAGTCAGTCGAACCTCTGACGGAGTGACGCTTTGTTACATTGCTCTGAATCTTTGAACCTTCTTTATGTGTTTCAGGTTCCTGATGAGGTACAAAGACGATCACGTTGACCTGCTCAGTGTTTGCTGCTCAACATTTCATTTCTGACGCTGTGACGCATTCGGTCTGATTTCACCTCTCGTGTCAGTTCCGCGGTCAAAGGAACGTCCACCTGAACCGGAACTTCTTTCTGCGTCACGCCTCCGCCGCTCGCTCGGAAACCTTCATCAACCTGCGAGAAGTCTGCAGCCGCTTCTGTCTGCCACCCGGAGAGTATCTGATAATCCCGTCCACCTTTGAGCCACAGAAGAACGGAGACTTCTGCGTCCGAGTCTTCACTGAGAAACAGGCCGACTTTCAGTGAGTTTCATTCAAAGTTGGAGGGTCCAGATCCGGTGGACGAAGCTCAGTCATGACTTTAATATGTCTGAGATTTTGATCACAGCTGCATCTACTGCTCGTTAGAGGAACTAGAGCAGTTTTCTAATGATTCTGGTGCTTTGAGTCTGAGACCTGGTTCAGTTTCATCCTTCACAGTGAGTTTAAACTCCATGAGACGTCAGAGATGGTCTTCTGTCTGTCTGCATGTTTAGTTTTTACAAACATGCTGTTTTTTGTTTTTTTTTAACAATATCTTTATTGAATTTTCAATATATAAAAAGACATACAAGAACAAATAACATCAAGAAGTGTGCAAATGATGCAAAAGTGTACAAACATGTCAGATCAGATATTTTCATGCTATACACACCTGGTTCATACAACAGTACCAACGAAATGAAACACATGGCGGTCAAAGGGCCTTTTCAAAGAAGGCACATAGTCATGAGTCCACAGAAGATACATTATTATACAGTCCAGAGAATAGGGGAAGAACGTGCTGTGTTTTAATAATGAACGTGAATCATGACGTAAATGAGCGTCCGGTCAACAGACTGTGTTTGTCCCTGCAGAGAGCTGGAGGACCCCATCGAGTCCAGAGTGGAGGAGGTGAGACAATGACATCTGATTTGTGAAGGTGTTGTTTGGCCTGATCGGACTGAGTGTGACATGAAGGTGTCTTTGTGTCTTTAAGTTCAGCCTGAGATCACCTCTAGTCTTCTGTGTGTCCTTCATTGTGGTCACAGCAGTATTTAAACATTTCAGCAGATTCACTGTGAAGCAACATTTTGAGTTCAGCTTTGGTCGACTTTGACAGGTGGATTTGCTCTGTTGACCAATAATAAACCGTCCTGACAGGAGCTATCGTAGCTTCATTTTCTCATCAGTAACTCTTTTATGGACAAAATATCTGGCTGCTGTGACATGACTGCTGTGACATCATGGCGTGTCTGAAAGTAAACGTATGGAGGGTGACTTCCTGTTTCAGATGGAGATAGACGAAGATGACGTGGACGATCGGTTCAGAGCTCTGTTCGGGCAGCTGGCTGGAGGGGTGAGCTGCCGCTAACGATAACACGTTTATTTTTACGTCATACATCTGATATCAAACTGAATCCCTCTGTGCTGCAGGACTGTGAGATCTCAGCCTTCGAGCTGAAGAAGATCCTCAACAAAGTGGTGACCAAACGTAAGAATCACACGACCTTCAGACATTGAGCTGAGGCTCACCTGAGGCTCACCTTTGAGCTCTGTGCTGTTTGTCTCCAACAGGATCTGACATCCAGACCAACGGCTTCAGCATCGCAACGTGTCGCAACATGGTCAACCTGCTGGACGTATCCTTCCACCACAGGACACACCTGAGCATGTCTGAGATCAGAGGACGTCCTGTCTTCTAGTGTTGGACTGAACGATGTCAGTGTGTTCATAGGAAAATGAGTCAGAGCAGGTGAGAGCGTAGCACAGTGAAGGCTGCTGGGTAAAAGACTCTTAGTCTGAGGGTCCGGGGGTGGGGGGGGGGTGAGTGTGTGAAGCTGTGTGACCGGCAGACGTCCTGAACTCCCCCGCAGAAAGACGGCAGCGGAAAACTGGGGCTGGTGGAGTTCAAGGTGCTGTGGACCAAAATCGAGAACTACCTGGTGAGTGTCCAGAACGTCATCTCCGGAGGACGCCCTGTGATTCATGAGCGAGTCATGTGACCTGTCGTCATGTGACCGGTGGTCGTCATGGGACCTGTTGTCATGTGACCTGTCTTTGTCTCTGCTGTGTGACAGAATATTTACCGTGAGAAGGACGTGGATAATTCAGGGACGATGAGCTCCACAGAGATGAGGATGGCCGTGGAGAAAGCTGGTAACACACACGCATAGTTTTCATATTTATCATTCAGACTTTTAGGTTTTTAAACTTTCCTCTTATTATCTGTTAGTTCAAGTTTAACGTTGAATTTGTTTCATACACTTTCAGTATGTGCAGAGGTATTTATTGTTAGTAATACACTGTAGTACTATAATCCTATATATAGTGTAGTAAGAATGAGTCGTACAGTTCAAAATGAATCATGGTCTTCAGCCCCATAATAAGCTTCAGGTCTTCTTGGTCTTCAGGTACGTCTCAACTGTAAACTATAAATTTACTTTGGAGCAGGTAACTGACCTCTTACGCCAGTCCTCAGTAAAAACTGGGTTTCTGTGTGTTTCAGGTTTCAGTCTGAACAACCCACTCCATCAGGTCCTGGTGGCTCGTTACAGTGGACCGGATCTCACCGTCGACTTTGACAACTTTGTGGGCTGTTTGGTTCGTCTGGAGACCATGTTCAGTGAGTCCTCACAGTCCTCACAGTCCTCACAGACCCCAGAGTCCTCACAGTCCTCAGAGACCCCTGAGTCCTCACAGACCTCACAGTCCTCACAGACCCCAGAGTCCTCATAGATCTCACTGATCACCACATCTTCAGAATCAGAACCAGTGTCAGAACTGGCTTTGTTGCCACCTACAAAAAATCTGAGTCTTGTTTGATGATGGTGATGATGTGGTTGTGATGAAGGTGAAGGTGAAGACGATGATGATGTGATGAAGGTGTTTCCTCTCCACAGACACCTTCAACACGTTGGACAAAGACGGCACCGGAACCATGAAGCTTGGATTTCTGGAGGTACAAAGCTTCACTGTCACAAACGGTTCAGCTGTTTGGTTGTTATTTTTAATTCAGTTTGGTTACCGGCATCTTAAACAGACCCAACATAGACCAGAATCCAAAGTGGTCTCTGGTTTCTGTGCCTTTGTGGTTCTTTTGCCTGTTGAAGATCTGCTGAGTCAGATTCAGGTCAGGTCTGCAGGTAGGACCGATTAGCTGAGAGTCCGGATCCGATCAGTGACAGGGCGGAGGTTTTTAGAGCCCATTTAAACCTGAACCTCCTCTGGAGCAGGTCAGCTGTGCAGCATCAGTTACCATGGAGACCAAACCGGGTTAGAACAGACTGCTTCAGGTTGAGGTCTCAGCGAACTCTGACCCACTAATCTTTGTGGACTTCATATCAGATGTGATTTAACGTGATCTGTTCTGGTTTTCCTACAGTGGCTGAACATGTCCCTCCTCTGAAGATCCAGATCCAGATCCAGATCCAGGTCACAGCAAACAGCTGGAGCTGAAATATTTACATTTAGTTTGTTTATTGTGTTAAACTGTAAGTTTGTGTGATGAGATCATCAGACGGTGTTCATGTTCAGCAGGTGACACTTGATTGATCAGGTGTGATCGGTGTCAGCGGTCAACAGGTGATTGATCAGGTGTGATTGGTATCAGTGGTCAGCAGATGAACGTGTTCTGCTGTGAAGATGTTTTAAATCAGCTGTTTAATCGGCTCGTCCATCCACAGCATGTCCTTGTGGATGCTGATTACACCTGCTCCATAGAGGTGGGACTGACTGATATCATCACCATGTTCTGATTGGTCCAGGTGACTCTTCTGTCTGTTTAAATGTGGTCTTCACTGGGACTCACACCTGATGTCTCCACAAGAAACTTTACTCTCAAACTGTTCATGAACAACGTGATAATAAAGAGAAGTCGGACTTAGCCGTCATGTTTTTATTTCTTTCATGTTCACATTTATTAAATGTCACCATTTTAACACCTGACTCTGTCGTCCAATGAAAAAGCGGGGCTTTCACTCACCTCTACCTGTAGCATGGTCCTCTCTGCTGCCATGTTAGAGGATGCAGCATCATTTTAACGTTTTAAATGTGGACAAAATATTAGAAACACCTCAATTCAGCTGCAGCCTCATTAGACCAATAGAGAGAGAGCAAGGAAGCCCTGCCCACCAGTCAGGCCACACCCCTCTCTACCAAACAGACATCTCATTGGTTCACACTTTCAAGTGGTCCCATATGTCCCAACCCCACACTTCCTGTCCAAACAGGAAGCAGTTCCTCAGCGGTGCAGGTACCTGACCCCTCAGCAGCCAGAAGCCACCAGAAAGATGCTTTGATGTCATCTCTCGGTTTATGACATCATCGCTGTGTTTTTTGGTGAGCAAAGTCCTCTGCCCACCTCAGAGCCTCAGTGATGTCACTGCTGCTTCCTGTTCCCTTGGCAACCAGTGCGGAGCCCCCAGCGCTCCCCCCGAGATGACAACACACTGCCACTGCCCAGTCAGAGGCCAGCAGGGATGGTGAATCCTGAGGAGGGAGAGGACAGCCAATCAGATCCTTCAGACAAGGTACCGCCCACCCATGACATCAGAGAGTTGTGTCATCATTACCTTGGGAACCTGACAGGCACACAGAACCTTCCCAGAATTCCTGTGGTGAGCGAGCAGCATCACATGACTGCGAGGAGCTGCAGCACTCAGCTGATTCACCGTCTTCATTAAAACCTGACAGGAAACAGCAGGACAGGTGTGAGCACAGGTGTGCGTGTCCTCGGACGATGTCGCAGTGATGTCATTAGAGGACAGGTGTCTGTTCACACTGGAGGGGTGTGGTTAGATGGACGTGGTTCTAATAATGCGGGTGCATCATGAAAAATGTAGTTACGGGCCTTACCGACAGAGAGTCTGTCTCCACCAGGTCCACCAGCAGATCCTTCCCGCTATTCCTCTCCAGCAGAGCCTGAGCTCTCACTGCGGCCTGTGCAAAGCATGATGGGAAAACACATGGTCAGAGCAGCCGCACAGAAACCAACCAGAGGGTCTGTCCGCTCGCTCATTCCTCACGTGACGTGTTCCCACACAACAATGAAATCACGTACAATAGAACGTTTCACAGAAGAGCAGCTGAGCGTCAGAGACAGAAGGTCCAATTTCAAGGCTGAAGGCACCTGTTCAGCTTCCTGCTCAGGTGGTTAGAGCAGCGTCTGAAGGCTGTTTGTTCCAGAACTTCCAGTTTAACACTCAGTCACAAAGACCAACAGCTGTTCAACACCATTGATTCAGACATCATGATCAATCATATCAAACGCTGCTTGAGGTCCAACAGGACAGAACTGAGAGCTTCTTCCATCAGAATTTAGTCTGATGGATTCAGTCAGATCAGTTTCAGAGCTGTTTGTTCGGACTGAAAGTCATCCTAATGTTATTTTCTTTAAGAGAAGAGTTCATTTACTCTGAAACCATCTTCACAAAATCTCTCTGATGAATGAAGGCTGAAGTCAGTTCATCACTGTCTGGTTGGTTGGTTTCTTAGTGAAGGTTTTACAGCAGCTGCTTTAAACTCATCTGTGAAGACTCCTGTTTACAGAGATGAATTTCTAACCTTCAGGACCTGAAACTCTGTCAAACAGCTGCTTTGAAATGCTGCAGGTTCAGCTGACTGCAGTATGTCAGGTGTGTGTCAGGTGTGTGTGTGCTCACCTCTCTGGTTTCCAGTTTCCTGACGGTGGTGTTGCTGCTCCTCTGCAGAGCTTTGAGTCTACTCTGCAGCTCTCTGCGCTGCCACTGAGGGATGGGGGTGTTATCCACGGCCTGGCAGACACAGCAGAGGGTCAAAAAGCAGCCATGCACCACCCATCTTACATGTCAGGGGCTGCAGTGCATCATGGGTTGCGTACGTACGTCAGAGAGGACTCCGACCTCCTTGGCGAGACGCAGGGCGGAGTCAATGCTGAGGGGGGCGGAGCCTGTGAGCCTAGCTGACAGAGAGTCCACATCCTGAGACAACACCTGACCCGCCTCCAGAGCCTGAAGGACCACACCAAGAACAACAACAACAAAGAAACAAACAATATCAATGAACAGTGACGAGGCAAACTGTGATGATGAAGAACACCTCTGAACTCTATGCTAAGGACGAAGACGTGTGAAGAGACTGCAGCTCATTTAATCAACGCAGTCTCAGGGACAAACGAGGACATCGTCCCAAGAAACTCAGAGGATGGACAAGTTAAACTGTCTCAGCCACTGAAAGCTGCTCCTTCGTCAACGACGGTGGGTTTCTTTTTGATGGATCTGTGCTAATGTTTCCCTCTGCTTCCAGCCGTTGTGCTAAGCTTGGCTAACCAGGCACACACACACACACACACACACACACACACACACACACACACACACACACACACACACACACACACACACACACACACACACACACACACACACACACACACACACACACACACACACACACACACACACACACACACACACACACACACACACACACACACACGAGACTGATGTCCATGTGACACACATGGCGTTGCAGTGAAGCCGTTGTGTTTGGACTGACCCGCGTTGCTTCCCGTCCTGTCACTGCGACGATGCGACTGATTCCTTTCACCATCTGTCTCTCGGAAACAATCACCAGGTGCTCGATGGCTCCGGTCTGCAGCAGGTGGCTGAACACAGAAACTCCGTGTCACTTCACACGTTTAAACATGGCATCACCACACACACTGCTTCAGGACACGGCAAAAACCACAACAGCATGCGCTCAGACGTGGAGACGCTGCAGAGTCGTCTTCAGTGGTTGACGTGTTAGAGGCATCTCTCACACTCATACCACGTCTGTACGTTACATATGAAGCAACAGCCACTTAGCTTAGCTTAGCTTAGCTTAGCTTAGCTGAGCTTAGCAGTCGTGACACAGGTGAACAGGTGAGGACATGAGCAGGTATGTTTCAGTCTCACGTTCCACAGCAGAGCTCCACAGATGTCTGTCTGCCTGCCTGATCGTCTAACAGGTCAGAGACTGCCACCGCCACTGCCACCACCCGAACAGGGTCTGGATACACCTGCAGACAGACAGGAAGACAGACAGTCAGTACACCTGGAGACAGACAGACAGACAGTACACCTGCAGACAGACAGGCAGACAGACACACCTCGTCCACTGTCCTCAGTCCTTCGATGCACCTGGCTGTCTCCAGAGGAAGCTCCTGGCTGTGGACCATCTGATTGGCTGAGATGATATCATTGACACACCTCTCTACCTGCTGCAGCTGGGAGATGCTCAATGAACCCTGACAACGACAAATCAAACACAGATGTCAACAGGTGACAGTGTTCCTGATCATGTGATCGAGAGCAGCAGGTGACAGAATCAGACCAGCACTTCCTGTCTACACGATCATGTTGATCAATATCCAATCATCAATACCCAGTAAAACAACAGGTGAGCAGATACAAAGGAACTCCTGATTTCATGCCCCCTGACTCACATCAACATCAATCATCATCATCATCATCATCATCCCTGACCAATTCAGATTAACCCCTGAGCTCGTCTGATTGGTTACTGGTGATTCTCTGATGACGACTTTAAAAATGTTCCACGCTGAGTATAAAAACCATCGAAATAGTAAACATTTGACATAATGTATGTTTGTACATTAGTAATTAATTTTACACATTAAAACGAACAATTTGACATTATTTTGGTAATAAATTAGTTTAAGAATCAAAGAATCTGAGGAGCTCCCATCGCTGCAGGTCACTGAGCTGCGGGGTAGTCGTCTTACCTTCACACTGAAGTCGAAGCGGAGACGATCAGCTGACACGTGAGATCCTCTCTGCTGAACTGAAGGACCCAAAACGTCCCTCAGAGCAAAGTTCAGGATGTGAGTGGCCGTATGGTTCATCATGCAGGACAACCTGTGGACCTGAGGGACAACAGGAGAAACAATGAGTCACAGTTCAGACCGTCCTGATCGCCTTCCTGCTCTCCAGAGGATGACCTCTCAAGTTCAGTGATGCAATGAGCTTTCCTATAGCGCCACCTTCAGGACAAACTGTGTGGTTCCACAGCCGGTCCAGGCCTCAAGCCTGCTTCAATCAAAGAGGTCCAGGCTGAAACTGTCCAACAACAATCACGCCATCAAGACAAAATGACGTTCCACTCAACTTTTCCATCTGATGAAACGAAGAAACGAGTCTGTTTGAGTCTGAGCTGCAGCCTATTCACTGAACGTCACCATGGACGATAGAGACATCACAGGCCTCCATCCTGGACCAGGTCTGTTTGTATGGATGACCTCCTTCCATCTGTCCACTGCCTGCACGAGTATTAGGCAGGTGAGTATCTTCACCTTATTGTCATTTTCATGCATGTTTTCCAACTCCAACCCATATTAACTTGAATGCTGATTGAATTTAAGCATTATCAGGTGATGTATGTTTGTGTAATGGGGGGTCGGGGCCTAAAGTGATTAACACCCTATCACTGTGTGCATGATTATTAAAAAGTCAAAAATTGTGAAAAGCCTTTCAGAGGGATGCAGTAGAAGTAGCTGAGGTACTGAGGCGTGATCACCGAACAAACATTTAGCTACAAACTAAACGACAGGGTCACAAGAAGAAGATTGAAACTAATTAACAGCTAATGACTTGAGAAGAATGAAACGTGAAGCTACCAGGAACCCATTAATCTCCAGTGCTGCCATATTCCAGAAATGTACCCTACCTGGAGTGTCCAGGGTACAAGGTGCTCGGTACTCAGAGACGTGGCCCAGGTAAGGACGGCTGAAACACCACCACCACTGAACAACACTCAAGACTGCACCCAGAGACATCTGAAGACAGATTTTTCAAAGGTTTTCTGGACGGATGAAATGAGAGTGACTCTTGACAGACCAACTAACTCCCAAACCTACTGCCAATTTTTGGGAGATACTTTCTTCAAGCAGTGGTTCAGAAAAAAGTCTACATCATCCAAGAAGGCCATGATACAACGCTCCATCACATGGATCCAGATACTCCTCTGCGTGGCCACCCAGCAAAGGCCTCAAAGATGACAGAACAATGACACGACCCCTTCCTCGCCTGACCTAAACCCTGCTGAGAACTTGTGGGACTTGTGGGAGGCTGTGGTTGCTGCTGCACAAAAAGTTGATCATGGACAGATCAAGGACCTGACAGAGTCCATGGATGGAAGGTTCAGGATCTGTTGGTCACTGGATATTATTATATAATATATGATGTATATCACAAGTGTTTATTTGTATATTTTGACTTGTTTATGTGTAATTCTTAATTTAATAAACGAAAATAAACATTTAGTTGCCTAATACTTGTGCACACATAGATATTCTCCCGAGAAAGCCAAAAACTAATTTTCTCTTTGTTAAATTCTCTGGTTTGAGGTTTATTAACATTCTGGGTTGACTGACTGTAAAACGAATACTCAGGAATACAACTCACCTTGACTTAATGTCCACCTGTAAACAACCAGCTTCTGATAAACCTACATGTGTTTCTGTGTTTGGTGGTTACCTGGTCCAGATGTAGTTGGACCTGGTCTCCAATCCTGAGGCTGTCGGCTGTAGTCACCTCATGGACTACGTATCCACCGGCCAGGATCACGGCCTCCACAGGATACAGGACATCCTACAAGACAGAGAACACACCTGCAGTCAGAACTCCCCTGGACACACAAAAGGGAATCTTTCCATGCGTTCCCCTCTGGGCGCTCAGCTCACCTGCAGTCCATCTCGGGTGAAGTAGCCCCGGTCATGTGACTGCCCCCCTTGCTCAGGGTAGAAGGAGGTTTGATCCAGGATGACACCACAGCGCTGACCCTCAGTGACCTCTGACACCAGTGTCTGACCGTCATACAGGGCCAGGACAGTCGCACGGCATGCTGGGAACACTTGGAGGAAAACAATAACAATTACCTCTGTGAACTGGACAGGTGAGACATACCAGGTCAGGTATGAGCTGCAGTTCCTGTAACGCCCACTAGATGCTGCTGTGATCAAACTCTGACTGAAGTTAAAGAGAACCCTTCAACTTCCCCAACCAACACAAAGTTTTGTTGATAAATGTTCACAGAACTAGATTCAGACATTTTTCAGCACTTTGTGTTCAAGTACAAAAGTTCACCACCTCCAGACGCTCAACAGAACATTGTCACAAACTGGATATATTCACCAGAACCTGAAACCTCCTGAAACACGGCAGCACACAGTCCACTTCATCTTTGATTCATGGAACTTTTTCTTCACCATCGATCTTTAAACTCCCAACATTGCCAAAATATCTGGTCTCCAAAACATCTACCTGCCAGTTAGACCACCTGCCTGCTTGTTTAAAGTCTGTGTGCCTTCTCTGACATCACCAGTGACACACCACTGACGCACTAGTGAGTACACCAGTGACACACGTGTCTCAGTCAGACATGTTGGTGCGTTTGTCCTCAGCTCAGAAATGGTAGATGTCTCACTTGAGAGCTGTGTTACTATAAAGGAAAGGACTGTTGTTCTGTCTTCAGTGTGTGACCAAGACAGGTGTTACCTGTCCAGGTAGGACTCAGGTTGTACCGTATCTGTCCTGATCCAGTTTGTACTGGTATTTGAGGCGGTCGTCAGTGTGAGGAACAGCAAGACGCTCCAGCTCTGCCAGGCTGAGGATGTCCAACATCACCTGAGACTGAACACCTGCCCGCTGATCAGACGTCACCTGAGAGAGATAAAGACAGGTGTGACATCACCAGTACACAGCCCCTTCACAATAAAGTGAAACCCTGCAGTTACATCATAACAACATGACATTAACTACAAACTTATTTAGGTTTCCTTACACGACAAACACGACAGAGCAGTTAAATCTGTACACGTTAATCTGACATCACAACATCCAACAAATGATCCGTAAAACCAGGTGCATTGTGGGATGATACGTCTCCACACAGAGACCATATTTCCATATGAAAACAGATCAGACTGAAGCACCACCTTGTGGTTCTCTGCGATCAGGCGGTCCAGCTCCTGACGGTCCACCTGGACTCCTTTCTCCTCCAGCATCAGGTCTACCAGGTCCAGAGGGAAACCCAGGTCCCTGTGAAGAGACCAGGCCACTGAGGCTGAAACAGACACACACAGGTCACATGTGAAAAGGACACCATCAGTCCTCCAACAGTGCTCTGAGGAGGTGCACTCAGAGCTCGACGTGTTCGCTCATTTCCACCAACAAGACAAAAAAACCCCATCCTGACGTCATTTCAGTCTCAAAATAGTGACTCAGCATCTTAAAGCTTCACATTGGCGTAAACAGGCTTCCATAGCAGGAAGACACAGCCGAAAGATGCACAATGTAGAGTAAACTCAGCTTCTTTCATGTCAAACTACGCGTCTTAATACTCTACTCACACAGTACATGTCAGTACACTGAAGAGTTTTTGTTCACTGGGACGGTTCCTTCGTTTAGGACACGTCTTAATGACTGATGATGGACAGCTGAAAGTCTGAATCACGCTGAGCTTCATGAAGCATCTTTATATAACAGGAAAGGAGTGCGTGAAGCTGAAATATTGACAGAAGTTGAAGTGGCATTTTAAATTAAAAAACTAAAAGGAGTTTAAGCTTCAGTTTCAGATTAAAAGGTACTTTTCCCGTTTCTTAAAGTCAGGTATCTTTAAACTTTACAGACTCACCCACTGTAAAAAGAACCAAATCATAAACCAACTCCATCCACTGAGGAAGCTCATGAGGAGAGGCTGAAAGCTGCACGCACATTAAGTAAAGTGGACCTTGTGAGTCCAGGTGGATGATGGCAGTTGTAGTAGCTCAGTGAGGAACTGACCTGGGAAGACTCCGTGTTTGTATTCCTTTCTGCTGAGCGTCCGGTGGATCAGCCTGCTGCCCTGCTGCAGAGACGACAGGAAGTGAGCCTCGTTCTCGTTGATGACGTCCATGATCTGAAAGAATTCCATAACTTCCTGTTAGGTGAATCTGTCCAAGGACATTGATCAAAAGCAGCTGGTCTCACTTTTCATTTCAAGAATATAAAACATGCAACAATCCTTCACAAACGTGACGTAAAACAAGCATTTATTTAAGTCCAATATGTGTCTCCTGATGGACGTCAGTCCAGTCTTCTCTCTCTTTTAGCTCGTGTTTTGGTCTCCACCTCCTGGGGGACATATCTGCTCTTTAGCTGCTAAATGCTAAATGCCCACCAGCTGGTCTCTGAGTCTGTCTGCTGTTTGCTGCTCAGCAAGAAGGGAACTGAGGCGTTTTAATGCTTTTATTGTGAAAATGACATTATGAGAGCGAAGAGAGTCAACAAGACAGGAAATGAACCAAAAAAGCCAAAACCAAGCGGTAAAGAGGCTAAGGACTGACATACGAGCTGAAGTGGAAGATTGTCAAGGACTGAAGGACCTGAAGGTAAAATACTGAAAAAAGTTAAAATGACATCAAAATAAAAGAGCTAAAAGGAGTCAAAGTCAATTCGGAGATGGTCCAGAGATGAAATTCTTCTATTATGATCTGAGTCAGTGAGACAACTTGAGGCTTCGCCTGCAGAAATACATTTTCATCACCTGAAGATCACGAATGAGACGCTCGAGACACGAGTCAAAGATTTAAGAAAAGAGGACATAAACAGAAGACGACGTCCACTGTAAAAGTCCCACCGGAGAATAGTCACTGGTCCAAAGACAGAGGAAACAGCATCACTGGGACATAATGAGACAAGACAGTTCTTCAGCGACGCGCCACCACCATCAGCTTCAGAAGAGCCCCCAACCCTTAATGACGCACTCGTTAAGAGTTACCTGTCTCCTGTGAAACGTCACACCTGGCTGAGCATCACTGCCAGCCTGTCCATAAAAGGCCTTACTGGCTGAAACATGTGGGTGTGTTCTTCCCTGTACTTTATATCAAAGCTGTGCATTATGAAGGCGTTTTAATTCATCACCTTCTCGAGTGTCTCAGACTTCTAAAGTACAAATTTACTGACTGTAAGAAAAGAGGAAAGTATCTGAGAGAAATTTCAGAAAACTGTCTTCATCGTTCAACCTGGAAGTGATTCTCAGCGAGAGGACAAACTCACCCTGTCTGCCTCCCTGTGGAGCTCCGGATACACGTCGCCCTGCCAACACATCGACACATCAATCAATCAATCAATCAGGGTCTGCTGTCCAGGTGTTGAAGCAAAGCCTCAACACAGCCGTGATAACATACAGAAACACGTTCTATGACTTCATGTTCTAACGTTTGTTTTTCAGTTGTTCTGGTCTGTTTTTAACCTCCAGCTGGTCAAAGGCCTTCTGGGAAATGTATTTTACCAGTGTGTGGGTGACAGTGGGGACCAGGCTGGCCAGCGCTCCCTGAGGAGCCTGAAGGACCTCGACACAGAACCGAACGGCCCGCCGCAAAATCCTCCTCAACACCAGCCTGATACACAACAAATAAACAAACAACAACATAAACTATGTCATACACTCATCAACCGAGTTCTGACAGCTTATTGGTCGACCACTCACTCTGCTCCTGACATGCCCGGATGAACTCCGTCTGCGATGCAGACTGACAAAGTGCGGACGTGGTCCGCCACCACCCGGTATGCCATGTCCAACTTCCCCTCATCTGCTGCCCCCGTCCTGCCACCGTAAGACCTCACCCCTGACCTCTGTGGGCAGACACATTGCCATGACAACAGTAAGCTGTCAATCAAACCTTGCATAACCTGGCAACATGGACAACAACACACTGTGGTCTAATGCGCAGGTGTGGAGGTGAACCTGGTGTGGAGGTGTACCTGGTGGATGGCATGGAGCAGCGGGCTGAACAGGTCGGTGTCGTAGTTTGATCTTTTACCCTGCAGGACGCTGACCAGTCTCTCCAGTCCCATCCCAGTGTCCACACTGAACTGGGGCAGTGGCTGCAGACTGTGGTCCACCTCCCTAACACACACACACACTCACACACATTATTATCATATTTTTAACTGGGAGCTGACCAATTAAACAGGCAGACTGGTTCAGTGTGAACAGAAGTGGATCGATGTGTTCTGAGCTGTTCTTCCTGTCTGGTCCAGGTGAGTGTCTAAACCTGTGGTACTGCATGAAGACCAGGTTCCAGATCTCCACCACGTCTGGACTGTCAGCATTCACAAGTGTCGTGGCGTCTCGTCCTCCCACGTGGTCATAGTGGATCTCAGTGCAGGGGCCACAGGGGCCCGAGTCCCCCATTTCCCAGAAGTTCTCCTTCAGGCCGAACGGAAGGAGGCGACCAGGAGGAACCCTGAGTGGGAGACTAACCGTCAGCTTCCAAAATCACATGAACAACACTGACTCCAAAAGACCCAATCATAAGCCAATCAGAGTGTGATCAGCTGATCTGATCCGCTCTGACACAAACTGACCTGAAATCAGCTCAAAATCAATATATTTAATGTTCTTCCCCATCAGCTTCATTGATTTCTGTAAATATCTGCTTATTGTGAATCTGATGCAGCAACACATTTCACAGACTGGGAAAGATGCGAAACGCTCCACATGTGGGACAGGTTTAAATCCCACCTGGAGACCAGAAATCCAGACCAGCTGAACTAGGACCTACCCGATGTCTAACCAGATCTGTCGAGTCTCTTCATCAGCTGGTAAACCTGAGGCAGCGTCTCCGGCAAAATAAGACACGTACAGTCTGTCTACAGGCAACCCATAATGCTCTGTGAGGAGGCTCCACGCCATGCAGCACGCCTCCTCCTGTGCACACAGACAGAAGTCCAGGGTTGTGATGTTGAACAGAGTAAACAGGAAGTGAGCCGTCGGAGTCGTCCCCCCCTCACCTTGAAGTAGTCTCCAAACGACCAGTTTCCCAGCATCTCAAAGAAGGTGTGGTGGTACACGTCTCGGCCCACGTCCTCCAGGTCGTTGTGTTTGCCGCCAGCTCGGACACACTTCTGACTGTTGACCACTCGTCGGTATGAGGACATCTCACTGCGAGGGTCCACGGTCCCCAGAAGGATGGGCTTAAACTGAAACCAGGGTCCAGAGTCCAGTCAGTGGACTGTAAAGGCTTTTTAATATTCAGTGACTGAGAGATGAAAAATACTAATAAAACAACGAGGATTCAATCCAAACGTCATCAAACGTCAGAGTCAGTCGGCCGGAAAAAAAACTGAGGCTCAACATCTGGATGAGAGCAGATTCAAAGAGCAAGCAGCTGCACATTTATGTCAGTGAATATTTCGACTGAGTCTAAGGCTGGTCTGAGGTCAGCTGAACACACTGCACAGAGAACCCTGAGGAGGCTCACAGACACTGAAACTGATTCAGGACCGAAGTTTGACTTCGATCAAACTTCTTCTACAAACAGACCAGGTGAGTCCAGATTCACGAGCGCCCATGCGACTGTTTTCAAATCGTTAGCTAACAATGCTAATGAGTCTTAGCTGTGCTGGAGCAGGACAGACCAGACCGGGTGAAAACTGACCTGATTCATGCCGGCGTTGACGAACAGCAGGCTGGGGTCTCCTCTCGGCCGGACCGGGGAGGACGGGACCAGCCGGTGTCCGTGTTTCTGCCGGAAAAAGTCCAAGAAGGTACTACGGACCCGTGCAGCGGGCATCTCCGGAGGACAGCCACTGCAGGAGCGAGCTGAGTGGACAGCGAGGCGGCACGGCGGCCCGCTGACCGGCCGGAGCCTGCGGCGAAGCAGCCTGAACATCGGGACCACAGACACCGATCAAACCCCGACAGGACCGGGCTGCACCTGGACCACCGTGACCCTCGCTGGAAGGGCGGCTTGTTATTTTGCGCATGCACGCTGTGAGTCTCCTTCTTTGTGGAATGTGACGTTTAGCCAGTGGAGATTTACCGCCACCTGCCGGTCCACCTGCGAGTCCTCCTGTCAGGAAACTCACGTTATCGTGTCTGACCTGGTCTGGGCTGAGTTCACAAGGACCTGAGCCCCGGTCCCTGAGCCCCGGACTCTGAGAACACTGAGACACTGCTGCAGTTTGATTTTACAAACAAAACAAATGATGGACGAATGAAATATTAATTACATGAATTTTACATTAAAGTACAAGTATTACATCAGTAATATTAATACAACAATAAAATGCTGCTCACCTTTAATAAATGATGCAGTAATATCACGTGGAACAGTGAAGTACGGACATTTTCCTTAATAATGAATACTTTTACTTTGTATACTGTGAGTACATTTAGCTGATTTTAGCTTTGTATTTTTACACTGTGGTTTGTACACTGTCACTGAAGTAAATAATCTTTTTTAATTCAGTGTTAAATTATTTCTCAGTGGAAGATTTTCTTATATTATTCCCCGTTTGCTGTGAAGTATCCAAACTTCACATTAAACTCCATCTGTCTGAGCCTCGGCGGGTCCCTGAACGCCTCAGGCGAGGTGAGCGGGCTCGCGAGCTGATCAGGCCTCATTAAACTCAGGTGTCAGTGTGACGGCGGCGGCGCGAGCGCTGGCGTCTGAACCGGAGCGAGTTCACCGAGTTTACCGCGAAGGCTGCCGTTCGTGTACCGGCGGAGGGATGCAGAAAGGCCTGAAGAAGTACTTCGTCAACATGGACGAGTTCCTGTGCAGCATCGGACTCTACAGGAAGATGGTGGCCCGGGACGCGTCCAGTCTGTTCCGAGCCGTGTCAGAACAGGTGAGACGGGCCAAAGGTTCCAGCGGGGAAAAGCTGCAGGTAGAGGCGGGATAGCGGGGAGAGAGGCTGCCCCTGACCGGGGACAGGAGAGCACAGAGCCTTTCAGAGGTCAGAGGTCAGGAAGAAATTTGGTGTGATGGAGCTCCCAAGACTCTGTGTGTGTGTGTGTGAATGGGGGGGGCTGTTTTCTAATCACCAGTTAAACTGGTCTCAGGTCAGTCTCGTGCCTCATAAACAGGATTAAATGGGTTTGAATGAACAGAACACGTGACTTCAGGTGCGGCTGACGTCAGAGAGGTGTAACAGACCAGTCGCAGATGATGGTATCAGCTCTGTGTGGTGGTTCATCATGTGAGTTTCTTCAGTGGACCAATCATGTGCCGCCTGCCGCCCTGTTACACCTGTACCAGGTTGTCCTCACAGCAAATGCTGAATAAATCTTTATCTATGACTCGAAGTGTTTACAACACAGTCCTGCCTTCAGCCAGTCACATGTGCTCACACCCTGGATGGATGTCGGATTTAGGGTTCAGTGTCTTTACCAGTGACCGTGGAGGTCAGAGGTCAAACTAGTGGAATGGCTCTTCCTCCTGAGCCTCAGTCATGTGATGAAGAGTATGAACGGTTCACTTCCTGTAGTGTGAGCGTTAATGAGTGTTAATGAGCTTTAACGAGCTCTCAGTTTATTCATCGGAACATTCTGGAGGCTGAAACCTTAAACTCACACAGCACATTTAGACATCACACCCAGGTGTGTTTGGACGTCACACTCAGGAACTGGATTCAGGTCTGACCCTGTCCTGTGTCTGTGTGTGTGTGTGTGTGTGTGTGTAGTTGTATTACTCTCAGAACTATCACCAGAGGATCCGTCAGGACTGCGCCAATTTCATGAGAGCCAACAGATGCAACTTTGAGCCGGTGAGTGCTTCCTGGGGGGGGTCACCTTCTAGCTGTGAGGCGACAGTGTTGCCACTGTCCCACCGTGCCACCCACTGTTAAGCCACCTGGCGAGGGTCTCAGGACTGTGGCATCGTAGACCACCCCTGTCCGGTGATGTCACTTCGGTTTGAGGTGGATGGCTTCTTTCACTCGTCTTTGGCATTGTCCGTCTTCATCCTTGTCCTCAGATGAGTGTCCCCTGTCCTTCAGGTGTCAAAATGTGGAAACAGGTCTGGGACAGGAATGTTGTGATGCTGCAGGCTGTCCTCAGCTCGTCCTTTTTCTCTTTCAGTTTGTCGAAGGTTCGTTTGAGAAATATCTGGAACGTCTGGAGGACCCCAAGGTGAGCTGCTGTGACCTTTGAACCTTCAGTCCACTGACAGCCAAGCAGTTGTACCTGTGATCAGGAGTAACTGAGTGTGTGCTTGTTTTCAGGAGACGGTGGGTCAGGTGGAGATCAAGGCTCTATCTCAGCTCTACAGGTGAGCACCTGCTTGAGTCTGAATGTGGAGTTAGTCACAGTCACATTTTTAAATGTGGTGTTTGGTTGTCTGGTGAGGATCTGGATCCACCCTGAACATGTGCTCCAATAACAATGTGACGGTTTGAAAAAAGTTATTTTGTATTGAATGGAAGTTGAACTGTGCGATTCTGACTTCTGGAACTCACCTGAGATCGGTTGATGGGTTGATGTGCGTCTGTCCACTGATCCCACAGAGGAGCGTCTTCCTCTGACTGCAGATCTCTGATCAGCTGCTACCTGATCCACATTTGTTTGTTAGAGTGAGGAACCAAATCCAAAGCAGACCCGGATCAGACCGCATGCTGCTGTCCCTCCAGGGCTGCTTCACATTGACGTTATGAAACTCACAAACTCTGAACATAAAACCCAAATCGATCCAGCTGACTGAAATAATAACAGTCTAATCAGAAAACAGCTGTTTGTTCCAGCAGGTGTTGAATCAGACTTTTGTTTGTTTGTTTTTGGTTTTTGTTTATTTTGATTTGGTTTTTTGGTTTGGTTGGCACAAAACTGTGAGATCTTTCCAGTGAACCTGTTGCTAGCTAGCTGTTTCCAGGTTTTACGCTAACATAAGCTAAGCTAGCGGTTTTCCTCCATGTTTCTAGTCTTTATGCTAACATAAGCTAAGCTAGCTGTTTTCTCCCATTTCCAGTCTTTATGCTAACATTAGCTAAGCTAGCTGTTTACCCCCATTTCCAGTCTTTATGCTAACATAAGCTAAGATAGCTGCTTTCCTCCGTGTTTCTAGTCTTTATGCTAAGCTAACCAGCTTCTGGCTGCAGCTGCATGTTTATCACAGACATGACAGTGGAATCAATTAAAGTGTGTGTGTGTGTGTGTGTGTGTGTGTGTGTGTGTGTGTGTGTGTGTGTGTGTGTGTGTGTGTGTGTGTGTGTGTGTGTGTGTGTGTGTGTGTGTGTGTGTGTGTGTGTGTGTAGGCGTTGTTTCCTGATCTATCGTTACCCTGGGAGACCAGCCACAGTGATCTCAGAGGACGACTTTGTTGACAAGGTGAGGAAGTTTCCTGATTGGCTGATCAGCTTTGATCATAATACAATGACCAACGATCACATGTTTCAGACCATGAGCAGCATGTGGACAGAGGAAGATCAACAACATCAGTAAACATTGTTAAAACCAACATTTAAAAAATATGAGAATTAAAAACATAAAGAAAAAACTGACCGACCGACCAGTTAAAAGTTGGTAAGACCAACTGTCAACCAATAAGAAATAAGACAGGTGAGTTTAAACCAATAAAGGAAGAGCACTGAAAGCGGTGCTTAGCATGATTAACCTGCAATTTTGATGAGGACATGAGCCAGTGAACTATAATGCTGGCTAGGGCAGACTGTATTCTGGAAGAACAACAGGGCGGCGCACTATTGCTGAAGCAGTTGATCAGCACGAAAAAAAAAATTCTTATATTATGTAAAAGCAATTTCCATCTTAAAAAAATCACAGACGTATTCCCACACACTTAATTCTGTGTGAAATAAATAAGAATCAGAGTGTTTCATGTCCTCTTTAAACTGTCCAATGAATTCTGACCGCTGACCGTCATCTTCTGTGTTTCCAAGGTGACGTTGTGTTGCACGATCAACGGTTATTACGACCTTGTTTATCCGAGGAGTTACCTGGCCTCCGCCGCCCTCTGTCAGTGTAAGTTCTGTTCCCTGATTGGTAGATCAGAGTGATTGACAGCTCTCTGACCCACAGCTTCATCTTTATTAACACTAAACTCTGAAGGGGGGGTGGGGGGGGGCTTTGGTGTCGATTATGATGGACAGAGTTGGAGGACAGGGACGCAGGGTGCCAGTCAGGGTCCTCTCAACTTGTGTGTGTGTGTGTGTGTGTGTGTGTGTGTGTGTGTGTGTGTGTGTGTAGCTCTCCTGTACGAGCTGCTTTACACTCAGGTGTTTGGGTTGGAGGAGGTGGAGCTCTGTCAGGCCATGGAGGCCTTTAGGGTCGGAGGTCGTCGCTATAGGAACAGCCCATCAATGTGTAGTGACATCGACATCGGCTACGACACACCTGAGGACCGAGGTCACAGGTACGCCACACACACGCAGAGGCACAGCTGGTGCCGGCTGTCAAACATGTTAAAAAGTGATGTGATGTGATGCGCTGTGATGAAGATGTTCCCCTAAAACAGTCTGAGATGACTGTTCAGAAATCTGCTGATCTTGGTCCAGGTGGGGACATGAAAGAGGTGTCGCTCTCCGTCTGTCCACTCAGCCTCACCTGCACAATGACATCATGTTATAATTGTGTGTGTGTGTGTGTGTGTGTGTGTGTGTGTGTGTGTGTGTGTGTGTGTGTGTGTGTGTGTGTGTGTGTGTGTGTGTGTGTGTGTGTGTGTGTGTGTGTGTGTGTTCGCGTTTGTTTTATCCTGCAGGGAGGAGTTGGAGTCGGGTGGAGCTGCTGAGGACAAAGCCGGAGCTCTGACAGATGACTCAAAGGTGGGCAGCTGGTGTGAACAGGTGATGCTTCATGATCAGGTAAAAGGTTGGAGGGGTGGTCGAAGTGAATGTGAGTGTGACTTATCAGAATAAGAACCACGTGTGTAGAAACTGTTTCCTGTTAGTGGATAAAACCAGGAACCGACCGCGTGAGTAAACGATGACATCATGAATCATGTGACTAAACGTCTCTTCAGTGAAGAGCTGAAAACATCACATCTACATATGTGGAGGAGGATGAGGAGGCTGTGACCTTCCTCACATGACACTAACAGAAATGTCTGACCTCCATCACGTTTTCATTGTTCGACATTTGACCGCAGCTCTTTGAATGACGTTATCTTGTTGAGTCTCTTCTTCTGTGGTGGTTTAATGGCAGCGACCGAAGAATGAGCACCACCTGCTGTTTGTCCCCGTCAGCCAATCAGATTCAGACAGCAGGAGTCAGTGTTGACGGCTGACAGGTTACGTGAAACAAATCAAAGTAGTGATGCTGGAAAGTTTGAATTGTCCAGAATCAATGTATTCATGCGTTCACATGAGATGAAAAACAGTTTGATCTGTGTAGCAAAAGAGACCTGAACAACCTGAACCTGAGATCCTATTTCCATTGGCCAGCCTCCTGCAGAAGCCCTGCCCCCCTCCAGACTGTCTCTGTCTTTTAAAGTGATGAAGTCTCTGGATGGAGAAGTTTACAGAAACCTGGAGTTTGATGTCTGGCAGGACACCTGTAAAGGTAACACACACACCTGTCCAAAGAGTCCTGACTGAATTTCCAGGTTTAAGAAGTTTTCTGTTAGTTTAAATCATTGATGAGAAATAAAGTTATTTTGTTACGTTTAGGCTGATGAAGATCGACAGTTTGCATTAAAACATTAAGAAATAACGTTGATGGTTGATGGAAACAGGCACTTTTTCTCATGAACCAATCATGACTCGCTGTTCTAAAAGTTACTGGTACACTTCCTGCTTGGTGATGAACGACCTTTGACATGAAGGACAATAATCATCCACCTGAGCAGCACGTAGATGAGACTGCTGAACGTAACTGAACACACCTGAGGGATGCCAGGAGAGGATGGTGTTGATGTTTCAGATGACTCTAATCTGATTACTGACAGCTGTTTAATGGAGTTACAGTAATAACCAGGGCGCAGTGACTGCTTCTGATGTGAGATGACTAACGTGTTTACTGATGTGGTCTGTGTGTGACAGAGATGCAGAGGACGGACTACATGGTGTTTGCAGGGAGGCAGTACTTCCTGGGAGACAAGTGTCAGGTAACAAAACTCTCTTCGTCTTTAAAACTCACATCAGGTACAGGTACAGGTACAACACTGCGTCAGCATCAGTGCTGCTGATAGAGACACAGAGCAGACCGAGTCTAACATGACCACAGCAGACTGCAGAGCCAAGCTGTAACATTCACCACACACTGAAGTTTGTCCTGATGGTGTTTGTCCTCTGTATGGTGGCCTGTTGAGGACATCTCAGGCTCAACTCCTTTCATCAGTCTACAGCTTGACCTCTGCTCTGAGCTGCAGGATGTAATAAAAAGTACATGGATGTCTTTGGGACATTTCTTTTGATGATGTCAAATGGTGGAGCTTAATGGACATTTCTGTTTTCTTCTTATTGACAGTGTGTCAGTATTTGAGTGCCTTAACTTACAGTAAGAATTTTGGTGTCTTGATGGTTTTTGACGAACACCAGGATGTCTGAGCTGTTAAGCCTTCCTCCAAAGCTAAAGCCTGGCATCCTGTAGAACTACTGTCAGTCACTTGCATCCACAGTTTCATTCCTTCAGTCACTGTCCAAAGCACAGGACCACAAGTGAAGGTTGGAACGTAGATCGACTGGTAAATTGAAAGCTTTGCCTTCCAGCTCCACTCCCTCTTCTCTGGGTCTTGTTCAGGCAAATGAAAGAGATGGTTTAACCCATTGTCAGATGTCTGTTACCTGTCTCTGTGTTTCAGGTGCGTCTGGAGCCAAAGGGGAAGTACTACAATGCCTTCATCCAGGAAGTAGGAACACAGTCGTCAGCTGTCACAGTCTTCATTGAGGAGCTGGGCGAGAAGTAACACACACAACCTAAACCTGATACTAAGTTTAACCTAAAACAAAGTCAGAACTCTCAAACAACCCTTTGATCAAGTGAGGAATGACTTTAAATTTCAGCTGATCCCCCACAAAGAAGACTAGCAAGTGTTTCAGCAAGACATTGCATCATCTCATTGTCAAGTTGAATGTCAGATTTTGAGTTGATCTGTGAGCCTCAGCCTGCAGTTAGAACAGCAGTTTAACCTTTCCCTCTGTGTGTGTCAGACACCTGGTTCCTCTGACTGATCTGAAACCAGTGAATCCAGTTCCTGCCTGGAACGTTGCCGCTCCAACTAGAAAAGGAGACCTGGGTACTCTCGGAACATATTTGGTGTTTTTTTTTCTTCATTGTAAATATTCAGAAACAAACTCTCAGTGTGTCCATATATTGCTTATATTCGTCTCTTTTTGTCTTTGTCTCCCTGAGTGTAACAGTTGAAGGCCAAATACCTTTCACTGACCTACCATAACATTCTCCTGACCTACCGTCACATCTCCCTAACCTACTGTAACATTTCATTGAACTACCGTAACATCTCCCTGACGTACCGTAACATTCTCCTGACCTACTGTCACATCTCCCTGACCTACTGTAACATTTCACTGACCAACTGTAACATCTCCCTGACCTACTGTAACATTTCACTGACCAACCGTAACATCTCCCCGACCTACTGTAACATTTCACTGACCAACCGTAACATCTCCCTGACCTACTGTAACATTTCACTGACCAACCGTAACATCTCCCTGACTTAATGTAACATTTCACTGACCTACCGTCACATCTCCCTGACCTGCTGTAACATTTCACTGACCCACTGTAACATCTTCCTGACCTACCGTCACATCTCCCTGACCTGCTGTAACATTTCACTGACCCACCGTAACGTCTCCCTGACCTCCTGCCACATCTCCCTGACCTACTGTAACATTTCACTGACCAACCGTAACATCTCCCTGACTTAATGTAACATTTCACTGACCAACCATAACATCTCCCTGACTTAATGTAACATTTCACTGACCTAGTGTAACATTCTCCTGATCTACCAAAACATCTCCCTGACCTATCGTAGCATGCCCATCTCACTACTGAAGCGTCTCCCTGACTGTCTTCCCGTCTTCTGTCCTTGCCTCTTTCTGTCTCTGTCAGACTTGGACTCTCGTGGTCAACGTCATCACCGCCATCGGTATTTCAGGAAGTCTCGGGGCAGCAGTGGAGTGAAGGGGGCAGAACTGCTGATGCCGCTGCCATCCTATGGAGGCCCGGCCCCCTCTGGCCTGCCCCCCCGCTTCCAGCCAGCAGGTCACCCCCGACCACCACCCCCATCTCCAGGAGCCATGACCTATGACCCCTACGCCCCTCCACACCACCACCCATCCTCCACAGCTAGACCTCCTCGTTACGGAGCGTCCAGGTGGGACTTTATACTTAACAAACACAAGTCTGTTACTTATTGGAACTCCTGTGTCCAAACGGCAGTGTTAGATTCATCAAACGCAACAGCTTCTGTTAACTCAACAGCAGGCAGACAGACCAGAGTCTTGTTATTTCTAAGAACTGAGACCTGACAGCAAGTTCAGAGTTGAAGACAACCATAGACAGAACAACTGCAGCAACACACTGTGGTCAAGTGAGCTGTCGTTCATGAAAACCCAGTCGAGTGATTTTGAAGTGCATCTATCTGAGCTGTTACAGTACCTTCATCAGGTATGCACCTGTTGATACTGACCGCAGTGTTTTGCAGCAGTTGTTCTGTCCACTGTGTCTTGAACTCTGAACTTATCAGGACTCAGTTGTGTAAAATAACAAACCTCTGGTCTGTCTGTTGTTGACTTAACAGGAGCTGTCAGTTAAGGTACAAGGAGGTGCATCTGGATGCAACTGCTTTGAAAGTGACCTATCCTAAGAAGGCCAGGGCCTCCCTTGGTTTCCGGCCCCAGTTTGTCTAAAGTCTGGTCGATTCACGTGAGCACAACTGAACTTACAGTTAGCCTTGAGAGTATTCTTTGTGGGAGAATTTGTTTATGCAACATGCACTGCTAATTCCTGCAAGTGTTTGGACAGTAAGCATCAGTATCAGTCTGTTGGATGCACAAGTATTCGGTTGATAACTGGTAGAACCACCTTCTTTTGAGGTGTGTCCACCAGCTTCACATCTACAGTCTGCACTTTTTACTCACTCTTCTTCACCATGTTGTTCCAGCTCAGTCAGACTATATGAGAATGAACAGCAGTTTTCAAGTCTCGCCACAGATTCTCAATGTGTGTCTGTATGTCTGTCTGTCTGTCTGTCTCTGACTTGTTTTCCTGTTTATCAGCTTTATAGATTCGTGTTGCTTTATTCTCTAGTCTGGAGGTTACAGCTGATAACGAATGAGAAGCTGGGACCAAAACAATGAATGGGAGCCCAGCTAAATACTGGCTAACAGCACTGCGTTACTTTGCCAGCATTGTCTGTCGAAACACAATGCTGCACTGTTACGGTAAACTAGACCAGTGGTTCCCAGAAGTTGCAGGGGGT
Organism: Chaetodon trifascialis; assembly: GCF_039877785.1. Classification (NCBI taxonomy): domain Eukaryota; kingdom Metazoa; phylum Chordata; class Actinopteri; order Chaetodontiformes; family Chaetodontidae; genus Chaetodon; species Chaetodon trifascialis. The sequence continues at coordinate 8,838,446 of NC_092057.1, forward strand.
GTGCACAATTTTGTCTGCGCTGAGGTTGTGAGGTTACCAAAATTATATTTGTGCACATTAAATTTATAAAATCCCAATAACATACCCAATTGGATAATCAAAACTCTGTATAATTCAAATTAAAACATATTTTTGGTTCACATTTTAACCCAATAGGCTATTTATTACCTCTGACCTTTTATTTTTGCAAATAAAAGTTTGTAATTAATCACTTTATTCTTTTAATGCGTGTATGCAGGTATGAGTTGGGGCTGGGGGGGCCTGGCTTGTCTTGGACACAGGCAAGGGGGGCTTTAAGGAAAAAAGGTTGGGAACCACTGAACTAGACCATCGCAGTGGGTGTCATTAGCCTCGTTAAAGAGTTCACTTCATATTACTTTGACAACAGCTCAGACATTATTAGAGAAACTGATTAGAGCCAGTGACCCCTAATAATCCAGACAAACTCGACTCTGATTCTGTGTGTGTGTGTGTGTGTGTGTGTGTGTGTGTGTCCGTCCGTCCACACCTGTGTCATGGATTCTGGTCAGAAGTTCCACCCGTTTCCTGAACCGTCACCTGATTGGTCCACAGTTGACGTATTACCAGCCTAGCAGACGGTATTACCATGACTACGAGAACTACGCCTTCAGGTCCCGGTAAACACAAACATGGCTGCATTTTTTCCACTGGTTGAAGTTTGTCTTTTCAGATTTATGTCTCTAATCATGTTGATTCATGTCAAGTGATTTGATTCAGTGATTTATTTAACGTTAGTCTTCACACCAGAGTGACTGAATCACTGTTTTGATGTTAACACATAATTCAGTATGTAATTAGAATTCTAAATGATTATTGTTTGATGTTTATTATTTGTTTAATCATATGCAGAATATTAATGTACACGACTCAAGGTAACAACAGTACAGTAATACAAAATGAACAAAGTAAACTCTACACTTTCATATAATAGATCCAAACTGCATGTCAGTATTTAACACCTCCAGCTGATCTTCTGACCACTTTGTGGAATCAACACAACCCCTAGTGTCTGTATTATAAAGACAGACAGCAGCAGCCTCTGGCAGCAGAGCTCACCTGTCATAGATTCTGTGGGGCTTCAGTTGGCTGCAGAAACCAGCAGTGAAGGAACGATCATCATGCTGCTGTTTCTGCTTTATTTGTTGTGGCTTGTTCAGTCGCAGTCGGCGTCAGCTGGCGGCTCTGAATAAAGACTGTCAGTTTGGTTTCTCTGCGGAGGCGGTGGAGGAGCCAACCGATCTGGACCCAACCATCACGTATTACCAGCTGGACGACGCCAGCGATGCCGTCTTCCCTCCACTGCCGGTGCGAAATCCAAAACTATGAGAGCCAGATGATTCAGTAAAGCATCAGACAGAAATCAGTAGACTAATGTGATCCCCTGGGTGGTCCCTGAATTCAACATGCATGGAGTGTCTATCACCTGAATGCATCGTGGCAACTGTTGTTTGTACCAGTTTCAGAACAGGTGAATGTTGGAGTGTAGATGTATGTCAGCATATTAATGTTGTCGCCTTGACTAAATGATGATTAACACACCTCACAGGAAGTGGACTTGGACTCTGACCTGATCCTGGTAACTCTGGTTAACAGCATGCTGGACTATGATACAGTAAACATTTACCATGTTCGTAACATGATCTGGCTCTTCCCTCAGGGTCAGACAGTGGCACCACCCCCAACCATGGGAGCCCCGCCCCCTCCTCCTGGCCCCTCCTACAGGGTTCAGAGAGGCTCGGGGCCCCTCCCCCCCGCACCTCCACCTGGAAACACACCTGTGTGTTCATCAGAGGAGGATCAGGAGGACACGAGCACTGTGGAGGACCAGGGTGAGCTGGAATACTTTGAGTACCATGAACTGTCAGGTATTAGCCATGGCTGTGAGTCACCTGAGCGGTCTGATTTCTGTGGCGTCAGGTGTACGACAGGGTCACTCAGCTGCTTCACTCTGTCCTCCAATAGAGTTTATTTACTCCGTCATTCTGCTCTCGTCTTCTTACTGTCACAACACTTCATGTTTCACGTTAAAAGCCTTTCAGCACCTCCGGGAGCAAAATCCCTCACTCCTTTTATTGTGGAAACCCCTCCAGGAAGTGTCCAGTTTCAGTGATGAGTGCTGACTTATGAGGCTTCTTTGAGTTTGTCTAGTTTTGTTAACATATGATTCATGTGTGTGTTTCTGTCAGCTGAGTACACAGAGGAGTACATCTACATTACTCAAGGTCAGTAACCTGATGTGGCTGTAGAGTGTCCAGAGTTCAGCATCTGAAGACAGGAAGTGGCTGAAGTCTGAGTGTGAACTGTTTCAGATCAGAGCTACCAGACCTCAGGTGTTTACACTGCTGCTGAGCCCCCCACCAACCAGGTAACACAGCTGACCTCTGACCTGCTGCACATTACAGATGAACTGTTTACCGATTCCTCCAGCACAAACCAAATGTGGGTGATTGTAGGGACCAGCTGGTAACCTTTCAGAGGTAGAACCAGATATCTGTAAAGGTGTCTGGTTTTTAGCTGGTTGAGTACAAGTGAAGGAAGGGTTAAACTCTTAAACTGAAACCGTTAAATGTGGAAATCATTATGGAAGATATTCTAGAGATCGGAAGAAATGGAGGGACATTGTGGACAAAGAGCGGTGTGTCGTCAGCATACAGAGAAATGCTGATGATACATTTGGTATAGTAGTAATAATAACAGTAGAGTCATGACGGACCTAACCTTACCAATAAAACCCACACATGTGTGATAGTTGCTATGGAAAGGTGCAGGTGTGATGATCAGGTCAGATCAGGTTTCTCAGTGTTCTCAAAAAATAAATAAGTAATGAAGTAATGAGTAAAAGAAAGTAGTATGAAGAGGGAGAGGACAAAGAGGCTCTGTTTTATGTGTTCTCTTACTGTGACAGGACGAGCAGGAAGGAGGTACTGCTGACTCTCCGTCAAGACCAGAGATGAACTACAGCTACACCCAGCAGGTAGTGAACAGAATGACCACAGTGCTTTCGTACAGCGACTGGTCCACATTGACCATCTGTGTTTTAGATCTACAAACATCCTGTATCGTCACAGGCTGAACAGAGGACACGATAAGACGTTTCAATGATCTGCTGCTGCTGATCGATCACCCAGTGGACAGGAGCATCAGATCCTGCATCTTTTCCCTCTCTGTAGTTTCTGTCGTTGCCATGACACCATGACTCCAAATGCAGACACAAACAGACGCTCGCTGTCTGTAAACACCTTCATCATCATCATCATCAGTTCTGCGATTTATTTATTAGGCCGCTTATTAGCATTAAAAGACATTAAAACTCAGCAACCATGTTTGAGTCACAGAATGATTCAGTCACTGATTGGCTGGCAGCGTTCATCACTAATATTACTGTGTGTGTGTGTGTGTGTGTGTGTGTGTGTGTGTGTGTGTGTGTGTGTGTGTGTGTGTGTGTGTGTGTGTGTGTGTGTGTGTGTTTTTCAGGTAGTGAAGCCATCAGCAGTCATTTGCTCCTCACCCTCCTCTTCCTCGTCCTCACCCTCTTCTCCATCATCATGTGTACCTGCAGCTGCTCACCTGCCACTAGCCCCACACACACAGACACGCTCAGGTGTGCACACACACGTACACGCACACACATACACATACAGAAAAATAAGAACTGTCTGATTAATGCAAGGTGATTTTTTTTTTTTTTGTCCTTAGTTGCCATGGCGATCCCAGCTGCCTCTCCCTGGTTGGTCAATGAGTTGGGTGAGGCTGTGTGCACCCTGGTAGCTCCACCTCCATACTCCTATGACCCTAACGGCAGTGACTTACCCAGAGGTCAGAGTAAAGAGTAAAGAGGCTGTAATGTCGGGTTCAGACTGTCCAGGCGCTCCGTCTCAGATCAGCTCATTACACATTCGTAGGTTCCCGACCAATCACAGCTTGCCATTTTTCATGGCCTGCGTGATGATGCTAGAGACCGACTTCCTGTAACAAGAGCGTAAGCAAACATGCTCACCTTGTTTACAGGTGAAGAGCACTCTGTGCTCCTATTGGTCAGTGTCACGTCCTAGAAGGTTCTGACCCCCACACTGACTGAGAACCTGGTCTGAACCCGATGATTCCTGCTGCAGCTTCCTGTTTCACACTGTTGTGTGTGTGTGTGTGTGTGTGTGTGTGTGTGTGTGTGTGTGTGTGTGTGTGTGTGTGTGTGTGTGTGTGTGTGTGTGTGTGTGTGTGTGTGTGTGTGTGTGTGTGTGTGTGTGTGTGTGTGTGTGTGTTTGTTTGTTTGTTTGTTTGTTTGTTTGTTTGTGTAGACTGCAGAGTCCTCCAGTATTACTTCAACTTAGGAGTCCAGGTGAGTCATGACAGCTTTGAATGAAACATGATGTCATCATCGTTCAGGTTGGAGGGGTCCGTCTCTCTGAGACGGAGCGTCCAAACACCTGCGATGTCCTTCTCTGTGAGGTCCCACCCACCTTACCTGTTGAGAAGAGCATCAGTTATTGGTGTCAGTGGCGGGGGATGAGATCTTTGTCCAGACTCAGACGCTGAGTCATGTTCTAAAAGGTGTGTGAGCTGCAGGTGTACTCCTCTCTCAAACACAGTGGTACCATCAGCAGCAGCAGCAGGCGTACCCCCCCACCTCACCGGAGGCCCCCTACTCCTACCAGCACTACAGCCCCTACCTGAGCCAGGAGCCTCCCCTGCACAGTAAGATCCACACCTGCTCTGGTTGGCTGGTGGGCAATATATAGAGCTGTTTTTTCATTGACTGCAGGTCTCAGCTCCAGCCACCAATCAGCAGCCTCCTCAGCTGCAGTTCCTGTAACATCTACCAGGTGCTGCTGGAATCAAGTGTAGTTGGTGCAGCTTTCCAAAATAAGAACGGTTAGCTTTTCAAAATAAGAGCTTTATTGAGCTAACTTCATTAACCACTTAACGAGTTAGTGACTGAATAAGTTAACAAGTTATTGACTGAATGAGTTGACGAGTAAGTAACTGAAAGAGCTAACGAATCAGTGACTGAACGAGTTAGTGACTGAATGAGTTAACATGTTCGTGACTGAATGAGGTGATGAGTGAGTTTACATGAACAAACCTGCAGACCTAATAAGACATAGAACCTGTCCTTCCTGTGGACTGTCTGACCCCGTGCATACTCTTCTGCCCCCAGCTGCCCCTCCTTCTTACCCTGAGACTGCTCGAGGCCCCCATCTGACCCCTTCCTCCTACCCAGAATCCACCAGGGCAGGAGACGGACAGACAGACGGACACAGCAGCGGTCCGTAATCAAGACTGTTGTCTTATCGTCAAACACTATAGCTGCACATATTTCTCATCATCATCATCATCACGATGGACAGGTTTTAAAAAGGACACTTTTTCACTCCACACATCATCAAACACTGTCAGCTTTATTCTACTTTTAAAATTGTGAATTTAACCTGAAAAAAGTCAATTTCACAGAAGAATGAAACAGAAGAAGAGTCTTCTCTCACGTTGATCGAAAAGTGATTTGTCTTGTCTCCTTCATCATCAGGCCCTGCCCCCTCTGTGGAAGGCTCCTCCCCCCCAGGCTCCACCCCTTCCTCTGCTCTCCTGTACCCAGATCAAATGGCCCCTCCCCCTCTTCTGCACATGTCATTTGAAACTCCGCCCCCGCCCACTTACTTACCCTCCGGCCCTCATCCTCCTCCTCTTCCTCATCCTGCTCATCCTCACCCCGCCCACCTCCCCCATCACTCCTCCTATCACCCCTGCCTCCCCCCCTCCGCCCACTGGGGGGCAGTACAGACCGGAGGCCATGCCCCCCGAGTCTACTGCCCCATCGCCAACCCCGCCCACGTCAGTTACATCACAGCACCGCCACCCCACCACACGGCCACACACTACCTGCCCCCCGCCATCTGACACACGTCCTGCTGAAACCTCACATCTCCAGCATGCCACACTCATCAGAAAACCTTGTATATCACAAGGAAGTTTTCCAGATGACAGAACTGTAAATTAAAACGAGGAAATTTATGTTAGAAAATGGAAAGTGAGCTTCTGATTGGATGTCTAAATTTTGGCATCAAGGTTTTCCTGCGTTAGCATGTTAGCTTCTCACTGAATATAATGCTACCTGTTAGCTTAGTTTTTTGTTTTCTTTGAAAAAGTGCCAAAATTTTTGTTTACAGCAGTGAAATCACACGAGCCTCAGAGTCACTTCCTGTTTGAAGCCTTTGTTTGTTTGGAAGTTTGTAAAGTCAAGAGTTAATAGTTCATCTCGTTAGTGAGCAGCTCGTTAAAGAAGGACAGTCTGACAGAACAGATGGTGTTTATGTTCAGTTTTTCATCCTTTAGCTGGCCAGTCAAAGGGGGGGCTGCAGGCTGTACGTGGTCAGCCTGATGATGGGATATGTTTGTGTCGACATTCACACTTTTTTTTTGTTACTGGGTGAATAAAATTGGTGTTTGATCAGCAGAGGATGTTTTTTCTGTCTCCATCAGTGATGATGGTCACATGACCACCTGACCTTTCACTTCTTCTGCTGTTTGTATAATGAATAATCTGCAGAATGTTAAAGATGACGACACCTGTTCACTCATTCACTGAAGGTGAGTGTCTGGAAACATCATTAGCAGGCCAACACGCCAAAGCTCATCATGACTCCTCATAATCAGCCCGTCGTAACTTCTGCGTCATCATTATCATGGTAACAGCTCAGCGGGGATCTCCACGGTCCAGAGGTCACGACCTCCTCGGACCCTCAGCGGCTCCTTCAGCCAGCGAGGGTTGGACAGGTGAGTCAGGTGTTTCTCGTGCAGACCAATCAAAACAGCTGACTGCTCCAGGTGCTGCAGCTCCTCCCCCTGCAGGGAGGCGGGGCACAACCAGGTCCCTCCCACGTCCACCAACCCTGAAAGTGATTTCCACAAGTGACGCCTTCAGGTGCACCTCAAACTATCAGAAATATAAGAACCTGACATCATTTCCCACCTGCCACTACCCCGCGGCCGAACCTCTCTCCAGACTCCAGGACTGCTTGGATCTGAGCCTGGTTCATTCCCAGCGGGCCGCTCAGCAACGCCCTCCACTCCTCCCCCTCCCAGTCCCGCTGGGCGATGTGGACGGCCAGGGTCTGGTTCTCCAGCGGAGCCAACACGGGCCTCCAGCGACTCTCCACTGTCTTCATCCCGTCCAGGACCAGACCGGCATACGGCTGCCGAAACGACAGGCAACACACCTGCACCGACATGTCTGCGAAACAAACGCACCCCAGAATCAGTACAGTGAAGGTCCACTTAAAGAAACATCAGAAGTTCATCTACAGAAGAACAAAGACTATAGACGGTCTCTTCAAAGCAGCAGCTGGTAAATTTACCTATCACTTCCTTCACTAAAACTTTTCCAGGATTTCCATTTTTCACTGAAGAATTAGTCTTTAAGTTGTATTAATTCATGGTCTTGGTCAACACGAGATGTTGATTTTGGATTTCTTTGAAAGGAGTTTGGTGTAAAATTAAGTCTGAGTTTGAAGAAACAGTTGGTGCCAAGTGCTTGTGAATTAGTTCAGTAACTAAAGTAAATCTTCAGTTTGAGCACTTAAAGTCATTCACTTCATTTCTTTCCTGCTGTAATTCACAGCAGAAGAATCTCGAATCTCACTTCTTATATTAACTGAATAATGCTGATGCCGATTGGAGCTGAAAACTAAAGCTAAAGAGGTAAACGTTAATTTGCCACATTTTATGGCGTTATGACTAATCCGTTGGCAAATCAGTTCTGCGTGCACGTGGCTTCCAACAATTAATAAACTGAACAGAATAATAAAGTGGTAAATCTGTTATATTGTCCACTAATTAGAGACAGAGACTTTAACTGCACTGATCTTCTGTTCATTCCGCTTAATCAAAGAAAAGAGTGACTTTGTTTTCTATCCGGTGGACAATAATAACAATTATTTGCCATTTTTTGACTGGAGTTTGGTGTGAGGCGCTCTCCCTGCAGGACGGAGGGCAGAATATCTGCAGAGACGGAGTTTATCTCCGATCATATCTACAATAACTGTAACAACTCGAAATCTCGTTTATATCCGAGCTGGCAGACCGAAAGTCTTCTTGACTCACGTACAGCTCCAGACTCCGCCGCTCGTTCAGGGGCTTTCACCGCTTCCGCGCTGAGCTGCGTTTCTTCTTCTGTGTTAAATTAGCTGCAGCTCAAAGTCTCTCCGCGGCTCTGCTGCCCCCGACAGGTGACGTGGTCACCCTGGTTACAATGGTCATCTACCTTGGTTAAAATCAGACGACACTGACGTCACGTTTACTTTGTCAGATTTTACAATTAAAAAATATTTAATAGTGAAGCTTTTAATGATTTCTTATTGTACTGAGTGAAAGTAAAGTACATTTACTGTCTCACAAGTTCGCTGCAAACGTTAAATTCTGGAAAAATCTGGAAATTAATTCTTAAAACAAACTCAGTGATGTCACTGACCTCTGACGTGCTGTAAATGTGATCATTTTTACTTCATTGCATTTCTCAAACAGTAAAATAAATCCTTCAGATGAAAATGGGACGTGATCTCGTCTTCACTGAATGAACTGAATACAAAAAACTGTGATTTATTTTTAATATCACAAAACTAATAAAACATCAAAGAAAAACGGCCAACAGCTCGTTTCTGTCAATAAAGTTTTCTCTTTTGAATACAGAATATTTCACAGCTTCTGTTTTATAATCATTATTTTTTCCACCAACATGCAAATCACAGAGCATGAACACACGGCACAGATCAATAACCCATAAATCAATAATCTGTACAACAACACACGGATGGCACAGGACAGGAAGGACACGCCCCTTTTCTCTCTTTCTCTGACATCATCAGTGGTAGCGATGACATCACAGACACAGATGAAACATAGCTTTTTTTGTCAGAGGGCGCCGTTCACCAGATGATGTCATCACTTCCTGTTTTCACAGATAAACTATGATGTCATAACTTCAGTCATTAATATTGTGTGACACGCTGATGTCACATGCATTAATGAATTCATAATGATGAAAAGCAGCATGTGACTGAGTGAACGTCTTTCTCTTCAGACTCAGCAGGAAACACGAAGAGGAAACGTCCAAGTTCACAAAATAATAATGAAATACATCAACAAGTCACTGAGGTCACAAACTCACAAAAAATAAATAAGAAATAAAACGTGTGAAATCACGTTTAATAGTAAAAATAAACTGAAAATAAAAATAAAATAATTAGACAAAAACAGACCAGAAACAATGTCTGTAATATTATCAGTGAACTAAAATCAAAGATCAAATGAAATTAAATAAAGCAAATCTTAAATCTTGAAGTTCTTTCAGACCAGTTTTTCAGCTTAAATATTTTGATCTCTGATCAGAAACAACTGATCTGAAGTCAGTCTGACTTTCATCAAAACACAGAACTCATCAGAAACATCTGGAGGGCAACGGTCCAATCGGGTATAACGGTTTGACATCAGGCCGAGCGCCACCTGCTGGATGAGCTGCTGCTCACAGTCCGTCCACCAATCAGTGATCGGCATCATTATAATACCAAAGATTTAGGACGCACAGCTGCTCTGAACTGAAGCTTTGGTGACTCTTTCACAGACTGGATAAAAGAGCCAAAATGCCAGACTCGAAGCATCAGAAAGAATTCAACAAATGGGTGGCGTCCCAGCAGCTACGTCTGTCCTATGTCAACATTTTAACTGTCAAACGTAAATCAGTCTGCAGTCCTGTGAGCCCCCCCCCCCCACAGTCCGCACAACAAACAACATCCTGATCGTATATCTGTCCTTCAGTCTGTCCTGAAGGTGGCGCTACAGGAAATGTCATTCCGTCATTAACACCTGAAAGGTTCGACCGCTCTGCTGTGGCTGCCGGTACGTTTTTATGGATATTTGGGACTTGTGATCTTCTTGAATTGAATTGCAATTATCTAAGTATATAAACTAGCATTTTATGTTATATACACAAATTTTAGACGTGTTCTCTTTGATCTGCGAATACAAACTTGTAGAAAGTTGTCGTCTATGTCTGCCTTTGTTTGCAGCTACGCACACAGATAAATGAGTGTCAGATATGATTTTCATCGTACAGAAACAAGTGACGAACATGTCGCGATGAGACGGGATCAGGACAGATGTCTCACTCTGAATGTTGGACTACAGTCAGGCTCCACCTCCAGCAGGTTGACAATAATGAACACATTGTTCGTTGATGAGAATAATTAACTAATAAAATTCACTAATTACAAGAAAATAACAAAGTAACATCATCAATGAGTTTCCTCTACATATTTTTCCAGACTGTTTTTCTTGAAGAAAAATCTTTTGTCTTTCTATCCAGCAGGTTCTCATCCCTCCAACATGGATCTAGTGATTTTATTGGTGTTTCACTTCCTGTTTATGGCGTGGCTCTGTCAGGACTGATCTGGGGTCTGTCTTTATGTTGATGTTGAAGCATCAGACTGAGCTTCCTCTTCTCCTCAGTCAGACCACTCCTGGTCCTCCGGTTCTGACTCCTCCTCTGATTCACTGTACTCCACTGCGATGCGTCGCGAAAGGATGGTGGCAACATCATTTCCTGCGGGCTCCCGTTTCTTGGCCTCCTCCTGCTCACGCTGCTCCTGAACCTTCCTCAGCTGGATCCCTGCAGACCAGGAGAAACCAGAACCTCAGCATACCAAACGACAGGACAGTTTGTGACTCTGGCTCTACAAGTTCTAGATGACCTCCAGAGACAAACAGGCTAAGCTATGGCAAGTTAGCAATTGAGCTAAAGCAAACAGCTGACTGTGAAACAAACTGTGGCTCTCAGTATACAAACACCACAAACATTTGTACATGCAGGTAATCACAGCTATCACCACAGTCAGCTTATTATTGGATGTTCTATGAGATAACAGCGAGTCCATCGTTTGCAGAGGGAAGACTAGCCATTAGCAACCGACCTGTCAGACATTCAACATGTCCTGAGTCTCTGTGAATGCCATGTCACTGGAAGCTGTGCTAGGCTAACAGTTTCCCCCTGCCTACAGTCTTTCAGCTAAGCTAGGCTAACAGTTTCCCCCTACCTATAGTCTTTTAGCTAAGCTAGGCTAACAGTTTCCTCCTGCCTACAGTCTTTCAGCTAAGCTAGGCTAACAGTTTCCCCCTGCAAACAGTCTTTTAGCTAAGCTAGGCTAAACATGTCCTTCAAATGTCTCTGTGATGGAGACAGAGGTGAAGCGTCTGAAGGAGCAGTAACATTAACGCCATAAGCTGAGTTTGACAGCTGACCTCTGCGAATGGCAGCCAGCAGGTCGCTGCGGGCGTCGTTCATCGGCACGTTCGGTCCACCAGGTGGCTTCCTGTTGTCCGTCGCTGGGGGCAATGGGGGCGCGGCAGCGGCCGAGGGCGGGGCCTGGCCTCCGGGCCGGGAGGGAGAGGGGACATAATTAGCTGGTGGAGGCGGGGGAGGGGAGGGGCTGTAGGGGCGAGAGAGGACGACAGGTCCACCTGAAGACAAAAGACATGTTTTTAATGTTTTCATCAAGTCCAACAGAGGACAGACAGGTACTTCATATGTACTTCATACAGATACTTCATACATACACTTCATATATACTTCATACATACTTTATTCATCATTCATATAGAAATGTGTACTTAATACACAGATATACTTCATGCATACTTCATACACAGATATACTGCATGTGTACTTCGTACACAGATATACTGCATGTATACTTCATACATGTACTTCAGGTATCTAGTGTACACTCCACATCTTTTGTCATTGTTTTCCTAAAATGCCTCCGCCTCTGACGGTGCTCCTCCTTCGCCTGCCTCTTCAGCTGACCACTGCCGTGGAGGGACGTCAGGTGGTGCTGTATTTTAGGAGGCGCAGCTTCCCTCAACAACATGGCTGCTGCATTGACGTGTCGCTCAAAGGTAATAAAGATGTTAAGACGCAGCCCGTTACCTTGGTTACCAGGAGTGGCCACAGGGTGCAGCGGCGTTGCCATAGCAGTGGTGTGGGTGGAGCTGTTGGGAAACGCCATCTGACCTGCTGACGGCATGAGGGGGGGAGGTGGTGGGGGGGCCGGGGGAATCTGATGGTCACTGAAGAGAGATGAAGGTCAAAGGTCAGAGAGACAGAAGACAACACCATGTGTGTGTGTGTGTGTGTGTGTGTGTGTGTGTGTGTGTGTGTGTGTGTGTGTGTGTGTGTGTGTGTGTGTGAGAGAGTGTGTGTGTGAGTGCGTGTATCTGTTTCTCTGTGTGTGTGTGTGTGTGTGTGTGTGTGTGTGTGTGTGTGTGTGTGTGTGTGTGTGTGTGTGTGTGTGTGTGTGTGTGTATGTACTTGGCCTGCTTGGCAGAGTTGGTCCGTGCTCCGTTCTGATTGGCCGAGCCTGACAGCGGCGGCTGGTGGTGGTGATGATGTGGCTGGTTGCGGCCCAGCGAGTGCTGCCGGGCAGTCGCCGTGGCAACCACAGAGGAAGCAGAGGCGGGTCGCAGGGCGCGGTCCAATGACTGAGTCTGACCACTCCCACCTCCAACCACGCTGACGTGATCCTTCCCATCATGCCCCTGGGGGTCGTGGTGGTGGGAGCTGGTGGGGAAGGAGGAGTCGTCGGACCTGGAGGAGGAGGAGGAAACATAAGATCAGTCAATAAGACTGCAGGTAGCCGACATCAGCCGATTGATCTGCCTGTCCGGTTTATTGATCGTTTCCTATTGAACCATTCAGAAAAAAAACATTCTGACTGAGACGATCTCAGACTGACCTTTGACCTTTGATCTGTCTTTGCTTCTCACTTGCTTGCTGGCTTTTACACTGAAGGATTTGAACAGGACGTTCAGCCTGTGTTAAGCGTACAGGTGTACTTACCTGTCAGGTGACATCGAGCCGTCAGAGGTGTGGTAAGGTGACGGTGTCACTCGAGCATCTGGGCGGAGCTCCTTGTCATATGCCATCAGGTTCCACTCCTGCCGCCTGTTACGAGCTTTCCGAACCTTCACATGAAGAAGAACAAAAATAAAATGATGAAGAATAATTAAACAGAATCAAAGAGAAGAGAAACATGAAGAAGAAGAACTGACCTTCTTCACTTCTCGTCCTGAAGACTCCTCCACATGTTTCTGTTCCTGAGAGAAAACATTCATTTTCAATATGCAGACTGACGACAGACAGACTACAGACAGACAGACAGACAGACTAGAGACTGACTACAGACGGACAGACAGACTACAGTCAGACTGACTGACTACAGACTGACTGACTGCAGACAGTGACTACATACAGACTGCAGACTGACTACAGACAGACAGACAGACTACAGACTGACAGACTACAGACAGACTGCCTACAGACAGACTGCCTACAGACAGACAGACAGACAGACAGACAGATGAACCTTCTGTCGTCTCTTCTCTTTGCGTTTGTTCTCTGTGGCCTGCAGCATCTTTTCTTTCCACAGGCTGAAGAAATAGGACGGGTCAGTGTAGAACTTCAGGCCGTCCTTCTTATCGTCCCTACACACACACAAACACGCACACAAGGTGTCAGGATGTTGAGGGGTGGGGTTTTGACTGACCTATAAGGTGTCAGGATGTTGAGGGGTGGGGTTTTGACTGACCTATAAGGTGTCAGGATGTTGATGGGTGGGGTTTTGACTGACCTATAGGTGTCAGGATGTTGAGTGGTGGGGTTTTGACTGACCTATAAGGTGTCAGGATGTTGAGGGGTGGTGGTTTGTCACAGCGATGGTACATTTCCAACACTGGATTAAGGATGGAGCTCCGTGACACCACTTGCTGGTCCTGGATTGTACTGCTCCTGAAAGCTTTCCTCATGTTGATATCCTGCAGAGACACTACACCACAAACAGTATTTTTACTACACAGTAGGACAGCAGTGGACAAAAACAGACGTGTCACAGTTTGTGTTTTTTCAGGTCCAGAACCTATAGCTGCAGTTTGGTGACCTCAGGTTTGTAAAATGCTTGAGTACAAACAATTTATGGGCTTTTATTCACTGGTAAAGACAGGAAAGAGTGATATCACTGCCAGAAAACAGTAACCAGAGCCTCAAACACCCAGTTCCTTGGCAAACACTGGTTTGCTAGACCTCAACCCAAAAAGCCACCAGCTACCACCATGCAGGCTGACCACTTGCGGGGATGGGCATGAGGATCTGGTGAACTGCCAGGTGGGTGCCAGGCAAAGGTGGATGCGTTTGAGTACTGACACATAACTATGGAATCTTAACTAACCCTTCTTGACAGTTGGGTGTGTTGACATATTCAGTCTACATTTGTGTTGCCAACTTTGAGAAGGCTTAGGACCATGTCAGAGCTGCATTCTCTGCAAAAAGTCACGGGCATCTTTGGTGGGTGCTGCACTGCACCATTGCAGTGCAGTCCTGCATTTTGTTCCTTATCACTGACTTTGTTTGTATTTTTCGTGGACCATGTATGACAGCCCCTCCAAGTGGAGGCCAGTGTCTGGTTTGGCGACCTCAGGTTTTCATCACTGCCTTTTGAATGGTGTACCAGAGAGGTTTGGAATGAATTAATTATCCAAAAGCACCAGTGTGGGTATTTGGATGTGGTCACCATTACACTGACTAATGATATGGCTGGAGTAATTATCCAGTAGCAGTGTTTGTTATCTACCTTCCTCCACGGTGGAGTCCAGCTGTGTGACCTTCACTGCCAGCAGGTCCACTCGCTCCTGCAGACTGCTCATCCTCAGATAGAAACTGTTGGCCTCTGTGAACAGCTCACCAAAGATGTCCTCTGCATGACGACCTGCACAGACAAGCCTTGTGTTATCAACAATACAACAGCAGGTCTGAGATCAGATTTCACATCTGACAGCTGTGAAAAGGTAAATCAGGGTTGTGCTGTTGTCACTAGTATTTTACTGATGTCTGTATTTGTCAGCAACTTCACATGTTCTTCTTTACATATTGTAGTTCATTGTAGTTCATTTAGATTTAGGAGAATTTTCTTTTCTGTGTGTTTTTATTTTCAGAAACTACCACTAACATATGAATGATGTTAATATTAATTTCAACAAAATAAAGAAGCTGAATTTCATTGGCTAAATATCCCAGCAGACATTGATTGACTGCGGGTTCTGAGTTTAAGTTTGGTGTGAGTGGTAGATTCATGTGTACACTGTGAGCAAATAAGTCATTCTCGCCAATGCAGAGAGATGGATCATAACACAGCACTGTTTAAATGGCTGAGAGTCATAGAACCAGAGTTACAGCAATAACCATCAGCACTCACTGAGTCCTCCGAGCTGTTTGATGACTGCAGCCAGGGTGCTGTTGGTGACACACTCCAGCTCACTGGCAACTCCATCAGGCAGAGCACCACGACACAAATACCTGGGTTCGATAATCCGCTTCACCAACGGCATGGTGGACCTGCAGAGAGGATGTTAAACTCACATTAACAGTCAGTCAGACCTCCATGTTTCCCAGCCCTCACAGCTCAATGTCACCTCCATCCTTACAGACTCTGACACTTCAGACCTTCTCAGCTGTCCAGTCAAAGTACTTGTTTAAACACATGTTTGGGTTAGCTGCAGTACTGATATCCAAACTATACTTTTTGATACTTTAATTTGAAAAACTTAAAACGTGTTTTTTCTTCTGGAGTAAACTATAATTATTCGTGAAGGATGGAGAACGCTGAGCTGCATTCCCTCTAATGTCCACTAGATGCTGCTGTGACTAAAGACTGGATGAGCATGGACACTTCAAACATCTCTGTACAAACTCAAAGTACAGAATTTACAGTCAGACCCTGATGTGGTCCCTGTGGTCCCTGACGGTCCCTGTGGTCCCTGTGGTCTTCTGCTGTTCTGGTCAAAGCTCAGCGTTGAGGGGCTGACGGACGGTTCGTTGGTGCTTTGATCCTTTCAGAGGAGACATGAATGTGTGTCGGCGGACATCTGGACGTCTGAACACTCACACAGTCTGAGCGCAGCAGTCTCAGAGGACATCGCCATGGTAACTCAGCCAGCCATTACATCACGCTCTGCTGCCTCCAGAACTCAGCATGGTTACTGTTACTAGGAGACAGAGTGAGGGGTTTGGGGGGAGGGTCCTACAGTACATCATGTAACGTTACTACGAACGAGAAGTAACTGATGTGTATAAAGTGTAATCAGATTGCTGCAATGTGGCTGATGAGGCTTCACAACTGTCCATCCAGAAGAGGCACAGCCTGTCTCTAAAGGACAACGTGGACTTCAGAGGACATGACTGCAGGACAGAAAGCTACACCAGACCCTGTTAATAAAGGATGGGCGGGTGGATGGATGGATGGATGGATGGATGGATGGATGGATGGATGGATGGATGGATGGATGGATGGATGGATAGATGGATGGATGGATGGACCCATGCATTCCTTTCACCCTCCGTCGTGACGATTTCATGAGCTTCTTCATTGATATTATTAGAATTATTGAGACAGAACTCATCACCTTGTTCCCTCAGCTGGAACCACCTCATCTTCAAACACAGAAACCTGACAAACTGTTAAACTGTTAAACACTGCTTTCCTCCCATTGACCTTCACTCCAGTCCAGTCCGTCACACCCTCTCACAATACAGCAACACACCAGCATTAATTGACGGCCCTCTCCAGCCATGCTCACCGATATTGACACCATGTTAAACCAATAAAAAACAGAGCCACACAAACGGAGCCAGGAAGCTGCAAGCTGACCCGGAGCTAGGAGAGGCAGAGCTGAGGAGGAGAGAGATGGAGATGAGGTGGAGAAATGGAGCTGATGACGGTGTGTGGACAACCTATATTACCTCAATTTTCTATATCCATCAGATTTAGGCTTTTAGTAAAGTTGACCAGTGCCATTTGCATCCTTTTTCATTCCCAGAAAACAAGAGAGACCGAGCTGAGGAGGAGAGACAGAGCTGAGGAGGAGAGATGGAGTTGAGGAGGAGAGAGATGGGACTGAGGAGGGGAGACAGAGCTGGGGAGAGACAGAGCTGAGGAGGAGAGATGGAGCTGAGGAGGAGAGACAGAGCTGAGTAGAAGAGAGATGGAGCTGAGGAGGAGAGAGATTGAGCTGATGGAGGTCCACGTGTGTTTGTATTCGGGGGACCCTCCAAGAATTTGTTCCCAGGGGCCCCTGCCCTCTTGATCCAGGCCTGGTAATAGTACTTGGGCCTAAACACCTTAGAAACTATCTGATGACATGGCGACTCTGCGCTGGCCTCCACCCTGGTCTGGTGACTTCTAGTCTGTGATTCCTTACTAAGTCATCAAGTAAGTCATTAAGACTCACCAGCTGATCCAGATCGCAGCTCTGCACTGACTCCCTGTGAAATCCAGAACAGAATTTAAAATCTTCTCCTTGACCACAAAGCCTAAACGATCAGACGCCACCAAACCTTCAGGAGCGTTTGTGTCTGGATGAACAGCAGGTGGAGCTGATTCTCCAGCTGCTGCCATTAAACCACCACAGAAGAAGAAGAAACCCGATGAGATTACATCATTCAGAGAGCAAAGATCAAACGATGGAAACATGATGGAGATCAAACATTTCTGTTTCATGTGTTCACATGAGGAAGGTCAGAGCCTCCTCATCCTCCTCCACACACACCTGATGTTTTCAGCTCTTCACTGAAGAGACATTTAATCACAGCATTGTCAGCGTTTCTGGTTTTCATGAAACAGGTCGATGGAAGCACACCTGCTGTCGACGACAGTGATTGGATGTTGGCTTTCTGGAGACGGGGCCTGAGGACAGCAGTTTTTTCTGTTTCCTGCTGTGAGAGGATGAACTCTTTGGATGTGAATGATTCAATGATGTTTGCTCTGGCGCCACCTTCAGGACAAACTTCGCTTTCAGCTTCATGAGCATCAGGACGTTTTTCATAATGATGATGAAGTTGATAAAAATGATGAAGAAGAACAGGAAAGACATGAGGATGATCCTCCTGTTCTCTCACCTCCTTTTAGAACCCAGCAGCCTAACGAGCAGTCACCATGGAAACCAGTCCTCTATGTTGCGAGCATGCTCAGACAATCAGAGAAACACACCCACGACCTGATCCTGCCATCTTTGTGGGGACACTCACTGTTTCTCAACGCAGGGCTCAGGACCCCGTGAGAGGATGCTTCAGTCACTGCTGATATCTGATGAATGTGTTGGTTTATTCAGAGGACACGTTTCAAAAGCACACGATCACTGACGGCTTCAGAGAGACTTGACATCCAATCACAGAGCTGCATTTAAAGAATCCAACAAATAAGAGTTCACTTTACACTTTAAGGAGAATAAGACGACATTTAGCTGAGTTGTTCAGTCTTCCTCACAGTCTTCCTCACGGTGAGGCCTCAGCTCAGTCTTCCTCACAGTCTTCCTCACAGTGAAGCCTCAGCTCAGTCTTCCTCACAGTCTTCCTCACAGTGAGGCCTCAGCTCAGTCTTCCTCACAGTCCTCCTCACACATTGTTTCAGCACAGACTGATTTCTAATGACTGTCTCTTGGTGATTAACTCTTCATCGTCCATCATCGTCCAGCTGTCTTTGTTGTGTGTGAGGCGTGAGGCTTGGATTAAAGTCTGATGAGACTTTGCATCATCATCATGTCTTCACGTCCAAACGCGTCCAGTTAAACCAACGTCTCAGCTTTTCTCCAGAGCTTCTGACAAGTACTCTGCAGTGTTCATGCCACAGGCTGCAGATCAGCGAGGTTTTAGGTCCACTGGTCTTCCGGAGATGAGGAACAACCTCAGAGTTGGTGTCTTAATGTTCACCCATCTGTCCCCTTTACCTTTCAAACATTCAGGAACCTGGAGACCAGCTGCTCCCTCAAACGTCTCATCATGAAGTCAAAGCACCCTCTTCATGTGTTCTTCTCGTGCTCTTCATGTGTTTTTCTTGTGCTCTTCATGTGTTCTTCTCGTGCTCTTCATGTGTTCTTCTCATGCTTTTCATGTGCTCCATCGTTCACTCTGTGGATTCAAAGCACCACCGCTGTCACCACGGCAACCACTGGTGTCACCAAGCCACGTCTCCATGTTTCAACCTGAGCAGGCAGGTGTGAACTGACACACTGGGTGTGTTCATTAACCTCAGACCATTTGATTATTACTCATTTGATGGCTGACATCAGCTACATTCACATGTAAATGTATACTTACACACACTCAGACACACACACACACACACACACACACACACACACACACACACACACACACACACACACACACACTATAAGAAGGAGTCTGCCTGCATTACGTCATGTTGTCGTTTCTGCACATTGTGTGTGTTTATCTGTGGTGTGTGTGCGTGTGCGTGTGTATGTGTGTGTCCGCGCGAGGGTGTGCTCAGGCCTGTTCACACACTCGATGCATCGATCAGCTGATCAGCTGTATCCATCAGGGTCTGAATGGATGACGTCATGCCCGCGACCGGATGCCTGATGGGTCTCTGATCGGTTTCTGAGCGAAGCTGCAGAGACCGTCACGGCCCGCAGATCAATCCCCGGTCGCCGTTTCGTCGATAACAGATCAGTCACAAACCGATAAGAGCCGATTACAGATCGATGAGACTCACCGCGGGCTGAGGTGGTTCTGCTGCGGGTCCGGGTCCGGGTCCGGGTCGTTCTGCTCAGACTCCTCCGTCACAGAGCGGCGGACTCATCTTCAGCTCCTCAGACCAGGAGTGACTGCCGAGGGAGAGACAGAGAGAGGAGGAGGAGGACGAGGACGAGGACGAGGAGGAGGAGGAGGAAGCCTCTAAGCTCATCGGAGCTGCTCGGCTGTTGTCGGAAAACTCCGGCCGGTTCGTGATGACGCTTTAAAATCGTGTATTTGTCAAACCTTCAGTGAAACACAAACATGGAAAATACGTGAATGCCAATTCCTGCGTTTCTATAGTTAAATCAATAGATAATCAGTAACTGTTCAAAGCATGTCAAATGTCCTCTGTCCTTCTGCAGCATGACAAGAAAACTGAGGATAAGAAATCAAATATATCAGGATCAGGATCAGAATCTGGATCAGGTTCAGGATCAGAATCAGTTTTATTGGACATGTATATGTACACACACACACACACACACACACACACACACACACACACACACACACACACACACACACACACACACACACATCTGTATATGCTCCATAAAGACACACAGCTCAGTGAGGACATCTGTGAGCAGCTGCAGGAGGACATCCTGGTATTTTTGGCGTGTTGTACTCGACATACTGTCCAAGTCCGCACAAAGCATTTAAGCTCACCTGATTCACTCATTTCCCATTTGATTCTGTCTTTGCACCCCTTCCCCCCAAACCTGCACCCCAAATCCCCTCATCCCTTCATCCCTCGTCCCTTCATCCCTCCATTCCTTCAGCCCTCATCCCTTCATCCCTCATCCCTCGTCCCTTCATCCCTCTGTTCCTTCATCCCTCCATCCCTCCGTTCCTTCGACCCTCCGTCCCTTCATCCCTCCGTTCCTTCAACCTTGCGTCCCTTCATCCCTCCGTTCCTTTATCCCTCCATCCCTCGTCCCTCCATCCTTCCGTCCCTTCATCCCTCCGTCCCTTCATCCTCATGTATTATCCTTCATCATCTACGCTGTCCTCCTCCTGGACCTCATGGCCGTGGTCTTTGTTGTGACATTAACCTTCAAACAGCTGACACTTACGTTCTTCTGGAGAGAGAATGAAGCAGCTTGTCGTTTCATTTTTTATTATTAACATTCATCTTAAATACAAATAAAGGTGTAATTTAAAATAAAAACAGTTTTCTCTGAACAGGTCATCACTGATTGGGTCAAAATGTTTGAAGTCTTGTGGCTGAAATGCTGCACATTTCAATGAGACCACAAACATTTGAATTAAAGTTCAATGATCAGAGCACGGAGCGTCTGATTACCCGCAAACTTTTAGTCTCCTCTCGTTCAATCAGAGATCAAACCGTCACCTGGGAAGAACCGGGCCCCGGATCATTCCGACAATACAACCCGGACCACAGAATCCCAGAGCTGATCCTCACTGGACATCAAAGGACTGACATTAATTCTCCAGAGTCAGGCGACGAGAACAAATCCAACAGGTCGTATCTCCTTCACTGACCTGACTCACACTTACACTTACACTTAGACTTTATTGATCCCAATTTGGGAAATTATTTTGTGATCCTCTGTAAGAAATGCAGGTGTAGAAAAGTGTTTCAAGTGTTTTGAATTTAACAGACAAAACATGTGTTAAACACAGCGACGTCTTCAGGGGTCCTCTTCATTAACATGGAGGACTTAAAAAACACAAATCTGTTTGAGGTCTCAGAAACGATGGTTACTTTCCAAATCACAAAGCACATTTAACAGACAACAGAACCATTTCTACCATGTCCTCTACGATACATCAGCCTACCTACCAGTCCACACAGGGACAGGGACGGGGACAGGGACAGGAGTCAAGAAGTGAACCGTTCACAGTCATTTGTCATTTTGTCAAACTTATTTCACAAGAGATTTTCCCTTTTTAACTGATGAAAAACACAGATTAAAGGATTGAGAATGCAGCTTTGCACAGAGTGTCAGGTTTAGTGGTTTGATGGTCAAATCATTTTAGAAAACACACCCACGATCATCTGAGCCCAAATCAAATCATTTTACTGATGACGTGAAGGACGTTCAGAAACATGGCAGTAACATGTTGGAGACGTGTTGGAGATACATTATAGAGATGTGTTAGAGACGTGTTAAAGATGTTTTGGAGACGTGTTGGAGGTGTTAGAGACGTATTAGAAACATGTTAGAGACATGTTAGAGATGTTAGAGACGTGTTACAGAGACATGTTATAGAGACGTGTTGGAGACGTGTTAGAGACGTGTTGGAGATGGGTTATAGAGACATGTTGGAGACGAATGGTATGAGAACATGCTGGATGCAGCAGCTGCTCTGATTGGTTTACAGTGGCGTTGGCTGAAAGCCTGAGGCTTAATCAGAAGTAATCCATGTGGGACTTCTACCAGAGACGAGGTTTCGGGTATGAAGCTGGACTTCTCTGTTGGACTGTTGGCTAAATGTCTAAATGTCTAAATGTCCCAAACAGGATGAGTGTCCAAGTGCGGTGTATCATCAAGACTTAAGAAAAGCACTCGCAGAAGAAGCTTCGTATTATCATCAGCTCTGCTTTGTGTTTGGGCCAGTGGACTTATTTACCCACCTTGAGTCAGTCTGCAATCACAGAGTTTAGGGTCTAAACCAGGGGACATGTCCTCAGCTGTGGACGCTCTCAGCTCATCCACACATTTCTTTACAGTTTGGTCTGATTGCTGTCAGTCTGTCAGCTGATGTGTTTCAGTCTGTCACTTATTACAGAAACTCAGTGATGTCGTCTTCTTCTCCTCTACTTCTAGCATCATGGTTCAGTGGCATCATCGCCCCCTGCTGGTATCTGTCTGAACTGATCAGAAGTCAGTCTGTCCGTTCCATCAGACACTCGCTGCTCTGCCTTGAGGTCCGGTGAGTTCATCAAAGCCTCTCACATTCAAACTCAGGGCTGGTCTCAGAGGGACGGGGCATGTCGATGTAGAACACCTCCTTGTTGACGGGCGGTGGCGTGCACGGTGGACTTCCCATCCCAGAGTCTGGGCTGGGGACCTGGTTAGGCTGGTTCCTGGGTGAGTATTTCTTCTCTGCCCAGTTCAGAGGAACTTTGAGTCGAGCTCCACCTCCTGCAGGGGGTCGGCCGTGGACGTCAGCCTTTGGCTTGAAACGCTTCAGCTTGACGGTGTCTTTGGCGTCACGGGCACACGGCAGCAGGATGACCACATCTTTGCGGAACTTGGAACTGAGTCCGAAGTAGATGAGAGGGTTGTAGAAGCTGGCGGACTTAGCAAAGAGGCGGGTGAAGATGCTGGTGAGGTTGGGCACGTGGAAGCCCCAGGCGGACCACATGGACACCACAGCATACGGAGACCACGCCAGGATGAAGGCCGTACAGATCACTATGGAAACCTGCAGGAGACGATTGATTATTGAACCCATGAGAAGCTTCACCTGGAACCTCAAACCTCCTGATCCTCTAAAACCAGAAGTCTACATTGAGTCCTGCTGCCTGAAATTAAAGATGACAGAGCTGCTCTGGGAACAGAAGAACATATTCAGTTCCAGGCCCTTCACTGTGGCAGACGTGACGTGGTCATCATCATCTTCAGCGCAGAACTTTGATATGAGCAGTTTTTTATTGATGCTTTGTGAGTGACAAACTGTGGACAGACCACCAAAGAGTGGAACGTGAAGGATGAGCCAAGAATGTGACAGAAATAGAAGCCTTTTGAGAGCAAAACTGGGTGAAAATCCCCCAAACAACAAGTGAAAGAGTCTCAGCTGGAACCAAAAAGCCTTAATGAGCTGGGACAGCTGCTGAAGGGCTGTTACTAAGCACTGACCATGCAGGGAGCCCAAACTTCAGCTTCAGGATCTTTTCCACTGAGGTTGATTTACAAAGAGATGAAAAATGGAAATAAAGTAAACTCACTTCAAATATTAAAGACGTGTGTCATCTTTAACTTCGTACCATTTGGAAATCAGGTCATCTTATACTCACTTAGATCTTCACAGTAATAGAAATTTTGAACTTTTGCCACTGTAGCTTCAGTCTTGGTATTCATGGTAGCGGGTTTGTTAGTGATAGCATTAGCATCACGAGTAAGGAACTGTGTGTAGAGAAGACTCACGATGGTGACGTCTCTCTCGATCTTCCTCTGGCGGTCGGTCAGGTCACCCTCTGCTGAAAGGGCGTTGCCTCTCTTCACCGTGTTGATGATGGAGACGTAGCAGAAGAGCATGATGAGCACTGGGATGAAGAAGCAGAAGATGAAGATGGAGATGATGTAGGACCTGTAGACACTTGAGTAGGTTGCTTTGGCCCAATCGATCTCACAGGTTCCATACCCACGATCTGGAGAAGGGGACCGGAGAGAGGTCAGAGGTCAGAGGTCAGGGGTCAGAGGTTGGAGGTTTGAGGTCAGGGGTTACAGATATATGTGTGGGGGTCAGAGGTCAGGGGATGGTTTCTTGCCTGTGTAGCTTCCCCAGCCAAGTAACGGTGCTCCAGACCAGAATCCAGCTGTGATCCAGATGAGCAGCAGACAGATGGACACACTGGTCCTGTTGATGTGACGAGCTGAAGCACAAATATTAATAATGTTTTCATCACATGTCACTCTGAATGGAAGCTACAAGCAAACGATTTTAAAGACTGAATTCAGTATTTTTAGTATTCTCCATCAGAATGAATCAACTGGCAGGTGGAGAAGGCTGTTAAAAAACATTTAGACCAAACGGTAAAAGTATACTTCAACATTTAAATTCACACAGGTTTATTTTACCAGAAACTGTCGGACACCAAACACTGAAAATGTTCTACTGAGTGAGTTTAGAATAAAAAAAAAAAATCAGTCACCCTCATCACCATGACAATGATAGAACACTGAAACCTTTGACCTTTGACCTCTATTGACCAAACACAAGCTAACAGGCCAGATTCTTGATGTGCGTCGATGTGAAGACGGTGATAAAGCTCTGAGATCTGACCAATGAGGCGCCTGCACACAGAACAGTAACCATGAAGGTGTGGACTGTGACCTCTGCTCGGGTGACATCCTTTGACGTAGCGGGTGACGCTGATCACCGTCAGTGTGTTGATGCTGCTCAGACCAAACACCAGCGTGAAGAAACCGTCCACCTGCAGGAGACAAACACGACAGGTTACAGGTGCGTGACCCGGGTCAGACTCCGCCTCCTTCAGGTCCGGATCGGCGCCCTTCATTCCAACACGGAGAGTCCTCCCCAGACCCCTCTCAGGTGAGTCTCAGGTGTACCTGGCAGGTCCAGATGGAGGAGATGAGGTAGCCGCTGTCCTGGAAGACGTTAAATATCTCAATGATGCCTCTGGAGTAGCCGAACACGGAGATGCTGGCGTCAGAGACAGCCAGGTTAAAGGTCAGGTAGTCGGTGGGCTGCAGGGTGGATCTCTGCCGGTAGAGGACGAAGAGGACGATGCTGTTTCCAAACCAGGACAACCAACCTGAGAGCAGGACAGAGGAAGGCGAGTGTCAGGAACACACACACGCGCACACACACATGCGCGCGCGCGCACACACACATGCGCGCGCGCGCACACACACACACGCGCGCGCGCACACACATAGAGACACAGACACACATAGAGACACACAGAGACACACACACACACACACATAGAGACACAGACACACATAGAGACACACAGACACAGACACAGACACAGACACACATGGAGACACAGACAGACACACAGAGACACAGACACACAAACACACACACAGACACACAGACACACGCGCACGTGCAGTGTGGTGTGTGTGTGTGTGTGTGTGTGTGTGTGTGTGTGTGTGTGTGTGTGTGTGTACCCACCCAGCAGCAGCAGGTAGACTCCGATGATGGTCTCGCCCTGGTCAGACAGAGGAGGGTCTCGCCCCCCCCCCAGCATGAGGCTGTGGTTCCTCCAGGGGGGGCCTGCGGCGGCCGAGCTGCTGGTGGACATGATGGCGGAGAGAATGGCGCACGGAGCTGCGCTGAAGTCTGCTGTTAATCTGGTGTAAATATAGACTCCTGATCCTGGTTCAGCTTCAGATCACTGTCAAGAACTGACCTCAGACCAGGAGCAGCAGGGGGGAGCTCAGGAGTCAGCGGGCAACCAGCAGAGCAGTGATTGGCTGATTGAGTAATGATGTCACACACTCAGCAGGTAAATCTTTTGATGTCGACCTGAGCTTCTTCCTCCACCGTGTTGATCTGATGAGTTTACGTGGAAAACATTCGGAATATGTAGTATTATCACAGTAATACTACTGTAATACTTCAGTAGTACTACATGAAGCAGTCGAGCAGCTGAGCAGTGAAATACCAACAGTTCAGTTCAGGATGTTTAACTCTCACACTGTATTTTTACTGCAGTACTGTTAGTTTTACTGGAGTAAAGGATCTGATCTTTGACCTGAAGCTAACTTCATTAAAAGCTAATAGTGATCAGGACCTCGCTGCTCCTGATCGTTCGTGAAACCTCCTGACTGTCAGTCACTCATGATGGTAAACAACAGACACAACAACAACAAACAACAACAACAATAAACAAACAAACAAACAAACAAACAAACAAACAAACAAACAAACAAACAAACAAACAAACAACAACAACATCAATAATAAACAGTGATGATGTCTTATGGTTGTTGTACTTTGAGGAAGCACCATACATGTTTATGTTTATTATGACAATGATGACGATGACAATGACAATGACAATGACAATGACGATGATGATGACGACGATGATGATGATAACGATGATGACAATGATGATGATGACAATGATGATGATGACGACGATGATGATGACGACGACGATGATGATGATGATGATGGTGACGATGATGATGATGACAATGATGATGATGATGTGTATTAACTGATCTTAGCTGTCAGCTGATCTTATGTCTCAAAGTTTGTGTTTCCACCGAAGCTGACCTTTGACCCCACAGATTACTGCGGAGGAGGAGGAAGAGGAGGATGAGTCTGTGCACCACAGCTCTGACCGTCAGGTCACATGACTATTGTTGTTTACACCTGGATGTTCACAGACCGTCTGTTGTTGTCAGTGCTGTGATAAAGCTGAATGCTGTTTCCTACAACGTGGACTAGAAAGAACCCATTCAGGACTTCCAAACTACCAAGACCTGGATGAATGAGAACCCTCACGGACGTATGAAGAAGGCAGCATCCCCAAACCTGGATAAACTAAGTCCCCTTCAGAGGCGCCATGGTTTCTGTGCAGGCTGTGATCTGGAAGGGACGTCTTCTCTTACTAATTATTATAATAAAAATAATAATAAATGTTCAACATCTTCACGTGACACAAACCCGAAGTTTGACTGTAAGTCAGTGAGACGCGTTTCTGTCTCTGCAGGGGACAGGTTCTGGTCGCCCCCAGGCTGCAGTGTCCTGCAGGGAGCGGCAGGGGGCGGCACGGCTCCGCACCGCGTCGTTCCGCCCCAGTCTGCGGCCGCCGGCGCAGAGAGCCTCCTGAGCGGCTGCAACACGAAAACCGCCCGCCTGTCCGCTTCCTGCTCCTCCGAATCAAACACACCTTCAGGCGGAGTCCGACAGAGGAGAGACCAGGTAAGACCGCTTCAGTGTGACGTCACACCGTCAGTCACCTCTGTGGTGAATGATCCTGCTGCAGATCAGTCCGTGGTGGACTGCGGTCCGCTGGGCTGCATCTGTGACTGAGCGCAGGTCGGTGTTCAGTCCGTAGCTGCAGGTTTAATGTTCAGCTTTAAACTCTGACAGTTTCAGTTTCTTCAGACTTTTGAACAGAAAACGTGAAGTTTATGAAAGAAGAAATGTTTTGATCAAGGATTAAGAGATCCAACAGTTTATACAGCTGAATGATTCATCAATCAGTGATTGACAGACAATGATTGATCATCTGTTGTTTTAATGGTTTCATTGATCTCTGCTGTGGAGTCATGTGATGTTTGATCTTCTCATCTTCTCAATGATCTCAATGATCTGAATGTATTTGGAATAATGTGGAGCTTTGGACTGTTGGTTGGACCAAACAAACATAGTGAAGGTGTCACTTTGGGCTTATTGTGACCACATTCTCACGATTTTCACAATGTTTCCAAAGCAAGCGATCGATCGATGGAGAAAATGATCAGCAGATTGATCCAGAATGAAAAGAATCATTAGTTTCAGTCCAACACAAAACAGTTAAAATGAGCTCCACCTCAACCAACTCCAACAGGAACATCCTGCTGAGACATGAATGAGGAGACACCATGATCTTAAAAGACCAGAGACAAGAGGACAACAGACACAGGAGACACTTTACTACACTCAGTACTTTTACCTTAATACTTGAAGTACATTTTCATGATTATACTCACATACTTTTACCGCAGTAAAACTTTGACTTGTAATGGAGTATTTGTACAGCGTGGTATTTATACTTTCACTTCAGTAAAGCTCTGACTACTCAGTGTTTTAGTCAAACTGGTGTTCAGATACAAACACAAATAATCTGCAGTGAAGACGCCGCGAGACTCATCATAGATTCATGATGAAGAAAATTTGATTAACGGTGAAAATTCTCCCGTTAATCAGTTTTATTGTATTTTATCATATTTTTATTGTGTAAAATATGATTTTTATGTCCTTATGCTGAGTTTCCTGTCTTCTATATCACACTTTGAATTGTCTTGTTGACAGCTGCTGTAAAGATAAACCTGCCTTGAAAATTAACTGAATTTTTTTTAAAAAGCCAATAATATCTTCCATCCATCCATTATCTATACCGCCTATCCCTTTCGGGGTTGCGGGGGGCTGGAGCCTATCCCAGCTACAATGGGCGAGAGGCGGGGTACACCCTGAACCGGTCGCCAGCCGATTGCAGGGCCACATGCAAGGACAAACAACCATTCACACTCACACTCACACCTACGGACAATTTTAGAGTCATCAATTAACCTAATGAGCATGTTTTTGGTCTGTGGGAGGAAGCCGGAGTACCCGGAGAGAACCCACGCATGCACGGGATGAACATGCAAACTTCACACAGAAAGGCCCCGCCTGACCCGGGGATCGAACCGGCAACCTTCTTGCTGTGAGGCACGCGCACTACCTGCTGCACCACCGTGCAGCCGCCAATAATATCTTGATTGATCAATTAATCGTTTGGTCGACTGGGTAGATCAGACTCCTGATATATTAACAGCCAGTTTTTCACAAACTGTTGACTTATGCTGAAGCATGAACACACACACACACCACACACACACACACACACACACACACACACACACACACACACACACACACACTGTGTCCTCAGGTGGTGTCATGTGATCTGATGTGGGCGGTGCCTGTGAGTGTCTTTCACTGCTCCTCTGTTAAGTGTTAATTCTTGACATTAAGTGACTTCGCTGACTGAGAACATCTTTGGGCTCAGAGGACGTTCAGCAGCTGATCAACAGAAAAACGTTCAGAAATCATGAATGAGTGACTTCCTCTAAACATTTGACTTAGATTAGATTCAACTTTATTGTCACATTAGCACAGAGACAACGAAACGCAGATTAGCATCTAACCAGAAGTGCAAATAGTCAAAATATCCAAAATATAAATACATGCAAGTACTGCAAGTGGCATGAGTTCTGTTATATTATATGAATGATATAATATCCAGCAGCTCACATACAGGTGATATGAAGTTATTCACGGTGCGTTCAGCTTCATCTTCAGGTCTGGACAGATGACTTGAAGACCTGAACAGAAAAACTGAAGGTCTGCTTTGAGACATTCAAGAGAAAACTCTCAGCGATCAATCGTGATCAGGAAACAGGGATTCATGATGCAGCCTTCATGACTTCATGCATTGAATCACGGTGACTCATGCATGAACGACCCCACCCTCTGTTTTTATAAAGAGTTTAACCTCTGACTCAACACAACTGAACAGGCTTTTGATTGAAGCTGCATGAAGAAGGAGTTGAAATATTCCACGGTGTCTGTCGCTGTCTGTATCTGAGCTCAGTTTGTGTGTTTTATCTTCAGCAGGATGAAGATGCCGTACGTTTTCTTCTATCTGAGTCTTCTGATCATCATGGCTTCGGCTCAGCAGGTGGATGAACCTGTAACCTACTCAGTAAGTTTCACTGGACTGAACAGGACACAAAATAATTCATCGAAACGCACAAAAACTTCTCACCAGTGTTTGCAATAGTATAAAAATACATTGCAGGTAAAAAAAAAAGTCATGGATTGAAAACCTTCGGTAAAAATGCAGTATTATCGACAAAACATAATGAAAATACACTAAATAAATATTTTGGACCCTCTCTCCCACCACTGTCCCCAGCCTGAATGAGAACAGGCTGGGGACAGAGAGGCAGGAAAGAGGGTCCAGGAACAGCTGTCAGTGAAGATCAGACATGGTAAAGAGGTCTGTGGGAGGAAACTGGAGCAGAGTGACACCAGAGAGGTCTGGAGAGGCATGAAGACCATCACTGGGTACGAGCCCAGATGTTGGACTGTTGACGGGAACATCAGCACAGCCAACAAGCTTCAACAGGTCCTGCACACAGCTTTACATTGACCGCTCTGTCCAGCAGCCACAGAGCAGCAACAGCCCCTCCCATCCAAGGACCATCTCTGCTGACCAGGTGAAGAGGGGACCGAGTCGACTGCACCTGGCAAAGGTAGCCGGTCCCAACGGCATCACCCCAAGGGTGCTCAAGGCCTGTGCCCCCCAGCTGTGTGTCATAGTCCTGCACCTAGTTGACCTCAGCCTACAGAAGCTCACAGGATGACGAGGTCAAATCCAAAGGTGGAGGTCCAAACAGGCAAACAATCCAACAGAAAGAAGGCAGGAACCAAAAATCCAAGAAGTTAGCAAGTTTATCGTTTCAGGTCAAATATTTGAGCCTGTAAATAACTTACACATGAATATGAAGGTACAGTCGTGAACTCTGAACACGTAAATATGTCTGAAGGAGTCATATCAGCAGCTTCTGTCGTAGAAACTCTGGTGATTGTGATGATGATGTGTGTGTCAGATGAGTCCAGCTCCACTTCATTTGTTAGATCAAAGTCACCTGATCGAGAACTGACGGATCAATAACCTGATTTTCTCTGACAGTGTACAGAGGGCTATGAGTTCAACACGGAAGAACAAGAATGTAAAGGTGAGAGCCGCATCATACTTAGTGTTTCCATGACTACAGACGAGTCAACACAGTTGTACAACACTGATCACTGATTTTAGATCAATAACAATCAATAAAAGAACCAGAACAGAGAAAAACATCAAAATGATTTTAGAGACAAATAAGTCAGAAAGAAACTTCAACTCCATCAGATCTTTTTAAACTCTGTTAAAGCTTCTAAAAGCTGTAAAATGTTGCTAATGTTGCTAAATGTTGTTGGACTACATTACCCAGACATCAATGAGTGCGAGACGCTGCCAGATGCCTGCAAAGGAGGAATGAGCTGCATCAACCACTACGGTGGATACTTCTGTCTGCCACAGAACGCCCAGATCATCATCAGTAATGGAGAGGAGGACCCCACCACCACGACCCGGCCCCCCCCTCCACACTTCATCCACCTGCCCGTGGTGCCCAGTCACCGTGGCAACCACCAGACCACCAGCAACCAGGGCAGCGTCCGAGGCACTGACCAGGTCAGTGGCCAGACCAGGCTGACCTCCGTCCAGTGTCCAATTGGATTCACCCCAGATGAGTTCAACTACTGCAGAGGTGAGAGAACAATGCTAACACTAACACTAACATGCATGTTTATACTGCCATCTACTGGACAGCCAGTTACAGCACGACATCATGTCAAAACAAACGTACCATGATGGACTCTTCATCGACAAAGTGGAAGACAGCCTAAACTTGAGCCACGCTGTGCTGTAGATTAACACCAAGCACAAAGTAACTACAGAGTGCTGCATTAACTACAGAGCAACTGAAAAATAACTACAAAGTAATTGCAGAAACTACACAGTATGAAGAACAACTCCAGAGCAACTAAAGCAACTGGGGAGCAGCTAGAGAGCAACAAACGACATTTAAGAGCAATCACAAACAAGTAGAGAAAGTAAAATGTGTAAGAATCGTATAAGTCCAGTGTAATTGGCTGGTCGGCTCCAAATTTTTGTCATGGATAAGTCAGATTAGCTACGGTTGCTGGGCAGTTGTCATGTTAGCTAAGGCTAGCTCTAATATTAGCTTATAGGGTACATTGGCAAGGATATGAAATTTAGTTACTGTCACAGAGGCTATGCTCACGTCCCAACAACAGAACAGATGACAGACACTGTCGTCAGCTAACATTGTCAATAAATACAGAAAAATCTACAATTACAGCACTTTAACAGTAAAAAAAACTGGACCTCTGGAGGAAAGCAGTCAGACACGTTTTGATCGTGCTGCCACTCTGATGTTCAGTTGGACTGATGTTTAAAGTCGGCTCAAATTAATAAGTGTAAGGTGGACTGATTTGTGTGTCTAAGTTGAACTTAGGTTAAGGTGGAATAACATATTTTTGATGCTTGTTCCAGACGTGAATGAGTGCGTTCCCAGCAGCCCCTGCCAACACCTGTGCTACAACCTGCCGGGCTCCTTCATGTGTCAGTGTGAACAGGGTTACGAGCTGACTCCAGACCAGCTGAGCTGCCAGGGTCTGAGAGCGCGCACACACGCATGCACACACACACACACACACACACACACACACACACACACACACACACACACACACACACACACACGTACTTCTATACTTGTGAGGGCCTTCATTGACATCATGCGTTGAGCAGCCCTTTGCCCCAACTTTAACCTCCACAACTAAATAACTAACCTCAACCTTTAACCTCAAACAAAACCTCATTCTAACCTGACCCTTAAAACCAAGTCTGAACTTTCAAACAGCCCTTTGAAGCTGTGGAGCTGTGGTTCAAGTATTAACAGCAGTTCTTCAGAGAGCCAGAGCTATAAAAAAAATATGTGCAAGAAGTACATGTATTTACACAAACATAGACACGTTTGTACTTGTACACTCGTGAGGACCCTCATGAACATAATGCATTGCTGAGCCCCTCACCCTGTGTCCGTGGATGTGACACTAACCTTTATGAATGCTGTTGTTGTCTGTTGTTTGTCTGTTGTTCATCAGATGTGGACGAGTGCCTGCTGTCCTCATACATGTGTCAGTGGCAGTGCGTCAACCAACCTGGCTCCTACAGCTGTGTCTGTCCTGAAGGGTACCAGCTGCAGGGAACACGCATGTGCCAAGGTACATGCCCCCAGCCTGACACACATATTTAAACACACACACACATGCATACACACTCTCTTCCTGTTGATAACATGTGACCCGTTGTCAGTTTAATGGTTTTCAGTGTAGGTGAAGCTGCAGAGTCTGTTTGCATCATCAGAGCAGACTGAAGTCCTCAAACACTGTTCTGTCCTCAAGGAGGCGCTGTGGACGGCTGCCTCGGTGTGTTGGTGTGTTCCTAAATTCAGGTGTCTGCAGTGGTACCTGGAGCTCATTAGAGGAACAAATCCAGTGGATTTATTTCCTACTGCTCTCGTCTCATCAGCTCATCAAGCTAACCTCAGCCGCAAACCCCCCAAACACAGACAGTTTGTTCAACGTCCCACCAAAGACAATAGACGGTGTCTGTCAGTCCGTCCCCCATGCTGCACTGGGTCACTCTGACCACGTCCTGGTCCACCTGAGTCTGAGACATTAAAGCCTGTAAACCTGTTGTGAGGACATCAGTGAACAGTGAAGCTGTGGAGGATCTTCAGGCCTGCTTGGACTGGACTGACTGGGATGTTTTCAGGACTGCTACTAACAGTCTGGAGTCTGAGAAACTACACACCAATATCAACAAACAACCCTGCTTCTGTCTGGAAGAGGCTCAGGCAGACCACCAACGATAAACCTTGAAAGACAATGGGACAGTCCTGACCCCATCCCCGTGACTCCTGGAGACATACCACCTACCAGCCTGCTTCAAGACCTCCACCATCATCCCTGTCCCCCAAAAACCACGGACCACATGTCTGCACATCCGTCATTTTTTTCCTGTTTTATTGTCAGTTTTCTGTTTTGTATGTCTGCCTCATAACTTAAGAGTTACTTGCTTTTATTTTTCTTTTATATTTTCATAGCTGTATGTGAAAACCCTCTAAAGCTGATTCTGATTCTGAACACAGTAAACTAAATTTGAAGAACCTGGTAACAGGTGGGACCATCTCACCTGCAGACAGATAATCCATCACTGTCAATGTCAACAATTTGATTATCAGGGAGTTAACTACAGAGGCTGATGTTGTCTTCAGGGACAGGTTCACATGTGAGATTTAAGAGTGGACGTTCATTCTTGCATCAGCTGCTCCTGGTTGATTTGATGGCTTCCTGATTTCCTTACTCAACATGATTTTAAAGGAACAGTTCATGCTCCTGCAGAAGTGACGTGATCAGACCCGCTTCTCTGAAATGATCTGATGGAGAACCAGAGCAGAAGTTCTGGTTCTGATGTACACTTTCTGGCTCTGTTCACAGATGTTAACGAGTGTGAAACCGGACCAAACTGCAGTGAGAATCAGGTGTGCTGGAACTACTTTGGAGGTTACCGGTGCTATCCCAGAAACCCCTGCCAGGATCCCTACGTACAGACCGGAGAGGGGTGAGACTAACACAGGCTTCTTTACACACCTGGAAGACTGTGATGAAGGGTTTGAGGGTTTCAGATTGAGAACTCTTTGGGAGAATAAAGTGTGTAGATGATGTTCAGCACTTTACAGTATCTTCAAAGTTTCCTGTTTGTTTAGACCTTCAGCATTGTGATCTCCTGATCAGGTTCACCCCCATGTTTGAAAAAAAAAAACAAAAAAAAAACACTGTTGGAGTCCCCTGTAGTAGACAAAGCGTGATGAAGTGTCCTCTGAGACGTCCTCTCAGGGGAGAAATGCTGCAGTGTTCTATCGGCTGTCCAGCATGTTAGAAAAGGGTTTCGCCATGAATGCTTCATGACTTTCTCTATTGGGAACAAACGCTGCAACATGGCTGCTGGACTCACCGCTTCATGACATAGCAACCTAACTAATTGACACCATAGCAGCCACTTGCTAACATATAGCAACAAACAGAAAATTACCAGCATGACAACAACCAGGAACCAGGTGACCCCACAGAACCAATGAAAAATGTTTGATTAGAAAAGGTCAACCTGTGATCGCAGTGCTCTCTTGGGCTCTGAAAGTTGTGACCCTGTGTCTGCAGTATCTGGACAGACAGTGCAGTTCTGTCTCAGCTCATTGTGGACTGTCCTGCCGAATCATCACTAACTGATATGTCCTCAGGCGCTGCAGCTGTCAGTCTCCGAGCGCATGCAGAGGACTTCCTCCCTCCATCGTCTATAAGTACATGAGCATCACATCGGAGCGCTCTGTGCCGGCGGACATCTTCCAGATTCAGGCCACCAGCGTCTTCCCCAACATGCACAACACGTTCAGGATCAAAGCCGGCAACGAGGAGGGACAGTTCTTCCTCAGGGTGAGCCGCAATCTTCCTTTACTCTGATTGGATGTCAGTGAAACTCATCTCATCACAGCTCATCTTAGTGAGTGTAACCTCATCACAACGTTTTATGTGGTGTCTTCTGATCTCTTCTCATTGGCTCATCCCGTCTAATCACACTTAACGACATTTAATTGTATTTAATCTCGACCATTGGCGGCTTATTTCATTCTCGTGTCGTGTAATCTCGTCCCATTTTCTTCTCAACTCTCCTCACTTAATCTCAGTCTAAATTCATCTAAATATCCTTCACTCCCCTTTTTATTCCAAATAATCTTTCCTCATTTATTTCCTCTTATTGTGTCTGAATGACTCTCCTGTAAATCTAATGTTCGGCTCGGTGGCTTGTCCATGAGTTTAGTCCAGAGATCATCAGATAACTGACACGACGTCGCTGAGCGTCAGATGCTTCTTAACCACAGAGCAGCAGATCAGAAGACTTCTGACCAACAGATACTATTGGCTGCTGGAAGAAACTGTTAGACCAATCAGGAGCTACAATCTGTCGCTTTGAATTAAACATTAAGTTCACTTGTTCATTTCTACCTCTTTCACATTATGTTCGGCTTGATTTGTTGATGAAGACTGTAAAACTTTTCTTCATTGTTAGACTTTTCGGAGGTTCATTTATTTACTTCAGTCTTGTCTTTGTTGTGAAAAGGTCAGCAGATATTTCTGTCGTGGTTACGTTGCGATGCTGCCCTCGCAGCCTTTAACCTTGAGTCTCTTCCTGCGTGTTGCATTAGACATGAACTTCTGGACGAGAATGACCTTAATATTAGTTCATATTCAATCAAATCTATGATCTCATGTCATGTCATCTCTTTTTTGGATGTCTTGATGTTGATTGGTTGTTCTTGTTGCAGCGATCCAGTAATGTCAGCGCCATGCTCGTGATGACACGTCCTCTGATTGGTCCCAGAGAGCATGTCCTGGACCTGGAGATGGTGACGCAGAACTCGGCTCTTAGTTATCGATCCAGCTCCCTGCTCCGCCTCACCATCATCGTTGGACCTTATGCTTTCTAAAATCTGTTCCAAGGACGCTTTCAAGGACACTTTCAAGGACCTAAACATTAATATGTTTCTTTTAACATGTCTGATTTGAGTAACTGTTTTGTCCGTCTTTGCTATAAAATCGTGCGTTTTCCAGAAAAATGGCTCCAGATCAAAACACCTGACTTCAAACCTTTAAGCCTCATTTCCACGTTTCATTTCAAGAGTTTAGCAACAGATGAAATTCAGATGAGACGATGAGAGGAAGCTACTGACGCAGCTGAAATAATGTCTTAGTTTGAGATATCCAAAAAGATAACAATTAAATCATTTAAGATCGATTGAGATTATGACAAAACTACATCAACGACATCTTTAACGGGTCAGAATTCAAATGGAAATCTAAATCTCTGCAATTCACATTCTAGAGGCTAAATTAAATTGTAGATCTCTGATTAGATTGTCCACATGGTTCATCCTCGTTGGTCAGAATCTAATCAGAAACATCTCACATTAAGGTTTGGACTCATCGTGAAAGTATATTAATTTTCATGTGGATTCTGTCCATCAGATAGAAACAATGAGAGGAAACTCCGACACCTCTTTTCTGGTTTCTCACACTGAACTCACCTGCTGATGATGTCATGAGGACTTGGTCCAGTCAGGTTTCAGCTCTGCAGGGATGTCCTTATGTCTCCTCCGCTGTCAGAGCAGCAGCTGTATTTTCATGAGGTCAAAGTGTTGATGGGCGTCAGTGCCAGCTGACAGATGCGACAGGTGACTTTAGAGAGTCCAGGTGTGTTTTTGCTGTTTCACGTTCTTTTAGTCACAGACACAATAAAACGTGTGATTCTACAACATGACTTTGTTTCAGTGACTAAACTCTGTTCTTCACTCAGTTTCCTGCCTTCATGTTTTGAAGTCTGTTTGACCTCTGACCCCTGTGACAGTTGACTCCTCTGTGTAAACAGCTAACCACGCTAACATACTGAGTACGCTCAGTGAGTGTGTGAGGTTTTGTTCATAGAATGAGGTGAAGTATCCCACCACCCCAAACTGAAACTGTTCACATTAACTATTAAAATTTTGTCCTCTTTATCTTCTTGATGCATGTCCAGGACATGTTATGTGATCAGTGTTATAATTACTGTAATTATTGCAAACATTGGAGAGTTGAGGTTGGTTGGCACAGGTTACCATGGTGATGCTGACCAGGTACACACGGCTGTTTATTCACAGAAAAGCATGCTGAACGATGGTCCACGTCATGAGGATGAAGCAGAATAAAGAGCTTCAGACCACCTGCCTCAGTTTGATCTCTCCGTAGATGTAGAACATAGACAGACCCAGAGTGAACTGAGAGCTGCTCGTGAACCTCGTCCAGTCCTTCGTGGTTCTGGTCTCTTCTGAAAGGAACAATCTGAACTTTTACCTCCAGCGGTCAAAATCACTGAACGTGCTGCTGGCTTTGAGTAGACGTCTGAACACGCTGAGGGACAAGGTTTTTTTCTGCCTGAATATTTAATAAGAGCACAGCATGAAGCCTTAAACTGGTCCAAGTTCAGTAAAGACTGAGAACAAGATTACAGAGTATTTTCTCTGTTGGTACATCTAGGTGTTCTCCAAAACATGCAGTTTATGATAAAAAATATCTAAATTTATATTGATGAAATCTAAATTTTGGGGTATCTATATTCATACTTAAGTTATGTTCCATCTTCACATTGAAGCCATTTATTATATTCATCACTTTAAACTGTGTGTTAGAAGCCTATGAGCACTGAATCGCTTGATTCGGAGTGGCCAGCAGTAATTAATAATTGCGGTGTGTTCAGAATTTCATTTCAATTCCTTCTGTTCACAGCTGAGAGTGACGATTTCGGACACCTTAGCCAAAGACATTGACAGTCGGTTTGTCACAGCTCCCGACATATAATCCTGAAAACATCTGAGGTCAGTTCAGACCAACACTTCAGTTTATGAGGGCGAGATGTCAGACTCACAGAAGAGACAAAGGTTTATCTCAGCAGGTCAGAGGTTTGCAGACACTTCACTTTGTTGTCCTGAAACCATTTCGCTTGGGGTCACAGTCTTTTTGGAAGAGCCAAGCTTAGTGGCTGATGGGTTGAGATGTTGCTTCTATACAACCACATCATTTTCAGCAGTCCCTCCTGCAGCAAGTTAACATGGTGCTGCCTTCCAGAGCTTCACGGCTGGGCTTGTGGAGGTCCACAAGGTTTTTCTGAGCTCTTGGCTGATTTTGTTTGATTTTCCTCTGAAGTCGAGCAAAGAGGCAATTTTTTCATAATCTGTTCAAATGTTCATATGCACAGTTGTTTTATGTTTGTCTTATCTTATCTTAAAATACAAAGCTTCTAAAGCCATGACATCATTTTCTGGAATTTTTCCAAGCTGTTTAAAGGTACAGTCAGCTACATCCTAACGGTGAATGCCGTATGCAGCATGTACTACATAGTAATACTGTTTCTCATAGTAGTATGTGGTAAGAACCCGTTGAATGGATTCATTTTGCAGGATGCCAGGACGCTCCGTTTTTACATGGACACAATTACACAGACACTGGAGTTTTGGAAAATCTGAACTTTAGAAAGTGTTCTTAAAAAATGCTCCATGTTGGTGATCTGAAACGCTGTTAAATGTTAGCGCACTTCCAGAGCTCATAACTGTGATCAGTGAATTCGTACTTTACAGGAGGAAGTCCCTCCACCCCGACACAAGTGAGGCTGAGCAGACCTCTAGTCAGGTGGAAGCTGGGTGGAGCTGTGATGAGAACAATGGAGCTATCAGTTAAGCTGGAGGACAACAGGTGTGCCCCACCTTTAAGATCTGACATCCAAATGATTCAATACCTTTACAAAGTAGAAGATGAAACACTATGAGAAGTAGTTAGTGATAGCTACAACACTAAAGTACTGCTTATACTTCAATACATCAGAAGTAATAAACCACCAATATATAATAAAGCACTGACATGGTCTCTGCACAATGACTGCTTCTACTTTTGATACTTTAAGTGCATTTTTCTAATAATACTTTTTACATTACTCCTTAAACTACAGTAAAGGTACTTTTTCTGTCAAAAGGGATGAAACTTGTGCAGAGATCCAGTAAATGTGGAGACAAACTCCAAACAGCTGTGTCCTGTTTCCTGTTTGCATCAAGTCCACCTGTGATGTAATGATACACTGCTGGTTACCAAGCAACACTACAACACTGTGTGTGTGTGTGTGTGTGTGTGTGTGTGTGTGTGTGTGTGTGTGTGTGTGTGTGTGTGTGTGTGTGTGTGTGTGTGCTGTTACCTAACCAGCCTCAGTGGATCCAGCATCAGTGTTTCCACATCATGTCGTCAGAATGTTAGAAGCCTGTTCAACATTATACTGACAGCTGTGTGTGTGTGTGTGTGTGTGTGTGTGTGTGTGTGTGTGTGTGTGTGTGTGTGTGTGTGTGTGTGTGTGTAAATCTAAACCAGACTGAACTAAAGCTGAACCAACCGTTGACAGTAACATTTATATTGTGCAGTTTTTCACTTCTTCCTGGTTCTGCTGGTTCATTCCAGGGTTCCAGTGATCCTGGGAGGATCCAGGATCCAGTTCCAGTGATCCTGGGAGTCTTGAGGGGATGTTGGGGGTCTTTAGTGGTTTCTTGTGTCCATACAGAGATAATGAGAGTTTTAAAATGGTCTTCAGGAGGATCCACATTCTAGTCTTTGGAAATGATTCAAGGACATGTCCTTTTCAGGTGTCCGAGAAAACTTTAAAAGACATCCTGGAAGTTTCCAGAGGCCCTCCAGGAGCTTCCAGTAATGTTTCAGGGGGTCTCTGAATGTCTTCCAGGGACTCCTGGAAAGTTTGTGTGAAGCTGTGGGAGCAGAGAACTGAGTGTTGAGGTGCCTCCATGTGGCCGATCTGTAGACTGCAACCACTGATATCTACTGATGAGTAATGATTAGAATATATCAATACTGTTAATTCTGATCTGCGATCGACTGGCAGCCGGTCCAGTGTGTACCCCGCCTCTTGCCCGTTGACGGCTGGGATAGGCTCCAGCACCCCCCGCAACCCCAAAAGGGATACGCAGTATAGAAAATGGATGGATGGATGGATGGATGGATGGATGGATGGATTCAGTACAGTTTAGAAGTATTTGTACTTTACTTTTGTAATACTTGCTGGCTGTAACGACTTAATTTCTGCAGTGTGGGATCAATAAAGTCTTACCTTACTTTTGAGTATTTCTTCTACTACACTGTATTTGTCTGACAGCTGGAGTTACTACACAGGTCCAGAACATAAAGTATGAAGTATTGTTACAGATAGGACTACCATGCAGTACATAGAGTAGTTCAAACCACCTCGACCTCAGACAGATACTACAGTAAAACACTCACAGGAGCAGTTTTTGTACAATGAGTACCTTCACTTTAAAAAAATCAAAGTACTTTTTACTAATCACACTACACAGTTTTACTAAGAAACATTTTCAATACTGAACTTTTATTAGTGAAGGAATATTTTTGGATTGTGGTTTTTCTTCTTTTTCTGAAACATAGTCTTCATCGATCAGCAACAAGAACTCTCAGACCTTCACCGACTGTGTGTGTGTGTGTGTGTGTGTGTGTGTGTGTGTGTGTGTGTGTGTGTGTGTGTGTGTGGTACTTGTACCACTTGTACAGTTTGGAGGTACTTGTACTTCACTTATAACCGTGATTGCAAAAAAGTTAGAAATTAAACAACCAAACACTTTACACAGCTGGAAGGATTCATCAGTCAGTGATTGACAGACAATGACTGGTTTCATTGATCTCTGCTGTGGAATCATGTGATGTTTGATCTTCTCATCTTCTCAATGATCTCAATGATCTCAATGTGTTTGGAATAATGTGGCGCTTTGGACGGTTGGTTTGACCAAACAAACATGGTGAAGGTGTCACTTTGGGCTCATTGTGACCACATTTCTCATGATTTTCAAAATGTTTCCAAAGCAAACGATTGATTGATCAATGGAGAAAATGATCAGCAGATTGATCCAGAATGAAAAGAATCATTAGTTTCAGTCCAACACAAAACAGTTAAAATGAGCTCCACCTCAACCAACTCCAACAGGAACATCCTGCTGAGACTTGAATGAGGAGACACAATAATCTAAAGAGACCAGAGACAAGAGGACAACAGACACAGGGGACACAATGATCTAAAGAGACCAGAGACACGAGGACAACAGACACAGGGGACACAATAATCTAAAGAGACCAGAGACGAGAGGACAACAATTACAATTACAATTTGTCATTTGGCAGACACTTTTATCCAAAGTGACATATGAGATTTTCATACAACAGAAGCAAGATTCTAGATGAGGGAGAACAACAAGAACAAGTGCCCTAACGCAACTTTCTGGTCCAACTGGACATAGGTGCTACAAGACAATGCTACGGAGTAGTGCAAAAAGTGCATAGAGTCGATAGAGGTTTTTTTTTTTTTTTTTTAATTAAAGAACAAGGTGGTCAAAACTTGGTCTTTCGTCTTTCTCTAAAGATCGCAAGAGACTCTGCAGAACGAATGGAGTTTCGCAACTCGTTCCACCACCTGGGAACCACAGACAAAAAGAGTCTAACTAGAGACTTAGGGGTTTTTGGCGGTGGGAGCACCAGGCACCGTTCCTGGGCAGAGCGTAGACAACAGACACAGGGGACACTTTACTGCATGCAGTACTTTTACTTTAATACTTGAAGTACATTTTCATGATCATATTCACATACTTTTACCGCAGTAACATTTAATGC
Source organism: Chaetodon trifascialis (assembly GCF_039877785.1). NCBI lineage: Eukaryota > Metazoa > Chordata > Actinopteri > Chaetodontiformes > Chaetodontidae > Chaetodon > Chaetodon trifascialis. The sequence continues at coordinate 8,880,471 of NC_092057.1, forward strand.
AGGACTTTGACTTGTAACAGAGTATTTGTACAGTGTGGTATTTGTACTTTCACTGCAGGAAAGGGTCTGAGTACTTCCTCATCACTGCATGCTGTTGTACAATGATTATATTACTGTGAAATATTAAGATAAGATTTCAAATAAAAAAAGTAAAATTGTAAAACTAGAAAAAAATTCAAAATGCATGCATTTTTTCTTAAGTAATAACAGAAGCATCTACAGCAAAATTATTATTCATTATGCAAAGTTTATTACCCGATCAGTGTTCCATTAATATATTATCTGATCATTATATTGAAGCACATCAAGATGCCTCATATTTGATCAATTCTTTATGTTTTGAAACTTGTATAGTCAGTTTCGTGGAAAAGAAGTTCAAAGTAGGACAAAACATAAAGACTCAAGTACAGTACACAAATAAATGTACTTAGGCTAGTTACCTTCCATCAGCGGAGATGGCTAAATGAATGAATGGTGCGTGTGTGCATACTGTATATTTTATATCCAGTGAGGCTTTTTTTTTTTTTTTTTTTTTTTTTTTGCAGTACTCTGATATTTGGGTTAACATTTGCTAATATCCATGGCCTCTGTGCAAATATCTTTTACAATATGACATATCTTTTGCATTACGTATTTTTCTACCGTGCAATAGTGCAGTGTAGTATAATACTGCGTTTAAACTATTTTTGTGTATAATGTGCGTATTTAGTTGATTTTATTTTTTGCCTTTTTGTCTATTTTGTTCTTTTTTTTAAGTCTCCTTCTTATTCTTACCGTCTGTAAAAACTATTCCTCGTGTGGGATCAATAAAATTTTATCTTATCTTCTGAGCTGAAATTAGTTATTTGACAATAAAACTGATTACTGATTACTGATTTTAACTTTTCCAGCTTCTCAGATGTGAACATTTACTAGTTACTGAGTTTTCTTTGCCGGTGTGCCGGGGGCAGGTGGTAACTCATCCTCAGGTGTGCTCTGTGCCGCTCAGCCGCCTGTCGGAGCCGCCTGTCTGTAGGACAATCATCCGTCCACAGAGCTCCAGCAGGCAGCTTCGCGAGCCTGAACAAACCCGACGTGACGGCGCTGACTGGGTCTCCTGTCTCGTATGATTACACCTCCTTACGGTTCCGCTCCTCATTTTTCCTCTCTGCGCGTGTATTAAGTTTTTCAGTGTCAACTCCTGCGCAAGGCAAATGATTGACCAAATAAGGAAGAAGCAGCGCCATAAAAGGCAAGGCGTTTCTTTATATGGAGGAAAGTAGTTCCCATGCACGTCGGAAACAACACGTCTTATTTAATATCAATGCGCAGATATTCGTTAACTTTAGACATTTTCTATATTAAGCCGTGTATAATATTTAAGTGCAGTGTTTCTGGTGAAAACTGTGATATTTTACGGAAGGAGTGTTAATATAATGCGTGCTCTATGTAGAACTATATTCTGCAGCGGGCGGATATCGTCGGGTGCTCGTCGTCACTTCCTTATGTGGAATGAAGTGTTTGTGGGGGCCGGCTCTCACAGACCACTGTTCAAAAACACAACTTTATAACTTTATGCACTGATTTTGTTGAAACTGGATAATATTTTATGGAGAAAATGTTTTCTGGTTTTCCCTCTGACTTCCTCCGGCTGCTCTGCCTCAGCTCGTGGTGATTGACGGAGTTTCTAGATGGACAGATAGCTTGACTTGTTGCTAAAGTAACCGCTGACTGTCGTTAGCTCGTTAGCTAGCTCAGTTAGCTGTGCAGCTAAAGGTGCTTTTAGCTAAGTGCTGCGGGACTGGGAGCTCGGGGCACCGGGGGACTGTCTCTGCTGAGAGCGCCAACACGGGAGTTCTGAACCGCTGAGTGAGGAGGCTTTCAGGCCCAGGACGGGGGGGAATCCAGAGTGGAATGCTGGCGGGGAGCGGCACCGGAATGGGCACCCGAACCGGAACCGGGCGAGCGGGCAACGGAACTGGGATCAGCAGCCTCACAGTGAACACGGCCGGACCGGGACCGAATACAGCCTCCGAGACCGACGGAGGCCAGTTTGACGACAGAGAATACGGCCACGTTACCGAGGTAATTTACAGCGGCTCTGACCAGGACTCTGACTCCGGCGATGACGAAGACACGGCGGGTTCAGGTGGGGACAGAAGAGGCGTGAAGCGAGAGAGGAGCGAGAGGGAGGTCGGCCATCAGTCGGCTCCCACCTCTGGAGGATTGAGCGGGGGTTACGGCGGGGTCAGCCCCGGCATGCCAGGAGCCAAACCCGGCAAGAAAACCAGAGGAAGAGTCAAGATCAAGATGGAGTTCATAGACAACAAACTGAGGCGGTACACAACTTTCAGCAAGAGGAAGACCGGCATCATGAAGAAGGTGAGTGGAGGGAAAAGTTCCTGACAGGTAACCACAGCAGAGGTGAGCCTCAGCACAGAGCACTTCCGGCCCGCTTTGGCTCTGCACTGACCTGATGTTAACACAAGGAATTATGTTAATCACGGCGTATTGATGGCTTATTGCTGCTGATTGGCTTCTGTGTGAAGCTGCTGAGCTGAAACCACCTGAGAGTCAGCATGAGGCAGGGCATCATTGATCACTGATTCTCCATCCTCAACCAGACCCTCTGAGGGTCAACCAAACAAGTAATTCCATTTTCTGCTACGTTCTATCTCGGTTCCATGACATTTCAGAGGCAGATTTTGTACTTTTTATTGATATGTGATGACATGTTCCTTGTATATTAACTAAAGATTAACATGAAAGTGAACACATTAGCCGCCTCCTCTCCGCTCTCTGACGGCCGCGTCCCATCTTAAATTTCATTCAAAGAACACCGTCATTCACTTGTTTTCTTCCTTAAGGCCGAATTCAGTCCGATTTAAGCCTTCAGTCTGAATCTCCACAGCTGACCTGTGGTCTGTAAACTTTATCAGCTAGCTCACTCAATGATGGAGGTCCACCTCCGTGGTTTATCATTAAGGAATGACAGCGCAGCTCGTCACATCTGTAGTGTTCATTAATCTGCTCTGTCCCCTGCAGGCATACGAGTTGTCCACGTTGACCGGTACTCAGGTGTTGCTGCTGGTTGCCAGTGAGACAGGTCACGTGTACACCTTTGCCACCAGGAAGCTGCAGCCAATGATAACCTCTGAGACCGGCAAAGCTCTGATCCAGACCTGCCTCAACTCACCAGACTCCCCGCCTCGCTCAGACCCTTCATCCGACCAGAGGATGAGCGCCACAGGCTTCGAGGAGACCGACCTCACTTACCAGGTGTCTGAGGCCGACAGCTGCGCAGAGGTGGCCAAGGTAATGCCCCATTCACAGACAGTGAGGTGTGGAGGACAGGACAGCTTAGTGGTATGGTTGTATCCCTGAATACCTGAAGACAACATCTGGAGACAAAGACTGACGACAGCATCTGGAGACAAAGACTGAAGACAACATCTGGAGACAAAGACTGATGACAACATTTGGTGACAAAGACTGATGCCAACATCTGGAGACCAAGACTGAAGACAACATGTATGTTTATGTATGTATGTAGTACATATATGGTAGTATATACACACATGATGTACTTGTGTGTGGTGTATGTACGCACTGGGCACAGACAGTATATGAACGAAGTACAGCACTGTGGATGTAGTAATAGTTGAAGTATGACTCATAGTAGCAGTGGATGTCAGGCAGGTCCACGGCAGGAGACGGAGCTGTAATCCACAGTCCAGGTTCAGCCACGTCCACGGGAACCTGCGAGAAGACAAAGCACACAGACTCTGGGGACAAGCTCAGTTTGTAACGGTCCTTGGTAGGACGTGAGAGCGTGCAGGTGGAGAGGGACAGACTAAGGTGTTGTGTCGTTCTGTTGTGTCTTAGCTTCGCCCTTCCTGTCTTGTCTCTCCCTGCAGGATCTGATCAAGCCGGCGTTCACTGTGTCCAGCCTGCCTGGCACCACACAGTCCACACCCTCATCCTCCTCTTCTTCGTCGTCGTCGTCCTCCTCCTCCTCAGTGTCCATGCAGGTGCAGACCAGCGCCCCCTCCTGGCAGCCCTCCTCCACCACCAACGGGACAGTGCTGAAGACATCGGCTGGTGTTGTGCTTCCAGGAGGCTTCACCTTGATGTCAGGTAGGAGGGTGGGGCTTCCTCTGACCTGTCCTTCTCCTGCTGTCTGTCTCTGCCTGTCTGTTTGTTTCTGTCTCTCTCTGTCCGTCACTCTCTGTCTCTCTCTGTCGGTCTCTGTCCCTCTCTCTCTCCGTCTGTCTGTTTGTCTCTGTCTGTCTGTCTGTCTGTCTGTCTGTCTGTCTGCCTGCCTCTGCCTGTTTCTGTCTGTCTGTCTCTCTCTCTATCTGTCTGTCTCTCTCTCTCTCTGTGTCTGTCTCTCTCTCTGTCTGTCTCTGCCTGTCCCTCTCTGTCTGTCTGTCTCTCTCACTCTTTCTCTCTCTCTGTCTGTCTCTCTCTGCCTGTCTGTCTCTGTGTGTGTGTGTGTGTGTGTGTGTCTGTCTGTCTTGTCTTCTTTTCGTCCCCTCTGTGGTTTTTGTCCTTTTGAACATCGGGTGTGTTCAGTGTATCTGTCATTGACTTGTCATGTCTGATCACAGCTGATATCAGTCTGATCCTGTTGATCAATAAATGAATTCATTAACTCGACTGGACTTTTTAAAGAAGTGATGTTTCCAGAACTCACTGATGCTCTGATGGAGTAAAACTGTGCAGCAGGTTCAACAGCTGAGGGGGCCTCGGGATCAGGATAGGGTCAGAGGTCAGAGGGTCAGGGTCAGAGGTCAGAGGGTACACCTAGTGTCTCTAACCTAGTTAGGTTTCCCTGGTATCTGATGCTGCACAGCTCACCTGGTTGAGATCAGCTCTAAACGGCTCCGTCTGAAATAAAGTGGAGGCTCTGAGAGCTCATTAAGACTACACTGTAGATGAACTCTCATTTACAGGAACTGAGCTGCTTCTCTTCATCAGTCTCCATTAAAACAACCTACTGGAGACCAACAGTGAAGTGAATGGTCAGTTAGTGCTGAAGATGGGGATGGGGAACCAAATGCTCCTTTAATATGAGCTCACAGAGCTGAAGAGGACAACCTGGTCTGATACCGTCCTCTCTGACTGGTCCAGGTTCAGTCTGACTGCTTTGAACCTGCTGCGTAGTACAAACCTCTGATGGAACAACTGAACCCAGTCTGTGAGCAGCATATCAGTGACCATAAGACAAGACAAGATAAGAGAAGACCATGTTTCATGTTACACTGTCACGTCCACATGCTTTTGCCCATGCAGCTTCTTTAAGTGGTGTGAAGACATGAAGACACCTAGAAGTTCTTACTCACCTCGCAGCTTTCAGTTTGTGTTCAGTTTGTTAATAGCTAACCTTTCTCTGACTCCGCCCCCCTCCCTCACCTGTCCATAGGTGCCCAGCTGCCCCCTGGCACACACACCATCCCTCTCAGCCAGCTGCAGGGCCAGCCGCTGGCCATTCAGGGCCCCGTGGCCCCCGGCCCTACTGCCACGCTGCACGCTCCGCCCACACAGCCGACCACGCTGCTCCGCCTCCCCGCCACCGTGTCGCTGTCAGGTCAGCACGAGGCCACACCCCCTGCCCTGTGTGTGTGTGTGTGTGTGTGCGTGCGTGTGTGTGCGTGTGTTGTCCTCTACAAAGAGCAAACACAGCAGCACAAAGAGGTCAAAATGCCATAAAAAAGTACTGTTACGAATATTCTTATGAGAAAAACTAACCGATGACATGTTGTATTTGGTCAGTGTATAAGTACAATATGTGCAGTTTCTGAAGATACTGTGTCAGTGTGGATGATAAACAGTGTTACTGCACAGCTGAGGGAAACATACAGCTGAGAACCTGCATCAGATGAATGATCATGTGAGCAGATATTAGCAACAGTCATGCAGAACAAAGTGTGTTTATTACGTAGACTCGAGAAAGAAGCATCAACATGGGCTACGTCACATGATGGAGTCAAGCAGTGGAGATGAATCGTTATACTCCTCTGCTCTATCTGCTGATCTGATATCAGCACTTGTGTGGAGCTGATCTGGGATCAGGTTTCTGTAGCATGAGGTCAGAGATGCTGTGGAGATAAATAACAGCAGTTAATGAGCAGAACAGCTGAACTTTGATAATGAAACTGAAGTTTGAAAATGATTGAGTTTGATTGCTCGTCGGCTCATGTTGATTCAGCAGCGACTGTATGGACATTAGCTTTAAGCTAGCTCGCTGTGGATGGGCTGACCGCCTCTGTCTTGACGCTTAACAACATTAGAAGTTGTTTTTTCAACCCAAACAAGAGTGGCAAAGTCAAACTCTGTAAAACATGAGTATCATTCGCAACGCGGAGGACTGGAACCGCCAACGCCAGAGTACTGGAGTTGGAAAACTCTTCTTTCTTTCTGAACGCCTTGCAGGGCCGTAGTCTAGCAATGATGGTTAAAGCCAGCAAAGCAACAAGGTCATACATGTGGTCAAAGACCATATATCAACTAATGAATGTGCACACACCATCAGCTGGACACGAGAGTGTACTACAGGTGGTCTGCATGTGGTCACTGCCCGTGTCGTGCACTGCTTGATTCTAACTTAGCGTTATGGTGATCGTCCTCAGTGTTCTGTCTGGTTAACATGATGGAGGCCAAAGACAATGGAATACAGCCAATACATTCATGTATATGCTCATTGATAATGACTGACAATGTCATGCGGTTGACCTGTGTGTTCATCAGGAGGCGGAGTCTCTCAGCAGCTACAGACCTTCCAAGTGCAGCCCAGCAGTCAGCAGACCTCCACCAATCAGAGCAGCTCAGACATCCACAACCCCACCTCCTCCGCAGGTAAGAACACAGCTCCACCTCCTCCAGCAATCAGTTGGTCCCAAATGACAACAGCACCCACCAAGTATGGCTAAAATGTCATCGTGCTAACATGTTAGCTTGACAGCTGTGAGTACTGACATAGAATACATAAAGAGAAACAAGACAATCACCCTCGGAGCCAAAGAACGATGAGAAAAAACTTGTTTATGTGGTGTGAGGTCTCGGTCCTGTTGGCTCTGTGTGTCAACTGCAGGGGAACCAGGGCCTAGTGTTGGGTATGCAGACATGTGGTCTGTGGTTTTTGGGGGCCAGGGATGATGGTGGAGGTCTTGAAGCAGGATGGTAGGTGATATGTCTCCAGGAGTCACGGGGATGGGGTCAGGACTGTCCCATTGTCTTTCAAAGTGACAGTAGAACTCATTCAGTTCATTGGCCAGACACAGGTGTTAATGGAGTTGGGGGCTTCAGGTTTGCACTTGGTGGTCTGCCTGAACCTCTTCCAGACAGAAGCATGATCGTTTGTTGATATTGGTGCGTAGTTTCTCAGAGTCCTGTCGGTAGCAGTCCTGAAAACACCCCAGTCAGTCCAGTCCAAGCAGGCCTGAAGATCCTCCACAGCTTCACTGTTCACTGATGTCCTCACAACAGGTTTACAGGCTTTAATGTCTCAGACACAGGTGGACCAGGACATGGTCAGAGTGACCCAGTGCAGCGCAGGGGATGGACTGACAGACACTGTTTATTGTCTCTGGTGGGACGTTGAACAGACTGTCTGTTTGGGGGGTTTGTGGCCAGAGGACAGCCTCGATACATGTGGAGCACACCCTACCAGCTGAGCTATAGGGGCACCCCAAGATGAAGGCACCTTTGAACAGAACGTCCAATAGTTCCACTGAAAACACGCAAGCAGTGGGAAGTGAATCTGCTGGATCTGTTCCTCTGATGTTCCTGAGTTCTTCTCTGGTGACGGAGCTCTGGGTACCACAGCAGAAAACTGAATTTAGAACTGCCCACACAGTGAGGCAGCCGGCCACGCCGCCTCCTTCACTCCAAGTTTAAGAGCTAGAGTCTCCTTCAGGTTCCAGTCCTGAAACAAACCCTGATGAGACCTCAGAGACCTGCTGGTGCTCCAGTAGATCTCTAAAGTCCTCCTGCACGCAGGTGGAACTGTTCTGATTGGATCATCTGAAACTGATTGGTCGAATCTGTCTCTTCCTCCCTGCAGCCAGTCTTCCTACCTCCGTCGTCTCCTCCTCCTCTTCCTCCTCTTCCTCCCTGTCCTCCTCGTCATCCTCGGTGGCAGGTCACATGATGTACCCCAGCGGTCACACGGTGATGTATGCGGCACCAACGCCCTCACTGGGCGATGGCAGCCTCACCGTCCTCAACACCTTCCCCCCGACGGGCCACACCCAATCACATGACCCTGGTATGACCCTGTTTCTATGGTTACAACAACCATGATTACATTGTTATGATTATTATTGTCACTTGCTGTTGTTGTCATTACTATATGTGTACACTTGTTGTTGGTGACACTTGTTGTTGTTTATGTCTTTCAGGCTCCCTGCCGCAGGTCTTCCTCACCTCGCTTCCTCCAGTCGCTGCTCAGATCCCAGTTTCTGCAGTCCAGCTCCACCCAGTAACTGAACACTGATACTGATACTACCGCTGATACTATTGCTGATATTACTGATACTACTGCTGATACTATTGCTGATACTACTGATACTACTGCTGATACTACTGATAATACTGCTGATACTACTGCTGATCCTACTGATACTCATACTATTACTGATACTGCTGATACTGATACTGATACTGTTGATACTGATACTGATACTACTGATGCTACTGATATTGATACTCATACTGCTGATAGTGATACTACTGATGCTACTGATATTGATGCTCATACTGTTGATACTGATACTCCTGATACTGCTGATACTCCACGAGCAGCTCCTGCAGTGACTCCTGTTGTCTGTGCTTCTTGTTCAGATGGTGATCAGTCAGCAGAGCAGCAGCAGTAACCTGACGGAGCTGCAGGTCGTCAGTCTGGACGTCCACCAATCAAAAGATGACTGACCATCACGTGACTGTCTTTCTCTCTCTGTCTCTGTCTCTCTCTCACACACACACACACACACATGCGCACACACACACACACACACACACACACACACACACACACACACACACACACACACACACACACACACACACACACACACACCTGGACCCTGTGGTTGACATCAAAGACTGGCAACACATTTTTTCTTCTCAGTTCCTGTTGGGTTGTTGTGATGATGCGATCAGTTTCCTGTTTACGAGTGTAGACACAGGTGAAGCACCTGGAGGAGACTGAGTTTCATGAGAACAAGTTCTTTTTATTCCTGAAGTCTCAAATTCATAACAGCTCTCTAAATAACTTCAGAGACGGTGATGTCATCAGACATGGGGGGGGGCAGTATTTGTCTTATGAATGTTTGTTTCTGCTTGTTTTTTTTTTTCACTTTGTGGTTTAAAAAACAGCCGTTGCCAAAAACGTGTGAGGTGTTGGGTCACAGAAGACGCTCCGTAAAGGGACAGTTCACTGAAGAACTTCATCTGTACGAGCCGTCGTTCCTGCTTGCCGCTCAGCCTGCAGACAGGAAGCCTGACGTGGAGACGCTTGAGAGCAGACTTCATGTTGGGAAACAAACAGAGAGAAATTAAAACAAAGGCAAAGGGACGTGTGTGACATCACTTCCTGGTCGTGGAAAACTTGGATTTTGACATGTAAATGTGCTGATGTCGACTCAGTGACCAGTGGTCCATTGACATTAATGGTTTTGGTAACGAGTGACTTTGATCTTGCACAAATGTGAGAAAGGACAGCAAAGTGAAAATGTAGAGACTGAACAGTTTAGTTTTGAAGAACATGATTTAGAATAATTATCAGCTAAAATGCTTTTATCAGATCAATAATGATCAGTTGATGTTTATCAGAGGACAACAGATATGTTTCTACTGTGAACATCAGTACGTAAAGTATGAACTGTGTGTGCGTGCGTGTGTGAGTGAGTGTGTACACGTATGTGTGTACACGTCCTTCAGCGCTTACTGTTGCTGTGTTTGAGGACATTCGGCCATATGAAAACTGACTCATTCAGGCACCAGAAGACCAACGACTCGAAGATGAACTGATGAGTGTTTTCATCCTGATCTGGACTCAGCCTCAGTCTGCAGGTGTTCTGTTTGAGGTGGATCTTCAGGACCTTGTCTGAGGACGTCTTTTATAAACTGAACTGTATTTTTTTAGACTTTTTGACCTTGAAGTCACAAACTGAAGCAGGTCATTCCTCAGCGGTCTGGCCTCATGTTATTCATGTACATGTCATCGGTTCATGTTTGTTAGCAGCAGCTTGTTTCTTCTGAACTGAGCTGGAGAACTCATTCAATAATCAGTCAATTAAAAGACTTTTGGAGAGGACGTGTGTCATTGTGATGTTGAGCCAATCAGGCATCTTTCCCGGGGCCCGAGGGTCACTAAGCTGATGAGTTCATGTGAACTTTATTAACTCTAAGTCTGTTTGGGAACAAACTGAATCTGAAAGCTGAATTTAGTAAGAGCTTCACAATACTCCTGCAGGTTTACTCGGTCCTGGGAGCCTTGTCGTGTAGACGGGCCCTGCGTTAGCCTGTACTCAGATGAAGTACTGTACCTGAGAGACGAGTGAACTGCTACACTTCATCTGTTTCTGTCTCCAGAGCTAAAAGCTGAAGTTCAGCTGCAGCTTTTACATCAGTGAAGAAGAATGAATCTGTAGAATATGACTGAGAGCCGCTGACCACTGACCCTGTCTTCTTCTCTTCCTCTATTTTTTACACCTCTTGTCAAAAATCACACTTTGATTACAGAACATCCAACAGAAAACTATACTGCATACAGATATGTATACTTCATACAAAAATATGTATACTTCACACACACACACACACACACACACACACACACACACACACACACACACACACACACACACACATATATATATACTTCATACATAGATGTACTGCATACAGATATATATACTTCATACTGTACATAGGTGTACTGCATACAGATATATATACTTCATACATGGATGTACTGCATACAGATATGTATATACCTCATACATAGCTGTACTGCATACAGATATATATATACTTCATACATGGATGTACTGCATACAGATATGTATATACCTCATACATAGGTGTACTACATCCAGAGATAGATGTCAAACAAACAGGACCCACATGTATCTGTGCGCTTCAGAGACGTGACGTAGGTAACGTCGTCGCTTTTTGTTACGTCATCCGCGCGACACATGCGGCGGTCTTTCTTTTCCCCGTGTTAACGGTTAGCAGTTCGCTGAGAGGCGCCGAGGACGTTCGAGTTTTAACGGATACTCTGTGAGTTTTAGCTGAATAAAGACATCTGAGGAAAATGGCTGCTGCCGGGGCGCAGGGCAGGAAGAGGCTCTTGAGGGAAGAGGACATGACCAAGGTGGAATTTGAGACCAGCGAGGAGGTGGACGTCACCCCCACCTTCGACACGATGGGCCTCCGAGAGGACCTGCTACGCGGCATCTACGCCTACGGTAGGCCGAGGATCCCGCGGCCTCCGGGGAATGCTACAGCTAACTGTTCATTACCGTGGTTCTTTTCTCACTCTTCTTCTTTTTAGAGAACGCATGTTAACCTAAATATTGGCATTGTTTAGTTCATGTTTATGTTATGTGGTATAAGCATTAAAATGTGTATAGGAAGTTAATAAAATATTCAGCGCAGTTCGGTTAGCATTAGCATTAGCCATCCGCACTCCCTCCAAGTCGGCTTGCTGCGCAGTTTACCGCCTCTAACTTTCTTCGTCTCTGTGTGGTGAAACACAGCTGAAGTCTTTCTGTGCCGATCTCAAACTTCAATGTTGAGTTAACTCATCGTATGTTTAAGCTGTGGTCTTCACTGTTAGGACCGCATTGACGGCAGTGAGTCAGTTTACGGCAGCAGGGAAACGGTTACCCGCTGGATGAAAACACGGCCTTCTGTTACGTGGTTTGCAGATTAATGAAAATGATTAAAGAGTTTTTGATGTCGGTCGATTTGCAGTAAATAATGAAAATACTCGACCTCGTCTGATGATGATGTGAACTCTGCTTCTTTATTGTTTACTCGTTGATCTCTATTGTTATCGTTTGCATTGACGTTCGTTACAGCAGGAACCAGTCTGGTCTTTAAGTTTTAGACTTCCGTCATGTCCGGTGTTGATTTCAGATCTTGTTTAATCAGAGCAGACACACAGTTGTTTAGATCTGCTGACTTTTCTCACCTGAAGATCAAAAGCATCTAAAGCAGGATGCTGAAACACCTCAAGTCAACTGGTCCTGGGAGACTAGTGACCTCTGACTGACTGCAAATGAGAGGGACATGGAGACTGAAATGTGAAGTGCTCACAACTGGTTCATTGACTGGGTTTGTTTTTTCCTTCAGGTTTTGAGAAGCCATCGGCCATCCAGCAGAGGGCCATCAAACAGATCATCAAAGGCAGAGACGTCATTGCCCAGTAAAAACTCTGATTTGACATGCTGTAAAGATTCGTAACGTTGTGTAAAGACCCGTAATGTCCTCTAACAGCTGGTCTCTGATCTGTTCAGGTCTCAGTCTGGAACAGGAAAGACAGCCACCTTCTGTGTTTCGGTGCTGCAGTGTCTCGACATCCAGGTGAGTGTGCTGGAAAGCAGAAACAGTTCTAGAATCCAGGAACTGTTGTAGGAACCCAAAGACTCGACCTTTGTGTCAGCAGGATGGACACTGACGCTCAAACTGCCCTGACACAGAATTCAGGATTGAAAGGTTTAATTTGTCACAATCACAATAATGTGGAGTGAAATTCAGATAAAGACGAGTGAAAAATACAGATTACAAAGAGAAATGTTGAGCCAGTAAGCATGTTGATAAAAGAACATAAGCATCAGCTGATATGAAAATGATTTAAATGACAAACACAGAAACATTTGATATGAAAAATGCATTCAAGATTCAACTAGCAACTAGCATTCAACTAGGTTTTAAAATTGAATTTAATCTTTATTTTGTCAGGCAGCCTCATTGAGATTAAGCACTCTTTTAGAGAGAACAAGAGAACAAGAAAGACACCCAAGAACACAATCAGGAAACAGAAAGAACACAATGAACAGAGAATTAAGAAAGATGGTAACAAGAATCATGAAACAAGTCAGTGAAGCTTTGAAATCTTCAAGCAGGGTGTTGGACTCTAGTTTGAGGACAGTTTGCAGTCCATCCCCTTTAAAAGCTGCAGAGTACCTGAGTCCACATTACTGAGTACATGAGGAATATCTGAGGTTCTGTAGGTCCTGGATCAGTCCCATATGTCCTGGACCCTGTCCTGTAGGTCCTGGATCAGTCCTGTAGATCTTGGACCCTGTCCTGTAGGTCCTGGATCTGTCCTGTAGGTCTTGAATCCTGTCCTGTAGGTCCTGGATCTGTCCTGTGTTTGAAGCGTGGCAGCTTCTAGAGATGACCAACATGAGATGCTGTTTCTTCTTGGCTGACAGGAAGTCCATTCAGCAGTGTGATACACATCACGACAACAATGAGGGTGTCCGTGTATTGAGAAACAGTACAGAGTTTACATGCTGTGATGTGCTTGCTCTCTGCAGGTGAGGGAGACCCAGGCTCTGATCCTCGCTCCAACCAGAGAGCTGGCTGGACAGATTCAGAAGGTAAGCCCGCTCACGCCGTCCCACCCAGCCAATCATCTGTGCAGGGAGTGCTGTGTGCCGGTTTCTTATTGGCTGCCTCCCTGTTCTGTGTGCTCAGGTGCTGCTGGCTCTGGGAGACTACATGAATGTCCAGTGTCATGCCTGCATTGGAGGGACCAACGTGGGGGAGGACATCAGGAAACTGGACTATGGTCAGCACGTGGTGGCTGGAACACCAGGACGAGTGTTTGGTGAGTATAATCACTGTCGCAAACAGGAGGCACTGCACACACACCGTCACACACACAGCAGGAAACTGTCCCTGACTGGAGGAAAACCCAGAAACGGCGTGTGGAATTTAAAGATGCGCCTGCTCTCCTAGAACCTGGAGTAAATGACATTCTGCTTCGTCCAGGCTTCTCCTTCTTAGGCTTCTTAGGCTGTTAGCGTCACAGTAAAACACCTGCTGTCCGCCACGAGGGAGTCGGCTGTGCTTTAACAGTCCAGCAGAGTGCCAGCGTCTTTCTGGTGGGACACCGACACATCATGTCCTTCCCCTCAACACCTGTCTTTACATTATGTAACTTTGGTTGATGGTAGAACACCTGATGGCTCTGCGTCACTCACTGCCAACCAGGCGTCTTCAGCCATGAGAAGACAGAGGAGGATGTCCACAGAGGACACTAAGCAAGTCTGAACACGAGTCAGCATCAGACTCTTTCAGTGTGTATTGTGTCGCTCATGACTGCGTTCAGCTGACGGCTCTGTGGGAAAGAGGACAGACGGAGAACAGAAGACTTCCTGTGAAACACGGCAGATAAAAATCATTCTGACAAAGAGAAAGGGACGACGGAGCAGACGAGGAAAGAGTCTAATCTGTCCAATCAGACCTGCTGAAATATGAGTGGAAGCAGCAGTCAGGTCACGTCTGTGTCTGACTGGACTTCAGCACTTTAAAAGGAGACGTTTCTGGACCACAGAGACAACTTCAGGTGAACCTCCACGTCCAGGAGGTCACGCTGTTGGTGTGAGTGCTGGTCCACAGAGACAACTTCTGGTGAACCTTCACATCCAGGAGCTCACGCTGCAGGTGTGAGTGCTGGTCCAGAGAGCAGACTGACAGGAGGTCAGACCTCCACTCATTAACATCATCTTCATCTGAAGATGTCATAAAGCACAGGCGGTCGTGAAGTGAGCAGCAGCAGTAAATCACGATGACACTGGATTATGATGGGCTGTCTTTTGATCAGTCAATCATTCACTTATTAAAATGTCAGAAAGCACAATGGAAAACATGTGAGACAGGCAGCCAATAAAAAGCTGAGCTTTGTCTGTGGTTGTTTTTCTGCAGATATGATTCGTCGCAGAAGTCTGAGGACGAGAGCCATCAAGATGCTGGTTCTGGACGAAGCTGATGAGATGCTCAACAAAGGTGAGATGTGAGCGTGTGCAGGTGTGTCACCTGGAGACTAACACACCTGGAGAAAGCGTCTCTGTAGGGGTGGTGCTACTGAGCTTAACTCTGGGGAAACTGGACAAAAAAATGTGAACACAGATTGAGTGTCAGCTCCGTCACATCGATTCACTGGTGTCTCTTCAGGGTTTAAGGAGCAGATCTACGATGTGTACCGTTACCTGCCTCCGGCCACACAGGTGGTTCTGATCAGCGCCACACTGCCTCACGAGATCCTGGAGATGACCAACAAGTTCATGACGGACCCCATCCGCATCCTGGTCAAACGGTCAGTCCAGAACAGCCAATGACATCCAGGAAGAGATACAAAGTGTCCACAGTGAGACATCTTCAGATCCAGAAAGTTCATCACTAACAGTCTCTCTTTCTGTCTGTCTGTCTCTCTCTCTTTCTGTCTGTCTTTGTCTCTCTCTCCGTGTCTGTCTGTCTGTCTGTCTGTCTGTCTGTCTGTCTGTCTGTCTGTCTGTCTGTCTGTCTGTCTGTCTGTCTGTCTGTCTGTCTCTTGTCCTCAGTGATGAGTTGACTCTGGAGGGCATAAAGCAGTTCTTTGTGGCCGTGGAGAGAGAAGAGTGGAAGTTTGACACTCTGTGTGATCTGTACGACACTCTGACCATCACACAGGCCGTCATCTTCTGCAACACCAAGAGAAAGGTCAGCACACACATACACGCATACACACACACGCTCTTTAATGATCAATGAGTGATCAGTTGTTTCAAATATTCAGTAAAACGGTGACAAACAGTTTAAGAGGATTGTTGATTTTTATTTATTTTTTGATTGATTGACCATCACAATGATCGATGATCAATAAATGGATGGATCGTCGCAGCTCTGTATGAAACAAACAGGATCTGAGCGATCAGGGCCTGCAGCAGCAGAGCATGCTGGGAGGTTCAGTCTGTGTGTGTGTGTGTGTGTTTCAGGTGGACTGGCTGACAGAGAAGATGAGGGAGGCCAACTTCACAGTGTCCTCGATGCATGGAGACATGCCTCAGAAAGAGAGGGAGTCCATCATGAAGGAGTTCAGATCAGGAGCCAGGTACATAGACCAGGACCAGGACCAGACTCACTTGACCTTTTCTGAAGATGTGACACAAATGTTGATGTCGTTCTGTCTGTTTTCAGTCGCGTCTTGATCTCTACGGATGTTTGGGCTCGAGGTTTAGATGTCCCTCAAGTTTCTCTGATCATCAACTATGACCTGCCAAACAACAGAGAGCTCTACATCCACAGGTATGCCTCACCTGGAGGAATGCCTTCCTCACAGCTGCTGCTCAACACGTGGTTCTTCTGATCAAAATCAAAGATTTAAAATTGACAGAAATGAAAGAAACCCTTTTGTTTCCATCCTTTAGTGGTGTATCATTGATGGGGCGGGGCATGTATATGCTGTTTGACATGTCCTTTAATTATTGAAGAAATTCAAACTCTTGTTTTCGGGGTGAATTTCGGGGTGCTGCAGAATGTTTTTGGAAACTGTGTAATGGCCTGACATGACCTCTGACCTCCTTCAGGATTGGTCGGTCCGGTCGTTATGGTCGTAAAGGTGTGGCCATCAACTTTGTGAAGAACGATGACATCAGGATCCTGCGGGACATTGAGCAGTACTACTCCACCCAGATCGACGAGATGCCCATGAACGGTATGAGTCGACTAATCACACGCCGACTGCTTCTGATGTCACTGCTCAGAACAAAAACAGTAAGAAACAATTAGAATGAGGCAGAATGAGTGTTATTTTGACGAGCTTTCTGCTTCTAGAAATCTTTGCCTTCGTCTCGCCGTTCCACCTGTTCACAGGAGTCAGTTTTTGTGAAATACGAGCTGTGATTGCGGCGCTTTCGGACTCCTCATTAGGCACCGACCCAACGTTTCCCAGATTTGATCTTATTTTCTTCGCCGCTGAAAAAATAGTTTGGTTCACGGTCCGTCCTCAGTAGGACTCCTCTTACCATGGAAACACAAGGTTGTTTAAAGGACCAAAGCAGTGAAGTAGCTGACCCGGTGTGTTAGCTCCTGCGATAGCATAGCCTCCAGAGGCCGAGTCTGTTAATCAATCAGCCAATAGACAGAAAATGAATCTGGAGCCATTTTGATCATCAGATGATCGTTGAAATAAAATTTCAACCAGAGCTTCTGTTCACAATGAATACCTGTAAATTTACAGGTGAGGTGACTGTAGCTAACGAGTTAGCAAAAGTGTTAGCTAAAATGAAGAGCTAGTAGATGTTAGCCAGCCAGAGCAGGGCTCCTGTGATTGGCCCCTGCCGCACTGACCTGTTTGTTTTGTCTCTGCAGTTGCTGACCTGATCTGATGGAACCTGTATGATGTCACATTGGAGCCCTGCCCCTTTTACTTCTGCTTCCTGTCTTTGTTTTTCGTTTTTTTTATAGTTTTAGGGTGTATTTCTTAATTTGACTGTTGAGGTGAAAACGACTTAAGACTTGTTTTTGTAAATAAAGTTGTTTTGGTCCCACATCCGTTTGTCCTCGTTTGTCTGAACTGTCTCGCGTTGTAGATGCCACATCTGCAGTGCTTCGTCGGCCGTTTGCTTATTTGTCTGATCTGAATGGACATTGGGAACGTTCAGGACTAAACTCCAGTCACCTGACCTGAGCCCAACACGTGTGTGTGAGCAGTAAATATTTCTAAAAATGAAATCTTTTCTATGTGCTGGACCATCAAAGCTGCTTCTTTAAATCAGATTTTATTTGAAGATTTTATGCACAAATGTTGGAACAGAAGGAAAAAAACATGTTTTACAGTGAAAATGAACAGGAAGCATTAAATTCAACTAACAAGCAGCAAAAATCACAAAGCTTTTTAAAAAAATGATTTGACACAAAATTCAGAAAAACGATTAAAATCAGTTTAACATGCTGCTGATATTAAAACAGCTGGAGGACAGAACACACTGAAACCTTCAAACGGTCTACAAACGAGCCCCGACAGTCCGTCTGCCCTGATACTGCAGCAGCTGAATCTCATCAGGACTCCGGAGCAGGTCCAGGTCCAGGTGACGAGCTGTTCTCTACGACAGCGGTGAAACGGACCAGATAGAACGTGTTCATTGTGGATTTAAACACTGTTTCCAACCTTTGTGCTTCAGACTTGTGTCAATCAGAACATCCGACTCAGATTTCACTTCACGCTGAATTAACATTTCGCCAGTTTTCCACTGATAACACACAGCCTGTAAGAACACTGAAGGTAACGTTTCATTTGGTCACGTTAAAGGCGCCATATCCTCCTTCCCGCAACCGGGATCGAGGGGGGTTCCTAATTTTCTGACCACCTCGTGTACGTGAAGCAGGAGGACAAAAAAAACATGGGCAGCTGTCAGCACAGGTGTTCCTAATGATCTGGAGCCGATGTCTAATCCACACGTACGCAAGTGCAAAAAATCTCCGTCCAAACGAAAACACGATCGAAGCTCTGTCAACAGCAAACCAACAGGGGGCGACATGACCCCAACCATAAAAGCCACGTTAGCCAATCAGAAGCCTGAAAAAAGCTATTACCTGTCAGCTACCTGCCACTAGACGTCTGGTCAGGTGTTGTTCAACCTGGCTTGTAGGCGGTGGGTCTGTGTTGGATTACATAGCCGTGACCTCTCATGACATCACGATAGAAAAAAGGCTCGAGGCCGTTGTAGTCGTGGTCGTCATGGTCGTTTACTACCTGTCCTGAAACTATTGTTTTTATTTGGACAGCAGAGGGCAAAGTCATAGTAGTCAAGAGGACAGACTCCCATCATCCTTTGCGGGTGAGCCAAGTTGCTGCTAAAAACAAACCCAATGAGAAAATGATGGATGAACAAGGTGATCCATCGACTTTTAGAGCTGATGTGTGGAAACATTTCAGTTTTCCTGTTTCAAGAACTGATGATGAAGAAAAAAAACCTGACAACCACAAAACGACCTGCAAACACCGTCGGACAACGTCAGCGACGCCACAGGAAACACATCAAACATCAGAAAAGCTCAGATCACACCAGCAGCAAAGCTTCATCCAGACCAAAGGAGGCTGAAGAAGCTCCTGGAGCTCCATCTCCCGACAACACCATGCATCGTGGACATAAAGACAGAGACTCAAAGCTGTCCCCTGTGGTCCATGATGGATTTCAGAGGTAAGGGACACGCTGAAGCCAAAGTGTTCAAGTCCACCGAAGACACACTTCAGTGGCTCAGGGACAGCAGCTCTGGACCAAAGAAGCAGAGAGTGTCTCAGTAACCATGTGATGAGCAGCCAATGGGAATGAAAGATTTGGTCCTACAGACGCAGCCTCTCGTCCAATCACACGCTGGACTCCACAGAGACCGTTAAACCTCCCAGCATATAGACTGATCCTGGACGTGTTCACCTGATGGAACTGCTCTTTGAATTGCTGCATCGGTTCTGCTCTGAAACTGAACCTGGATCAGTCATTCAGGACATTTTCTCCTCCACTGACGTCTCGACTGCTGCTTTCATTGGACTTTATCAGAGAAGGAAAGCAGAAGAACTTTAAGCTAAAGACTAATTTTATATGAATAAAAATGCTGTACACACTAATCAATAAAGGGCATTTTTAAAAAATATCGCAGTAAATATCGTCTCGTGGTATCGAGGTGTTTTCACACCATGTTACTGATATCGTTACATCCACTGAATGCAGCACGTTCTCTTGAATGTATTAATGTGTGAACATGTAGAAAGCCCCATTAGCATGGTTAGCATTAGCTCTATCTGGTCCATGTCCACCATCAGATCTGGGATCAGACTGATGAGATTCAGCTACTGACAACCTTGCATGCTAAAGGTCACATGACATTTCTGTCCACGTTTCCTGTTTGCAGGTCAGAGGTCAACTTTAAACGTGTTCGGTCGACCAATAGAAACACCGCTGGACTTCAAATAATTCACCATATTTAACATGTTATCACACAACGAACCGTTCATCGATCAGATCAATACTCATTGATTATCTGAATCAAAAACATGAAATAACTTCCTTTTTCTGGGCAGAGTGCGGGGAAACACAAGATGACCTTCACCTGAAGACTGCTCAACTCTGACATGTTCACCCTCATTTTTACAGAACATCTGATTGGTCAGATCAGTCAGGACTGAAGCTTGACAAAATAAAGGGATGCGTTTCCTGTTGATGTGACTCGGGAACATTTAAAAGTGTGAACCAATGGGATGTCAGTTAGTGATAGAGGAGGGGCAGAGGGGCAGGGCTTACAAACATAAACCTGCTCTGATTGGCCAGATCAAACTCAGCTACAGGAACTGTGTCACAGAGCAGATAACAAACCAGCCAACCGGAGGAGGAGGGGAAGGAGCCGAGGATGATGGGAAGGCGTCTACGGATTGCGTCTGATGAACCAGATCTCGTTCCGGCGGCGGGGTACGCCAGGGTTCTCGTACACAGCGACCATGTAGTTGTCTCTGCAGAGTTCGTCAGTGACGCCGAGAATCTCCCAAAGCAGGCCGATCTGACGGGTCACCGTCTCCTCTGTGGTCGTCCCAAAGAACGTCCTGACAGCCAATCAGAGAGCAGAACATCATCAACACACTGACACACAGTCTGAGCGTCACGTTAAAGGTGAGCATTCAGTCAGTCATATAAAGGTTAAAACTCTGATGTGGGTTCAGTAACGGACCGAAGCAGACGGTCGAGCTCAATACACACCTGTGAGTGATGATAAGGACCTCCTTACCTGACGATGACTCGGATTGCCTCCCTGTGGACAATGGTGATGTCGGGGTCGGAGGGTCGTGGGGGGTTGGTCTGAAACTCAGCGGGCAGGAAAAAGGCCGTCTGGACGTCTTTCTCAAAGGTGTTTCCATCCTCCATCATGTGGATGTTACTGACCACTGGCACAGTCATCCCCAGGTATCTACCTGTACATGATCAACACCAGGTAATCCATACTGATCACATGACCCGTGTTTGTGTCACATGCTTTTTAAGGTTGATGTGATGTATGTTGCCTTTGATGTTCATTGGTTGGGTCAGTGTGTTATGCGCTGCGGGTCAAAGTCATGTGACTTTCGGATGAGCTGTGAGCTGTGAGTGGGTGGAGTCTGACCTGCAGAGTTTTCTTTACAGATGAAGCGCATCAGCTTCATGAAGGCCATTGAGATGCTCTGCTCGTACAGATCTTCTCCTCTGGTCACACAGGCCCAGTTTCCTGCCGGGTACACCCGCTCCTCATACAGCACCTCCCCCATCTATGGGGGGGGGGGACAATAAAAGAGACACTGACTGAGACGGACAGTGGGACATTTAAAGACGCTGCATTTAGATTCTACTGATAAAAACCAACACTGGATCTGTTTCTCTGTTACTTCTCTCTTTTGTCCCTGTCACGATCCTGTAGGAAAGATGACTAGTGATTTCAGGATTCTTGGTCAGTAGCTGTTGTAGTAGTTGGCCTCGGTTGCCATGGTAACCATGATAAAGAATACTCTGGAGGTCTTTACCTTCTCATGGCAGGACACCGGAGCAAAGGGCAGGGGCTCCCTCTGTTGGCTGTTGTGGGTCATTTCGTGTATGGGTCCGGCCATTTCTGTAACACACACACACACACACACACACACACACACACACACACACACACACACACACACACACACACACACACACACACACACACACACACACTGGTTGAACACAGCTTGTGGTGGGCTGCCCTTTTCAGAAAACAGCGTTTAAGGCACATGAAAAAAGACAGAGGACACAAAGACGGCGCTAACAAAAGGTGCAGCAACAACAACAACAACAACATAAAGTCGAGTTGGCGCCCCCTCACCTGGAGGAACTGACACCTGGTGGGTGCTGGCGACCGCCTGCCAGTGAGCCAGCAGCCGTTCGTCTTCGTCCATTGGTTCGGGGTTGTCGGCGATGTCGTCGTCCAGCTGCTCGTCGTCCAATCCGTCAAGGTCTTCTAGAGAGATCAGAGCCATCGCTGCTGGAGGAGGAGACAACCTTTGACCTGCAGAGCAATGACGTCCACTGAGAGGGGACGGGAGTATTCGCTGTTCCTGTGACAGAGACACAGAGACACACCTGTCAAGTTCTCCAGCTGTCGTTGGACGTGTGTCATAGGGGAATGGACTGGAATACAGGGAGGTCATAACCAGCTTTGTGGACTGGTGTGGACTGAACCACCTGCAGTCCACACCAGTCCCTAACCCATAAACACCAGCAAGACGAAGGAGACGGTGATAGACTTGTGAACATCCAGGGTTTGGACACCAGGACTGTGAACGAGGACAAATACCAACCAGCGCAGACGTCTTGTACAGGAGGGCCAAAGTTGTCTCCACCTGTTAAAAAGCCTGAGGTTCTACATTTTTTACTGTGTCTACATATTTTTGTACTGTGTTATATATTTTCTACTGTGCGATGGTCCAATAACATACAATTTGATCATCTGCAACTCAAAGTTTACACTCTGAAAGTGATCCATCCTTCAAGGCGACACTACATTTGTGTAATGGAAAGACAGATAGTCAATTTTATTTTGAATCCTTTTTTATTGTCAATAACTCTTTTTGTACATCTTCTTATTTATGCTGTCTGTTACAACATTTCACAGCTGTGGGATCAATGCAGTCTTCCTGATCGATCAATAGTTTCAGCTGTTGATCAGCTGACTCTGCAGGTCTGACGCGTGTTGTGGATGGAGTCTTTTTGTCAGGAAAAGCTGTTTGATGTCTGTAAATGTTTCCTGTTTAAGGTGGAACCAGCTCGACTAGATGAAACCACTGAGCTGCAAAGCAACGAGTTGCTGCTGAGAGCAGCTCTGCTCAACATGGACTCAAGACTGACTGACCCAAACCTGGACAACCAGCATCATCATTGTCATCATCATCATCATCATCATCATAATAACCATCTGATGTCAGGCGCCTCCTCAAATAGAAGCAGTCTAGCCATCGCAGAGGTCAGTGTGATACACAGTATGTGTTCAACAACACAGAACTGATGAATGATGGTGGCACAGGTGGTAACACTGTCGCCTCACAGCTAGAAGGTCCCGGTTCGAATCCCGCTGTGGGCACTGGTGGCGTGTCGTCCACCATGCCACCAGTGCCTGCTGCTCGAGGAAAGGGGCCTTTCTGTGTGAACTCCTTTCTCTGTGGAGTTTGCATGTTCTCCCTGTGCTCACCTGGGGTATCCTCCATAAAATACCCCCACTAAAAACAAGCAAGAAGATCACCACCTGACCAATGGTGACGACAAAATGAACTGGTCCCCGGGTGCCGGTTGGCTGGCAGCCCACCACTCCAGGTCTGCCGTGGAGGAAGGACTGACCAGGATGGGTTAAAGGTGGAGAAAAAATTTCACATATGCATGGCGAGTGCAGTTTAACTAACTTCGAATGTTGTGTTAAATTGTGACTAATAAAGGATTTCTTTCTTTCTTAAACCTCTACACCAATGACTGTGTCAGCTCCTCACCCATCATCACAAACCTAAAACACTCCGACAACACTGCTCAACAATGAGCTATCATGACTCCATCTCCCATCTCAGGCGGTGGTGCAGGACAATCATCTACAGTCAACAGGCGGGAGGCGGGGTACACCGGTCGCCTCACACTCACACCTAGGGGCAATTTAGAGTCACCAATCAACCTAATGAGCATGTTTTTGGTCGGAGTGCCCGGAGAGAACCCACACATGCACGGGAAGAACATGCAAACTTCGTACAGAAAGACCTGACCCGGGAATCGAACCAGCGACCTTCATGCTGTGAGGCACGCGCACTACCTGCTGCGCCACCGTGCAGCCCTGCAGACAGACAAATAAATGGAAATCTAGTCTGTCTGTCTCTATAAAGGGATTTTTGAACTATTGACAGACCCCTGTTTCAATCATTGATCTGTCCTCTTGTCCACTGAGGGAGGAAGTGACCTCATCTTCATTTATTTGTTACTGATGATCAATCAGACTGATTGACGCCTCACATGGTCATCTGAAAAGCAGTCACACTCCTGTGGTCTGTATTTATTTTATTTTGATGAGACTGAAGTGAAACAAAGAAGCAGATATAAGAATAAAAGAAGAATAAAGAATAAGAATAAAAAACTCAATAGTCTGGATCAAAGAAGTCATTTCAGCTGAATCCTGCATGTCTCTCTGAACCCAGACTGATGCGGATCACTGTATCGCTTTGACTTCATCTGGAACCTCAACACACGTGACTGTCCAGTCCTCTGTGTCAACGGTTCAGGTCTGGTTCCAGACCGCCAAGCCATCAGACCAAGGTGATGTTTGCATGAAGTTGGACGTTGGACAGATATTCACTCCAGGTCGCAGGTTTTTTTCCCCCCAATAGCTTCCACGTCATGTGACAGATATATCAAATATTGGAATTTCCCCTTGCGGGACAATAAAGGCATATTGAATTGTATTATTACTACACTGGACAAATAAGACACATCCCATCATGGACTATTTAGTATTTTGTCCACCTTTTACAGTTGTCCCATTGAGTCCATCTGTCTCACTGGCTTGTCTTCCTGAACATAAACATTTGGTGAAGGTGACTAATGTAACGTCACTTTTCAAAGTACCTCAGTGACGTTTCCGGTTTGTCCTACATTGGTCTGGAGTCACGGGGTCACGTGACATGGAAGGCGTACACATGTATAAACATAAGTGTAAATATAGAATAAGACAGGCACTAAAATACTCCATGATGAGATGTGTCTTATTTGTC
Organism: Chaetodon trifascialis; assembly: GCF_039877785.1. Classification (NCBI taxonomy): domain Eukaryota; kingdom Metazoa; phylum Chordata; class Actinopteri; order Chaetodontiformes; family Chaetodontidae; genus Chaetodon; species Chaetodon trifascialis. The sequence continues at coordinate 8,905,240 of NC_092057.1, forward strand.
CAGTGTAGTAAGAATATCTGATTTGGATTGTAAGTCACGTGACAGGGAAGCTTTTGAGAAAAAAAAAAAAAAATTAAATCGTCCAACTTCACCTCAGTCTGTCAGCGGGGGGAAAGTAGGTCAACGCGGGTGCCGGTCCAAACACACGACCACAGGCAGCTGACCCTTTTCAGATCGGCTCGGTTCAAACACAGCTGCCAGCTGGACTAACAGAACCACAGAGGATCCGGTTCAGATACAACAGGGACCAGAACTGGACCAGGTTCACTTAGCACACTGAAGTTAGCATGATTAGCATAGAGCTGCCTCTCTGCACCAAATTAGCAGTTAGCACGTATCTACAGATCGGGTCCAGACCAGATCAAGACTGGGTCCAGACTGGAACCGACAGTCATCTAGAAGGTGATTATCTCACCTGGTTCTGGTCGCACCTGTCGGCTAAGAGGCTGCTGAACCCGCCCGTCAATCCTCACACAACCCTGCGTCTTCTTCCCTGCTTCCGGTGGACTGCGCGCTGCCGATACTTCAAAATCAAAGCCTGCACATCCTGTTGCATTGTTACAATATAAAAAAACACTAACGTTTTTCAACAAATCAGCAAAAATCAAACAGTAAAAATGTCAAAATTCTGATTCATGAAGATTTTTATTTTGAGTCTTATGTCCACAATATCTTTTTCTGATTTTTCATGTGGCGTGAGGTTATAAAGGTAGGATCGCAGGTGTAGGACCAGCATGCACCTGGGTGGGCCTGTGGAATCATGCAGGAACCATGGTTTGTTTGTTTTGGGAGGGCATTTGGTTTCTTTTGGCAGTGGCCCTTTGATGTAAGTTTTATTTAGGTTTTTTAAGAAATGGCCACTTTATGTGGAAACCAGTATTATCGAAGAAAAGAAGGTTTGAAGAATCTGGATTGAAAACACTTCTTATTATTACACAAGGTAAATGACTCCAGGTTATTGGAGTCTTTTTTTATGAACAGAAGTCAAAATAAAGTTGTAAATGTTTGAATGAAGCTGTCAGAAATGATTTTTAATTTGTAAGAAATGAAAAAAACCTGCTTTCTTCTTCAGCAGGAGGCATTTTATTGAGACGTTGAAAACCCCAAACAACTACAGTAACAATCCACCGCTGTGAAAACGGAAGCCAGCGTCTTCCTGGATCAAAGTTCTTTATACATTTTTACAATTTATCGTACTAATCGTGCTATTCTGATTTTCCAAATTGTAATTGACAGTTGTTAGTCTGATCTTAGCCTACGTATGACATCATCTCCTCGTCTTCACGCTTCCTCTGTTTCCTCCTTTTTCCTCTAGGAAAAGAAAATGTTATCAGGGCTGTATGAATAAAATGAACTTGAGGAAGTGGTGGACAAAAGCTTTAATTCAATGATTTAAACTGACAGTGCTGATAATTAAAAAAGAGTATTTTCCAGTATCAACATAAAAATCATTTAATAAATGTAAAACCTGAAGTCCTGAAGTCTGATGGCAGATTTCTGTTAGGAACAAACTGAACCGTTAAAGCTCAAATCTCTGACTTTAACTGATGATAATCAGTAATTACGGGTGAGTTCCTAGCTTCTGATCACCTGATCAATCAGAAAACAGTGGAGAGTTAAAAGTTTCCTGAGAGATGCTGCATTCATCACTCATGCCTCCTGCTGGTGAACTCAGGTACAACACGGCCAACAAGAAGTAGGAGCTGCTCCCTCTGAAGACATAAAGACTCATTCTAAGGTAACGAAAACACAACGATTCTTATCTACATGACGACTGATGTCCTGTTTGTGTCTCCCGATGGACGTCAGTCCAGTCTTCTCTCTCATTTGGCTCTGGTTTTGGTCTCCTTCAGCTCCTGAGGGACATATCTGCTCTGTAGCTGCTAAATGCTAAATGTCCACCAGCTGGTCTCTGACTGAGTCTGTCTGCTGTTTGCAGGTGGTGTAAACAATGAACATCACTGTAAAGCTGATGGAGCTGCAGGTTCAGCTGACGGAGCTGCAGGTTCAGCTGATGATTCTCTGGAGCTTCATCAATACCACAGACGACACTTTGTTCTGCAGATTGTAGCTTCTATAAAGAATGTGAGGCCAAACTGTGTCACAGAATTGTAATAGACAGAAAAAGTTTGTTTGTATGAATATTCGTGATGGAAATAATGTCATATTTTGGAGGGTGGCTAGCTTACTACAAGTCAGCTGGTTGATGAACAGCTTCACCCTGTTTTCTTTTAGCAGCTTTCTCTGTTGGTCACGTGACCCTTGATTTGCAGGTCACAGCAGTCAGTCTAGAACAAAGAACACGTCCAGTTTCTCTCTAGAAATACAAAGTCAGTGGCAAGTTCAGTTCTCAGCAGACTCACTGGGCTTCGTGTGTCTTCAGGTATATATTTTCGATCTGGTATCTTCAGATTCAGCTGGGTTTCCACGGGTCTCTTCCAGACTGGGTCCAAGATATTTGGATCTTTGAAGATGTCACTCTGCGGTCACTAAACTTCAGATCATCCCATCGTCTCTGCTGCCAAACTGAATGTGATTATTACCATCACATTACATGTTACATGAAGGCCACTTATAATGTATAAGCACAGTATAAAATTCAATTAAAAAAATCTATTTACAGTTCTGACAGACTGACTTCTGATAAACTTCACTGATTCCTCAAACAGTGACTTCAGGGTTTCAATTAACGGATCCATTAATAGTCCACAGAGAACTGGTTTCTGGGTCCGGCGTGAGTTATCTGAACCGTGCTGAGCTAGTTCTCAGTCCAGTCCTGCTTCATGCGCCCTGGTCCAGTCCTGCTGTGGGCTCTTAACTTGTTCACTCACTCAGAGTCAGACACTGCTCAGGTCAACTGCAATTCATGATGGTAGTTGGCACTTGAATTGTGCTCATTGTTTGTTGTGTACTGCCACTGTTGCATTGAGGATTATTTGAGTTGTCGACAAAATGGCGGACACACTGAGGAGTGACTGGCGAGTGACCATTACAGGGTCTTGTTTGGTCCTGGGTCTTGAGAACTGTGATGGTAAGGCAGCAGAACCAATCTGGCTCAGGACCACATGCATACAAGACCAGACTAGTGACTGGAGCACTCCTGGTTTAGCGCTTCATTTGACTTGGTTTGATATTGGTTTGGTCCTGGTTCAGTTCTGGTCCTTGTTTGGTCCTGGTTATAACCATTTTAACTGGTTTAGTCCCAGACTGAACTGGTTTGATCCTTTTTTATTCCTGGTTTTAACAGTTTCAAATGCTTTAGTCCTGGTTTGATCCTGCTTTAGTCTTTGTTTTAACTAGTTTGGTCAGGGTTTAGTCCTTGTTTTAAATGGTTTGGTCCTGGTTTAATCATCATTTTAACTGGCTTGGTCTTGGTTTAGTCCTTGTTTTAAATGGTCTGGTCCTGGTTTTAACTGTCTGGTTTAGTGCTGCTCTCAGTAGCTGTTTTCATGTCCGGCAAGAATATACAGGTTACTGTGTTCAGTCGGGTTGTCTGTTGCTCTGCTCTCCAGAACCACCACCCTGCAGGCAGGAAGACAGGTGAGCTGACAGACAGCTAAACAGACAGGTGAACAGACAGGTGAACAGATGGGTGTCTCACCTGTCTGAGCCCAGCAGGCGGAACATCCTGCTGATGTCACTGATCTCTTGAGTGATCTGTGGAAAGACCAAAAAATCAGTTGTCATGACACAGCAGTGAGGTGGATATGTTTCTGCCCTTCGACTGGATGATTATTACCTTGTTAGATCTAAAGCTCCGCCCCTGCATGCCATGTCTCCAGAAGGCCAAAACACTGTCCTGTAAGCACACTGAGGAAGATGAGGAGAAGAAGGTCAACATCCAACACACCAGGAGAGGAGGGCTCAGGTGGTTTTTAATGTGGTCTGAGGTGTTTTTTGAGGAACTAAAATGCATATGTAAGGTTGTCTGAGGCAGATTTAAGGCGGTTTACCAATTGCCTCAATCTGGAAGTTGAAGGTGAGCTCAGCTGACAACTTCTTGCTGGATTTCAGATTCCCCTGAAGGTTTACTATTTTTATGCAGCCTATAGGAAGCAGAAAGAAGAGCTCAGGCCATCTCTGACACACTGTTATATCTAGATTTAATTTCATTGTTGAAAATGATCACGAAAGATGTTCGTCAACAACCTTTTTTTCCAGACAATTACAAGATGGCAAAAATGTCACTACTGCAACTATATGAACGTACAATATTGTTGAAGAAAAAAAACGAGACTAAACTGTATTCTAAAAAATAAAAACTTAACTAAAAACTTGCAAAATAAGTTTGACAGAACGACAAAAATCATGGTGTTAGCTCAACTAGAATGACTGAAATGTTTAGCATAATTTAATGACTAAAAAAGACTAAAATGTTTTCATTTGCTAAAACTAGACTAAAACAGTTAATTCTTTGACTAAGATAAGACTAAAATGAGCAGACTTTCAATCAACCAAAACTTGATGAATAAAACAAGATTTACTCTATATGATAAAAACTAATCTGACACAGAACTGTGACTAAACAAAAAAAACGGCTGACAAGATCAACACTAGTTGCAACCCTCAATATAAGATTTCTATCAGTACAATAATTAAATATAATTTATATTCATTTAACAAAATCTCTATTTTCATGAACTTACGGTCCAGACAGACTAGGACAGTGTCTCTCTCCAGCTGAGTGATGTGGATGACACAAGTCTGAGGGTTTTCTACAAGAAGACCAAAAGTTTAGGCTGGTACACAGAAAACTTTGGCAAGAGCTGTACCTGAGTCAGGGGGAGTTGTAACTAAGTTGGGAGGAGTTGTACCTTAGCTGGGAGCAATGATACCTGAGTCACCAGAAGTTCTAGAAGAAGAACAATTCCTTTATTCATCACACTACACACAACATGCATAGTTGAGGGGGGAATCTGCACACGCCATGCAATTGCAAAATTCTTTCCCGCTTTTTGACCCATCCATGGTCAGTCCTTCCTTCATGGCAGACCAGGAGCGGTGGGCTACCAGTCGACCAGCACCCGGGTACCCAACTCTCATTTGTCACCATTGGTCAGGTGGTGATCTTCTTGCATGTTTTTAGTGGGGGTATTTTTATGGAGGATACCCCAGGTGAACACAGGGAGAACATGCAAACACACAGAAAGGCCCTTATTTTTCCTCGAGCAGCAGGCATCAAAGGTTCAAAAGGATTCGAACCGGGACCTTCTAGCTGTGAGGCGACAGTGTTACCGCCGAGCCACTGTGCCACCACCACCTGAGTTAGGAGGAGTTGTACCTGAGTCATGAGGACTCGTATCTGTGTCGGGAGGACTCATACCTGTGTTGGTAAGTAGCTAAGTCAGGGGAAGTTGTGCCTGAATTGGAAGGAGTCGTATCTGAGTCAGGTAGAGTTGTACCTGAGTCAGGAGGAGTTGTACCTGAGTTGGGAGGAATTACACCTGAGTCAGGAGGAGTTGTACCTGTATCGGGGGGGGTGGGACAGGATGAGTTGGGGTCAAGGGTCTGGAAGCTGATGGGCTGGTTGGGTTCAGTTCCTTTGTTCAGGCCAACACAGATCAGAGGGTACGGCTGCTCTGGGACAACCAACAGCTCCAAAACCTCCAGAGGACATGGAGGCTGGAAGTCCACATTCTGGTGAAGATAGACACATGTAAAGAGTTATCACTGGGCCTGATTCTCAAAGTCTGTACCATCATACTCATAATAGTATTGCAGGTCAGTCTCCAAGAGGGTGCTGATACAATTCATTCAAGCAAATTAAACCTCAGCAAGATATATGTTGTTTCATAAATATTTCTGACATTTCTAAGAATCTGCTTCGGTGTCAAAGGAAGAATTATTGCTGGTACTGGTCAGGGTCAGGATCAAATATGGTTGTATGACTGTATGCATGACTTAGTAAAGACACACCTTTTTGGCCCACTAAAATAGCCAGTCAAACTGGATGTGGCATTTTTAGGCATCATCCTGGAAGATACATGACTTCTATAGATTTGTTTTCTGCAGTTTGTCCAGGTCTGGGACATGGTGGCAGCAGACCAAGTCAGGTAGCCCAGATGTTCCTCTCCCTTGCCTCCTCCAGGAGGACTCTGAGGTGTTCTCAGGCCTGATGGGACATATAATTCCTCCAGCATGTTCTAGGTCTGTCCCAGAACATCCAGGAGGATCCTGACCAACTGACTACAACTGACTCTGTTCAAGTGTGAAGGAGCAGCAGTTCTTCACTGAGTTCTTCATCCTGTGTCTAAAGTAAAATGCTCCTGAGCTCTTGAACAGATTCATACGTCAGAACTACATACCCACTGTTTTCTTACCTTGATCAGCATGAACTTCTGCATTGGCTCCACCCACTCCAGCAGGACCACACCTGATTGGAAGGCTCCACCCAGGTACTTATGACCTGTGTAGGGGTTTCTCACTGTAGAAAGAGGAAAGAGTCATTACAAGTGTCTAACTGCAAGGGGAGGGGAGGGGAGTCTGGTTGGATCAGACAAGTGTCTAATGCCAAAAAGCACACTACCAGAATGGAAATATACAAGGTTAAAACAATAGCAATAAAAACAGCAAAAAAAATAAAAAAATATATACACACACACACACACACACACACACACACACACAATATACAATATAATATAAGTAGGCTATTTGCATTCTGTGAATATCACTGCACAGGCTTTCTGAGGTCCCTGAGTCTCCAAGCAGGTACAAGCACAAGCACAACACAACAGGATTTATTCCTGTTTGATTTTCAGTTTTGTGGGAGGACTTCGAGCTTCTCAAAATAAGATAGTAGAGGGGCCCATGTATCATGGAATTTTTGGGTCGCCTCTCTAATGCAATATTTTATCTTTTCTAGCTTAAGGAATAAAATCAGGTCTTTTATCCAGGAGGAAGTTTTGGGTGGATGTGCTGATTTCCACTCCAACAGGATTCTTCTCCGGGCAAGGAGAGTTGAAAAAGCAAGCACATTTTTTATTTTATTTGTTATTGATATACCCTCCCCTGGGACTCCAACAGGTTAGCTGTAAATTAAATTTGGTGGAAAGAGAATCAAATGTAGCAAAAGTTCCATCTATGTAGAGATCGCTGAATTTACTTAATCCTGCCCTCTACCACTGGAGAAATACAGGATCTAATCTGGCTGGGAGAAAGAAATGATTATTGCAAACAGGGCTATAAAAAGAGAAGTCCATTAGATTGAAATTTTGTGTAAATTGGGACCAAATTTTTAAGGTGGAGATTACAATAGGACATGAGGAGTATTGTTTAGGAGAGAGGGGGAGCTTCGAGGTATGCAGGGAGTGATGAAGATAAACACGCATTAATTTCTGGTTGGCGCCAATCAGCATCTGGTCTTTGGATCCAATAAACTATTCTTTGTTGGTTTGCTGCCCAATAATAATACATCAGATTGAGCAGAGCCATACCCCCCTCTGTTTTGTGCCTCTGAAGGAATACCTTACGAATTCTAGGATGTTTGTTACCCCACAAAAATGAAGACAACAGTTTATCAACTAGTCTGAAGAATGACTTTGGAAGGAAGACAGGAATACTCTGAAAGAGATATAAAAATCTCGGCAATATGTTCATTTTAATACATGCAATTTTGCCTGCTAAGGATAGGTTCAGAACACTCCACTTCTGAAGGGTGCATTTCAGATTATTTATCAGGGGAGTAAAATTTCTGTCAAACAGACCAGAGAACGAACGGGTAACATTAATTCCCAAATATTTAAATCCTAATACAAGCAAGTGTAACTTGAGTATTAAAGAGGGAGCCAGTCACTATGACATATGGGCCCTGTCAGTCTGAGATGGACTCATTAACTGCCAGGTGGTGTTCAGGTGTTACAGCTGACTGACATTTTTTGGTGGCCAGTTTGTAGTACTGTGTGTATTTAGTTTACTGACAAATATGTGCATATACCAGTTACAGTTTCTGTCTGTTTGAATGAGCTGAGCCACTCCTCAGTCTGAGTAGGCCTTGTTAGGAATTGCTGCTTTAATTCAACACCCATGACCTCTGCCATCACATGGACCAGACTGTTCCCTGAAATCTGGGTCCAACTGAACTTCGGCCTGTTAATCTCACAGATTCATGAAATATTCAATGTGGGCTGAATGGAGCTTCCTCTCTTAGCTGTGCCTGCTCTTATCTGGTTTTACCACACAAAAATGTACATTGGCTTGTATTAGTTTCCTATTGGCCTGGTAGTAAATGATTTTTCATCCGCAGCCCTCAGGTTGGGAACCACTGGTCTACACACCACAGACCAGTTCTATAGGACTTCAAACTAATTAACAACAAGTATGATGATCAGTTTCTGTCTGTGTCATCCTCAGATGAGACAAGTCAGCTCAGTCCAGAGTCTGTGGTGATTGATAGGAAACGGTGTCTGACTCACCTATGCAGCATTTCAGACAGCCTTTAGTGTCGGGAATCTTATTGGAGATGGAAAACCTCCTGAGGACAAAAATATAAAGGACAAAAGACAATCAGGACGGAGTCTGAACACATGAGACAGGGTGAGTGGGCTGTTAGAAGTCGTTACTGTGACAGAAACAATGCTGACGAGAAACATTTGACTTGTGACGTCACTAAATCTGAGATTTGAGCTGACATGATGTACACAAAACTGAGGTCAAACATGTAAAAACATTTTCGTATTTCCAAAAGAATAACTAATCAGTACCCATAATGCTTCAGGAGAGGGAAACAGCATCTGTTGTTCCCCTCTGCTGTTTCTGAATTGATCATCAGACAAAGTGTCGACAGCAGAGGTTCTCAAAGTTAATACTCAAAGGTCTGCATCTGATTTTTATTCCAGGTCAGGGGCCTGGAACCATCAGTGTTAACAAAATAATATTTAATCATTAATTAACGTCAAATCTCTTCTAATTGGACCAGCATGAAAACGAGGCTCAGACAATTCGTCCGTATTTATTTCTGACTCATTTTCTTTCAGCTACATTTACACGAGTTGTTGTGTCCAGAGAAAAGAAACACATTCTGTATCTGTGGTTCAGGAGCTGATAGTAAACCCTCTGGCTTGACGTTAACGTGTACAACACTCTGCATCAGTTAATGTCACCATGACAACGATGTCAACCATAGAGAAACCAGCCACGTTAAAACCACGTTCATCCAGACAGGTCACTGTGAATGATCTCCAGCTATGCTGAATATTCAACATCACTATCAAATAACTGATCAATGGCACATCTATTTAAAAACAGGAAATGTTCCACGTCATAACGTGTTGTATCCTGCATCTGTGAGGCTGTACTGAGACACGCGGGTGCTTCAAGATAAATGCTAACATGATCACAATGACAATGCTACCAACATTAAGCTGGAATTACAGGCCTTCTCTCGAGTGTTTATGATGCAGCTACAAACAATGTGACATCTTAAATCAGTTTTTGTGAGGATGTGTGTGTGTAGACTTAACCTTCTGCACATACAACAACAAACCTGGTTTAAAGAAAAACTCAGGCAGCTTTGTCAGACTATGGAAGAGGCCTACCGAAGCAGGGCCAGAATCCTGTAGAACCAGGCCAGAAACACACGGTGACAAAGAAGATCAGAGTAGTGAAGAGGAGCTACAAGACAACCCCTCATCCCTGTGTGGGTCAGCTCTTCCAGAGAGAGAAGATCAGGAAAGCACCAGGTCCAGATGGCGTGTCACCATTCAGTCTGTAAGTCTGTGTTGACCAGCTGTTCCACGTCTTCATGTACATCTTCAACAGATCACCGGACCTGCGTGAAGTCCCCTCGTACGTCAGACGCTCTACAATCATCCAAATACCCAAGAAATCCTGTACCTCAGGATTAAATGACTACGGGCCCGTCACCCTGATGTTTGTGGTCATTAAAGCCTTTGACAGACTGGTGCTGACTGACCTTAAGGATATCACCGCCCCCCTGCTGGACCCCCTTGCTGTTTACCTACCAAGAAAACAGGTGGGTGGAGGATGCAGTCAACATGGAACTGAGCTACATCCTGCAACACCTCCCCAGGGACATATGCACAGATCCTGTCTGTGGACTTCAGCTCGGCATTTAACATTTTATTTATGTTGGTCATTGGTGCAATTCACACCAATTCGCATCATCGGAGTCTGTCCATCCAGTCATGTTTTGAAGATGTGGATAAGGCTTACAACTGTGTCCTCAATGAGTTTGGGGTACCTGGGCAGTTGCTACAAGCCACCCTGTCCTCATGTGACCAAAGTGAGAGCTGTGTCCATATTCTCAGCACAAAATCAAATACTTTTTCAGTGGGTGTTGGACTCTGCCAGGGTTGTAACTGTGATATTCATAGACAGGATCTCAAGTTGCAGCTAGAGGGAGGAGATTTTGGGGACCTCACTATAATCTTCTGAACGAGCTGAGGAAAGGTTGAGAATCCACACCTCCAAGTCTGAGGCTGTGGTTCTGGAAACCAGTGGATTGGTCCCTCTGCTTTGGGAGTGAGTTACTGCCCCGAGTTAAAGAAATATGTTGGTGTCCTGTTCAGGAGTGAGGGTAGGATGGAGAGTGAGATGGTCTGGCAGATTGGTGCAGCGTCAGCAGCACTGTGGGAATGAGACTGGATACAAGAGGTTGAAATGAATTTCGTCTGCAGGGTGGCTGGGGTCAGCCTTAGAGCGGCTGAGGAGTACAGACAAGAGGCCTGGAGTAGAGCCACAGCCAAGGAGCCACCTGAGATTGTTCAGGCCTCTGATTAAAATCCTCTTGGGTGCCTTCCTTTGGACGTTGAACATTTTTTGAGGGTTGGGTGTTTTTAGGATGTTTTTGGTGTGTTGGATGTGTTTAGCATGTTAAATGTTTTAACATGTTTCATGTTTTTAACGTGTGGAGCAACTGACCGTGGCAGGATGCGGTCGGGCAGACGATGAGTCGAGATCGAGACGGTCAGCTTCTGTTTGTGTCGAGCCTGTTCGAATAGGCCGACCAGACTGTGGCAGTACAGATGAGAGGCTTTACCTGCAAACAGGACACAGGGCTCAGTTAACCCACATAAAAAAAGTGAATTATAACAAAGAAATTAATTTCCTTTTTTCAGTGCATTAAGGATGTTTTTCTTTTTCTTGAACATTCAATTAATTCACATTTTTCAAGTTTTTTAACTTCTGTTTCCATTTTGGAATGATCATGAAATCCACTTATTCAACATTAAATGAACTTTTTGAAACTTCTTTTTCTTTTAATTGTGCAGTCATGACCTGATCATATGTAGACTATAAGATCATCACTTTGCTCTCTCACTCTTTGTTGAAGTGACAGAAAAATAAGATTCGATGGACAATGAAGAGGAAATGATAAGCAATAAAAATAAACTTAACTTGCGTCATGATTCTAACATGTTGACTGACCTGAGATGGAGATCAGAGTGTTGTTCATCACATAGACCCAGGTGCACCTGCGAGGAAACAGCTACAGACACAAAGTCATTCATCTACTGTGGACAAAGTCCAGCAGATACAAACCAACCAGCCTCAGATCCTGAACTGAACTCTGCTGCAGAGTCCTGGTCTGGACTAAGAGCTACATGAGATCCTGAATCTGGTGCCAGAGCTCCCTCAAACCCTGAGCAGTTGTCCTAATGAAATCTGTCTCACTCCCTGAGTTGCTTCCTTTAAATCCTTGGTTGCTAACCTGGGGGTCCCTTTTTGCTTTTCTGCATTTACCATTTATGCCCACCTGAGCTCCACCCAAACTCCACCTCTTTGCTGGTAGTTTGTCACTGAGCTTCACAGTGACTCTTCAGAAACCCGAGGGTGACATCATGGAGACTGCATCCGTATTTTATACAGTCCGTGCAACTGTCATTTCACTTCCATGTTGTCTATATTTATAATATGGATGTCCTCTGGCACCACATAGTGAACACGGGTAGTGACGCTGGACTCTATGCAAAACAAATGAAAACTCAGAGCCGGGTCAAGTGGTCAGTGTCCAGTAGGAGGGTTGGGGCTGCCGCACCCCACAATGTGAACAAAGGTGCAAGTTCATTGCTGCTTGACGTTTTCACCAGTATTATTTGTCCTGGCAGCAAAGCTAATTGTTGTGTGGTCTAAATTGTCAAAGTTTGAGAAGTTAATTTTCAAGATTGGTTATTAGAGTTGCTGCCTCAGAGGTTGGCCTCTCATGACCCCTGTAGCCCGAGTCAGACCCTGGCAGCATCTCCTGCAGACGATGCAAATGATCGTCGCTCACAAACTGCAGACAAATGTGTCTTGAAGTCGTCTGACATGTTCACACACGAGTCACACATCTGCTGTTTGAGGGTTAGGGTTCGGGTTTTAGAAACAGCTTAGTCTGAATCAGGTGGGTCAGGTGGCTCCAGTGGACCGGGTGAGGACTCGTGGTTGATTAAAGTGAAATAATGTTGAGTTTGCTGTCTCTCACCTGTTCCATACAGTTTTCATGAAGCTCGTTCAGGTTCAGAGTGTAAATCCCCTCCTCAGCTCCGAATATCAGGTACTGATCTGAATACACACAAGTAGTGCTGACAGACTGAGACAATACTTGGAAATACTGCAGTACTGACAGGAACGCTAAATACTGACAGACTGAGGAAGTACTCAGAAATATTAAAATACTAATAAAGACAATACTGAAAGAAACATCAAGCAGTGATGGAACTACAAACACTAAAAGATGAAACACCAGATGATGATAAATAAAGAAAAAAAAACAATGTGAATGTTGCAGCCACAGGAAACAGGAAACATTCAGTGCTTAGTCCCTTCAGAGCAAAAGTTGGAGACGTCATCACTTTTTGTCCTTCAAAATCTTAAACTTAAAATGTATTGCAATGCAATTATAACAGGATACTTGCATAATGTACAACGATGAATAAAAATAAACCTTCCCTTCTGGCTTAGCATCATTAAAGCAGCATTAAAACAGGGGTCAGAGGTCACAGAGAAGAGAGGCGGCAGAGGTCAGAGGTCAGAGGTGAACATACCGCTGGTGTCGGGGCGAATCCAGGAGGCAGCAGAGTGAATCTTCAGAGGACAGCCGTTAAAAACCTTTGAGAAACAAGCTCCCATCTGAAAACAAGGAGGAAACAGGCACAGCTGAGAGTGTGCCTTTGATTTTTGACATTTAGATTTTTTTAAAAAACATGAGCACATCACAAACATATATCACGGATTATGGTCAGCATCACCAAGCAGCACCATCAGTGGACAATCCTCCATGATTGGCAGAGCATACAGCACTAAGAAGGTAAACAACATTTTAAGCAGTGAGGATGAGCAGGGAAAGCCACCAACCACTTTCTAGTCATTTCTCAGTCTCAGTGGGAAAGTCGGTCTTTCCAACTTCCTGAATCTTCAAGGCAGTTATCTACTGTCAGTGGGTTGGTTAGGGGGTGGGTGAGAAATGTACAGTAAATGACACAGATTTCAAAAGGATCCGCAAGAACGTGCTGCACGACTATTCAAATTACTCCCCAAAATAGATACAAAAATGTGACGTTGATTCACCTCATCGTCCCCACAGTTTCTCCAACATGTACAGTCTGTCGCACTGGTCTGTCGCACTAGCTTGTCAGTGGTCTGTCAGTGGTCTGTCAGTGGTCTGTCGCAGTGGTCTGTCAGTGGTCTGTCGCAGTGGTCTGTCAGTGGTCTGTCAGTGGTCTGTCGCAGTGGTCTGTCAGTGGTCTGTCGCAGTGGTCTGTCAGTGGTCTGTCGCAGTGGTCTGTCAGTGGTCTGTCGCAGTGGTTTGTCAGTGGTCTGTCGCAGTGCTCTGTTAGTGGTCTGTCAGTGGTCTGTCGCAGTGGTCTGTCAGTGGTCTGTCGCAGTGGTTTGTCAGTGGTCTGTTGCAGTGGTTTGTAGCTGAGGTCTGTCAGTGGCCTTTCAGCTGTTAGTCCTTTCCTTTTTAGCCCAAAGGACACAATGTCCATGATGTCCATGATGGCCAAACACAGTCTGAAAGAACACTTTTCCACTGTGTGTCAGTTCATCTCAGAGGTCCAGAGATGTTTCTGGATGTTGTTGATATCTGACTTATCTCTGGGTGGTACAGTCTTCACTAGCATTTGTAGATGCAGCGATGAACTGTAATATGTTTAGAGTACGTACATATGTATATGTAGTCATGCTGCCTGAGGCATCAAGGGTCATGGGCATTCAATGTCAGCCTTGTCCGTTCCATAGATTTCTCTGGATTCTCTGAATCTTTTAATGAAGTTTTGTGTTGTACATGGTGAAATCAATAAAGTCCTCACAGTTGTGTGTGTCTATGATCGACTGAGCCTTTCCAGGATGCCCCTTCATACCCAGTCATGATCCTCTCACCTGTTACCAATGAGCCTGTTTACCTGTGGAATGTTCCAAACAGGTGTTTTTGGAGCGTTCCACATCTTTCCCAGTCTGTGAAACGTGTGGCTGCATCAGATTCAATAAGCAGATATTTACAGAAATCAATGAAGCTGATGTGGTCATTAGATACAGTGACAAGCAAAAGTTTGGGCACCTGTGCTCAAAATTTCTTTTACTGAGTTTTACTGTGTGTGTGTGTGTGTGTGTGTGTGTGTGTGTGTGTGTGTAAGTGAGTAAAAGATGACCTGATTTCGTAACAACATGAAGTTAAAAATGAGACACTTTCTTTAATGTTTTATGCAGGATTGTTTTTTTCATTTGCAGATCAGCGTTCATGTCGCTAAGGCGTCAATGTTAGCATAACTAGCAATGTTAGCATGACGTCATTGAAGGTCCTGACAAGTACAGACGGGACAGCCTATCTGCGTGTGTGTGTTGAGGACTTACGTGGACTTTGGGTGTGGGTGGGAGTCCATTGCTGACAGGTTTCTGATGAAGAAACAAACTGATGTCAGAATGAGGTCTGTGTGTCTGACTCATGAGGACTTGTGATAACAGCAACAGGTAGTCAAGACAAAACACTAGTTAATGATAGACAATGAAACTAAATCTCAGGTGAGGAAGTCTACATTCTGACTTTTTAGACACTCATGAACTTTAATAACACCTCATGAAGAGGCTTTAAAAAGCGTCAACATCTTATCATATCTGTATGTGTATGAATATACAGTGCTGTGAAAAAGTATGCCCCCTTAATAAACAAAATCATTATTTAAAAACTGCATTTTGTATTTACTCAGGTTATGTTTGTCTAATACCAAAATTTGTGTGATGATCTGAAACATTTAAGTGTGACAAATATGCAAAATAGTAAGAAATCAGGAAGGGGGCAAATACTTTTTCACAGCACTATAATATATTCATACTGTCATGTGATAGATTAAAACATTCAATAAAATTAAAAGAACACGAGTTTCCTTCTGTAGATGCAGCCTGATTTCCTTCACAGGATCAATAAAGTTTGGCCGAATGATGTGATGAGCACTAACAGATGCAGAAGCAGCAGATATGTGAGAGATCAATTCATGTTTCCATCCACAGCTGAGACTCAGTGGAGGAAAGTGATCCTGGTCGTCATGCTGAGATATAGAAACAGAGCCTTCATCATGTGTCCGTCCTGTTTGTTGACCTCATCATCATCATACGATGCTGGTTTCTGTGTTTTTCTGATTGACCTCTGCTCCCTGCTGCTGCACCTCATGTCACAAAGATGAATCACAGTTTGTCTTACTGGAGGATCCTCCTTGTTTTTCCTGCTGTGGACAGCAGGGGGCGCGGGAGGCTGCAGATCAGAGGACGATGGGACGTTCCCTGCCGGCACAGAGAGAGAGAGAGAGAGATCAGATTGGAGAGGCAGTTGGACGCATGTGAGGTGTGCAGGTATGGAGGGCGTGTAGCAGGTTTCAAACAGGTGTCCATGATGTGTCAATGGCACTAGTCATGAAGTGGAGCTGCTGGTTCTCATCTTAAAGATCCTTTAGTGGATCTTCTCAATCTGAACTCAGAACTCGGGATTCTGCTGGATGATGTGAGCACAGGTTTGTCTTCCCAACACACTGTTTCTTTCAGTCTAAATACTACAATACCCATGAGCATCAGTTGCTGCTGAGAAGAAACCAGAATCTGGTTGAAACAGCTGAATATTTAATCCACTTTGGACAAAGCTCGCTGTAATAAGAGCAGTGATGACATGACCAGAGTTCTTGGTTCAGAATAAAGTCTCACCCAGGCTGCTGAGTCTGTGGGGGGTCAGTTTGGGGGGCGGAGGTCTGGGGGGACCCTGGGTGGCTGAGCGGGCAGGGCTTTCTAACACAGGATGACGCTTTATGGTACCCTGGTCCTGGTTGCTGTGGTGATTGTCAGACGGTGGGGGGCCATCCTGAAGAGGGGTGGGTGCAAAGACATGAGATGCCGGTTCTGACAGAAATGAACCAAACAGAGAGAAAGACAGAAAGATCGAGGACAGGTGAGAGGACACACCTGAGGGGGAGGAGCCTCAGGAGGAGGGCTGGGCCGCAGAGTCGAGTCTTTTATTCTGAAGAGACACAGAGACAACTTGCTGTACCTGACGTCCATTTTTGCTCCCAGTGCAGAGTCAGCGAGTCATTTCCCATAGACCCCCACGTTAAAAAGTCGACTTCAGAGCAGAAAGAAACACAGCCTGGTACAAAACAGTCTGGGTCTAAAACAACCATAAACTTTTAGACAATTCACTCATTTAAATGATATTAAGGCTTAAAGTTATGGAAAATTATGACCATGACCACTTTGAGTGGCAGCTTGCTGCTAGATTTCAGAAACCAGCCTTCATTCGACCTCAGCTCCGCCCACACTCCACCTCTATGGCCATGTTTGAAGTAAGCCATAGTTTGGTGGAATCAGGCACTGACCGGCGATGACCGGAGTCACTGAGCTCCACCATGACTCTTCAGAAGCCTGCCGGTGACGTGGGAGCGGCGGCCATGTTTGATACGGTCTGAGGTTGGAGTGATATCATCTGAAACTGGTTTGAATGTCCTCCATGAGCTGCTGCAGCTCCACCTGCTGACCATGTTGGTGAGGGGTCCTGTATGTATGTTGTGCCTTAAATTCCCCCCGGGGATGAATAGAGTATAATGTATTTATCAATATAGCCCGACATGTTTGCCATTAATTGTCTGATCTGTGATGAAAACATGTGTTATTTAATATTGGGACAATTGCTGTAGGCCTACTGCCTATATTAAATTTTTTTTTTTTTTTTAAATAGTGGCCCACACTACTTCGCAAAAGTCCACCCTGTTGAAAAATCCTGGCTACACCACTGTAACCCACAAGGACCTCCCTCTTAACTCTTAACTCTTTGTTCCACACTCAGCCAGTCTAAACACCTGAACAGGTGTTTTCATCACACTCACTGCTGCATGTCACTGTCGTCTCCATCATCCTCTTGGTGATTGGAAGCATTAGAGACACCTGATTGGTCAGATTCCTCCTGTCCTTCCACACAGCTGTCACCATCTTTATCTTCATCTTCATCTTCATCCTCACCTGCAGCTTCGTCATCCAGGTGAGTCTCATGAACCCTGGAGGGAAAATATTTAACACCTGAATATTTCTGACCTGAATGTGTTAGGGTTAGGGTTATTAACCTCTACACTCCAGATTCATTTACACTATTTATCAATTAAATTTATTATCTGAACGATGTCACACCTGTCTGTGGAAGGAGGGGGAGGGCCTTAACCTTTGCCTAAGTTTGTCTTCCACAGACTTCAAGAGGCTCCTGATTGGACGGTTTGCAGCCAAAGAAGGAAGAAAACACAACAAACAGAGTCTGAGAGATACTAATCAATCACTGTGATCACTGATTACTGTTACCTGAGGGTGTTGTGTTATCTTATCTTATCTTATCTTATCTTTCAGGGAGCTATCAGTTATCAGACAGAATAGGAGAGGAGGAGGCGCTTTAGCCATGTTTGTGTGTGATGACATTGACCTGGGTGAATCTCCATCATTATATGTTGATTTAAGCTCAAAGCTGAGTTATCAGTGCACGTTATTTCATTCAGCCACCAAGATATTCTTCAGTGTTTCTGGAGAAGTTCTCAGAGATGATCACACTTGGTATCTTCAGACATGACAGATCAATCCTGAGTGGAGACCTGAACTCTCATATCAACAGAAAGACTGAACCCTAAAGCTGTGGAGCTCATGAATTTACTGGACAGCTCTGAACTTATCCAACATGTGAATAAAGCCTCATCAGCCTGGTCACATTCTGGTTTGGTAATAACAGCAGGGTAAAACACAGACAATGTTTCAGGAGTAGAAGCACCTGTTTCTGATCCTCACCGTGTGTTTTTGATGCCAAACTAATCTTAAAGACTAAAAGGGAATTTTGAGCCCAAAAGAGATTCCTGGATGACAAGACTGAAGAAAAGTTTGGCAATATGAGATCATTAGAGTCTCACAGCTGACTGCTCTGTGATGACACCTGCTCTAAAACTGTTGCTCCATTAAAGGTTAAAAGAGGTGGACGGACAGAATGTCCTCATGGTCAAACAATAGCAGTGTTCATGAGAGGAAGACAATCTGAAAGATGGGCTCACAGTTCACTGTCATATATACAAAGAAGTCTGACTGTCTGTGACAGAGCAACACGTCTGACAGGAAAGGATCACTTTCCCATGATGATTACAGAGGAGAATGCTGGGAACTATTGAGCAGCTGCTCAGTGCTGCCCCCACCTGTCCACAGGTATCTGCACAGACCTGTGAAGAACCTGCAGCCTTCTTCAACGACAGAACAACCTCAATCAGAGGCAGCACGAGCTCAACAAACCCTGTCAAACAGATGGAATCATGGGAAAATTCACCTGTATCACATTAACTGAGCTCTGCAAGACTGTCAGAGTCCAACTCGTCCACCTCATGTGTCCACCCTGAACCTGCAACATTTTAAAGCAGCTGTTTGACAGTTTCAAATCATGCCCTGCCTGCCTGATGACCTCATCACCTGCCTGATGACATCACCTGCCTGATGACCTCATAATCTGCCTGATGACATCACCTGCCTGATGACATCACCTGTCTGCTCTCTGTGTTTTGTGCAAAGAGAAGAAGCCTCAGAGTTGTGTTACCCTCAGTGTGGAGGCTGAAGGTCAAAGGTCAGAGGTTAGTGTATTGAGACAGCAGAAGAAGAGAACGTGGTGGTGACCTGAGCTCGGGACAATCAGTGGAAATATCAGTCATCCACTTAAAACCATCCAGAGCTGCATTTTCTTCACCGTTAGCAAATATTCCAAAGTGCTCAAATGCAGTGTGTTTAAATTTTCATCAGCACCACCGCTGCTCTGTGTGCACCCCCACCTCCACCTTCCTCCACCCCCCTCTGAGGGGAGTGATAAATTATTCAGACAGAGCTGAGGTCGACACTCAAACATACTGATGGAGGAGAGAAACACACTGCAGCTCTCGACGCCAGCACTCAGCTTCTTTACATTAAATAACAGACGTCAGTGTCTATTGCTCAGCAGCCCTTTTATCAGGGAGCGTTCACATGTTTTGTTGGGTTCATGTCCACCAGCAGGTCTTTATATATACATACAGTTGGACACCCCCCCTCCAGATCTGGGCTGTGAGGTGATTCTGTGATTCTGGTGCAGTGGTCACAGGGAGTATGGCAGCTTCCAGCAGCATCATGTGACCATCATGAGATCAAATTGATCCACAGAGCAGAGCAAACACTCTGAACTCTGCATAATCAGTTTGATCCGCTCAGTCCAAAAACATTCCAGTCCAGAAGAGTTGTATCATTTCAACGCTTTCATGTTCACAGGGAACAAACAGGAAGTCTGTGCGGAGCATGTGTGGGCCCAAAAACTGCAGTGTGTGAGGAAGCCTGCAGAGGTCTTTCCAGCAGTTACACCCAGTGAGCAGCTTCCACTGGACAAAGTGAGGCGGCATCTTTGAACCCGGTATCTGTGCCTGTGTGTCGATGCAACAGAAAGTGAAACAGACTATGGGAACAGGAGAGGCCAGCTCGCTCAGAGGCTGAAATCAACACAAACTGTCAAAACAGTTTGTGTTTGAACACCTTCACACTATCAGCTCATTGAAGAACGAGGAGGCAACATTCACACTGTAGCATGAGGACCCTCACAATCACATGGGATCAGAGGTGGAAACACATTTTCATCTTGTGGTTATGTCATCTTGTGTATGTCATCAAAGTGTCTCCTCCCCATCCACATATGAAGGTATGTTTCATTGACAGTATGAATCATCCTTTAAACATGTTTGATTGGATGTATGATCACCTCTCTGTTGGTGACTATGAAAGGTGTGAGCAGTAGAACTGATCCTCCTCTCACCTGTTTCCACTGAGGATGGATCCTGATCCTGCAGCAGCGTCTTCATCCTCCATCTGCAGCTCCTGCAGGAGACACCACACAGCAGATATAGATTTGGTTTGGTGTTGGGGGGTCGGAGGGTCGGTGGGTCCCGACTTGAAAAGAATATTTTCTGCTCTGACTCTCACATTCATTTACTCCTCCTTTTCCTCTTCACTCCCATGAAAGCCTGCTGTACACACTTCAGCTGGAAGGTTTCAGCATGTGGTGGAAGAAGCTGATTGGTCAGTAGAGCGCTGGCACTGACTCAGCAACTTCCAACTGTGGAAGTCCCAACGGACCAAAACATTGCTGCACTGATCTACATCACTTTACCTCCACATCTTCATCTCCATCACACTGCAGCTGACTTGGTATGGGTATGAAAGGGGCATCCTGGAAAGGCTCAGTTGATCATAAAGGATAGAGCCAGGTTCACCACTTTGTGAACACATGAATGGATGGAGGAGATAAACACATGAAGCTGCTGTCAGTGAACACAGTTTGATTATTGATGATTGATTCTGGCTTGATTGATGTTTTACAGAATCCAGACTTTGTTGGACTGGTTGTAAGAATCTGTTTGTTGGATGAAACACCTCCATAAAAACATCTGTGTATCATGTTTTCATGGATTTTTACAGCTGACTGTTTGACACAAGTAAAATCACGCTAACTAAAGTTGAACGTCACATCAGCAGCTTCATTCACTTTGATTTCCTTTGTTCTCTTTGAAGCTGTTGGAAACCGGATTTCAGCGTTTGGCATTTTAAAATATACATAAACTGGTTCTGATGGAGACACTGACGCACCTCTGCTAGTCATTTATGGCAGCTGAAATTTGCTGTATTGCTAACAGCTATAAAGTAATAATAACAATTCTAATAATAATTACCTCAGTTAGCCATCACTGTGTATGTATCAGTAAGAGGTGGAATAAATACCAGGTTGGATTTGGCGGTGTAGTAGAGCTCCTCCTCACAGTCCAGGAAACGATCCGAGTCAGACTGTAAATCAAGAGGAAAACCCGCTGAGTCATCACAGAGAAAATCTGCAGAGTCATCACAGAAAGACAGAAGATGGCTGTAAGTAAATAAGTAATGGTTTATTTCTATAGCACTTTTCAAAGCACACAGAAAGTGCTTCACACGCACAGAAATATTAAAAATCAGTAAATACATCAGTTAAAAATACAATATAATTTAAAACACAGCACAAAAAACACAGATCAGACAATAAAAGCAACAAAAAACAAAGCCCAGAGTGGAGCTCTACAAAAAGGCTTGCCTATAAAAATAAGTTTTTGATGCTGCTTGAAAAAGTCCAAAGATTCAGCAGATCTGATAGATGAGGGAGATGATTCCAGAGGGTTGGAGCTTAAACAGCAAAGACATGATCACCTTTTGTTTTGCATCTCCAGAGCTGGAGATGGATAAAAGGTCGAGAAGTGGAATACGTGATGAGCAGCTCAGAAATACGACTGGGGGTCATGCAGAGGCTTATATGTAGTCAACAGGATCCTGGTGTTTACTCTAAATCTTGAAGGAAGCCAATGGAGGGAAGTAAGAATGAGGGTAATGTGCAACCGTCAACGGGTTCTAATTAACAGCCTGACAGCTGCATTCTGAATGTTTTTAGAGCACCTTGACTGAATTACAATAATCAATGAGGAGAAAATGAACGTGTGAATCAATAGTTCAACATCTGTTGAAGACAACACACATCTGATCACGTCTGTGATGTCTCTCAGCTGAAGAAAACAGGACTGAACGAGCTCAGAACCATGTCGCTCAAAAGTCCTAAACTGACCACAGATTCTTGGTGGTAGATTTGATATCAGAATGAAATTAACTAATAAACTGACCAACTGTAGAGGAAAAGTTATCAGGATCAATTAAAAGAGTTTCTTTTTCAGGGTTTAGTGAAGGAAGTTCAGACACATCCATCCTTTGGTGGCAGCTAAGCCATTATGGAGGAGGACGTTTGGTTCAGGTTATTGTGTTAAGCAGAGAAATTGATCTGTGTATCATCAGTGAAACAGTGATATGATTTCTCCTGAAAGCAGCTGAAGAAATGACCTGGAGGAAGCAGGTCCAATGTAAACAGGAATGGTCCAAGGACCGACCCCTGAGGGACACCACACAGCAGGAGCTGAGGAGGACACACTGAAACCACTTTACAGCTGAACCAGAGATGAACACAGTTATGCAGCCTATTAAATCATCAATCTATCAAGATGGATGGAATCAAAGGCAGCAGTCAGATCTGGTAGGATGAGGATGGAGGATTGACCTTCACCTTCGTCTGCACGTATAAGAATGTCATCGGTTAGTCTTAGTGAAGCTGCCTCAGTGCTTCTGACTAAAGTCAGAGATTTTGTGGCTATCAATCAACTTTAGGACTTGGTCAGGATTCTGGATAAGGAGGGTAGCTTGGAGACTGGTCTGTAGTTCTCTATCTGGTCTGAGTCTAGAGGGGGTTTACAAGAAGTCTCTGATCACTGGTGATTTAAAACAGTCAGGGACACACCCAGATGTCAGACAGCAGGCTGGGACCTCAGACAGCAAAGATGGATTTTAAGAATTTTGTAGGAATTCTATCACTTGGACTAGAAGAGGGACACACATGAGCTGCAGTGTTTCTGAGGATCTGCAGGGAGACAGAAGCAAACACTCAAACAGTGAAGTGGGACGGTTGAATGGTGCGGATGGTAAAGCAGACAATGGAAACCTGGACCTCAGACCATTGATCTGCCTACAACAAACGATCAGAACTGCTCACTGTCAACAGATGAGATGAGGCGAGAATGGCAGGAGGAGTATTTACAAGCTGCTTAATGTGCTAAACAGGAAACTTGGGTTGTGCTTATTACTATTAATGAAACCAGAGAAGTAGGCAGCTCACACATCTTCAAAGTCATGGGTTAAACAGAGAGCAGGACAATTGGCCAGATGAGAACAGTAGCTGGAGAGAGTGGATTATATGTTTCTGGGTTATTGTAGTTGGTAGTAAAGGTGCATCAAAGCTAATACATTGATGGTCAGAGACAAAGTCAGTCTGTTTCAGGGAATTCAGAGACATGTCCAAAGTAAAAACTAAATCAAGAGTGAGATGTTTAGAGTTCAAAAAGCAGAGTCCTGGTTCAAAAGGCAGCAAGTTGTCAACAAAGGGGACATTTAGTTACGATGAAGACTGAGGTTTAGGTTCGAGTAAGTCTCCAAGAAATGAATGTAAGTCTGTGAGTGTGTGTGTGTGTGAGTGTGTGTGTGTGTGTGTGTGTGTGTGTGTGTGTGTGTGTGTGTGTGTGTGTGTGTGTGTGTGTGTGTGTGTGTGTGTGTGTGTACCTCTTCATGATGAGCTTCAGTCTCTTTCCTCAGAGGAGGATCAAACTTCATCTGATCGACTGAAAGAAAAAAGATGATTAAACTTCATCATCATCATCATCATCATCATCATCATCATCATCATCATCATCATCATCATCATCATCATCATCATCATCATCGTCATCATCAGACAGAAAGGTAAACTTACAGTTGATCTCAGACAGAGTTTTTCCTTCTCTGGTGTTTCCAGACAGGATCCTCTGAGGAACAGAGACAACCTGCTGACAGACAGAGAGGAAGTCACGAATGTAATCCAGTCTACAGACGTTCTTCTTCTCCGTCACCAGAGAAGAGCTCAGGAACATCAGAGAAACAGATCCAGCAGATTCACTTCCCACTGCTAGCGTGTTTTCAGTGGAACTACTGGACGTTCTGGTCAAAGGTGCCTACATCTTCGTCCATGCAGTGAGACACTGGAGGACAGGGAAAGGCGATGGCTCTGCTGCTGTCAATTTCATACACAGCTAACAGGAATATTTCTTTCATTGGAAACTGATTGGCCGGCCGGCTTCTTCTTTTTAGAGCTGATGGAGACACACAAGGGTGGAGGACTCTGTGGCCGTCGTCATGATGTAACGCTGGTCTCCTCACCTGGATCCTTGTTCATCGACGCTAAACCTTTCCACTCCCTCGTCACTTAGTTTACGATAGCGAAGCTAACCTCAGCCACAAACCCCCCAAATACAGACAGTCTGTTCAACGTCCAATTAGAGACAATAACTGGTGTCTGTCAGTCTGTCCCCTGTGCTGCACTGGGTCACTCTGACCACGTCCTGGTCCACCTGAGTCTGAGACATTAAAGCCTGGTGCGCTGTGAGATGGCTGCAATGACGAGAGCTCTGAGTCAACTCAGCAAAGTGTAGTTTTACTTTTTAATACTGGTTGTTTTTGTGCACTTGGTGCTGTCACATATTCAGTATGATTGACACACACTTCTTGCGACTTTCAGCCAGTGTGAACTTAAAGTCGACTTTTGACACCGTGGACGACATGCTCCCCTGGGTCTTCTGTCCCCAGCACACTGGGGATACGTGCAGAGCCCAACGGAGAAGCAACAAACTCCCTCTGCTTGCTAATGTTCAGTCCTTGGACAACAAGCTAGACGAGCTGCTCGCATGGATTAAACACCAACGGGCCATGAGCAGCTGCTGTGTTCTGGCTTTCACAGTGACATGGCTGGAGCCCAGCATGCCTGACTACACTGTCATGTCGGCGGGTTTCTCCACCTGCTGGAAGGACAGAACGCAGGACTCAGGCAAGTCGAGAGGAGGAGGTGTGTGAAGGAGAGCCTTGTTGCTGCTGTGGGGCTGAGAGCAGCAGACAAAGTCCAACTGTCCAAAGTGTCCGTTTGTCTGAATAATTCACAGAGATGAAGGAGAAGCTGATGTGAAGCTCAGTGACAGAAAGTGTCCGTGTGGTCTGAGCTTCATGGTGGACGTTACCAAAAACTCTGAGCTGGAGCTGAAGCTCCAGCAGCTTCTCAGTTCTCTGCTGTCACAAGAGAAACACGAGAAGAGGAAACACTGAGCATGTTCCTGCTCTGAAGAACAGAAGCTCTGACGTCTGAACCTGCTGCTGAGGTGAAACTCTGTCAGGTGTTTGGTGAGAAGTTTCAGGACATGAAGAGTCAACAAAAGGAAATTGACATGTTTTCTGTTTAAGGTGGAACCAGCTGATGTTTCTGACAACCTGCTGCTGAGAGCAGCTCTGTTCAACACTGACTCAAGACTGACTGACCTAAACCTGGACAACCAGCTGTAAGCATCATCACCATTACCATCATCATCATCATCATTATTATCATCATCATCATCATCATCATCATCATCATCATCATCATCATCATCATCATCATCATCATCACTGCCTTCTGACATCAAAGGCTTCATCAATGACAAGCAGTTTCCGCCATCACAGAGGTTAGTGTGATATACAGTATGTGTTCATTAAGTGGGCGTTAGAGTATCAGTGGTGAGATGATATTTTTCTAGAGTACTGGCTGTTCAACTGTATAGAGATGATTTATTCAGAGTGCCCTTGTCCACTCAGCAGAGGACACTTCACATCAAACAGCAAACTGACATGTGAAGTGACAGCTGCAGATACTAAATGGAGTCTGAGAGTCGTCCTTCAGTCATGTGACGGGATGAAAGCGCCGTCGGACGGTTGAGAGCAGGTCGAGGTCAAACACACAGACACACTGAGACTCTGTTTACCTGTCAGCTGCAGGTGTTCACTGTTAATAACCTCACGTTTTCTTATGTATCTGTGATAAACGTGAAATGTTTGGAGACTAAATGTGACCGTGGCCATCATCACCATCAGCAGAGCAGCTTCAGCAGACTTCTGAACAGCTTCTGCTTGTTTAAAGAAGTGCAGCCGAAGGGTTCATTAACGAAACATCTCATTTCCCGACCTGAGATCTGTTTCTGTTGAATAACTGATAGCTTTTAAAAAACATCACTAATGTGTCAATCAATAAGTTTTATTGTTTCCTCTCAGGTGCCTGGGGACAGCAGATGGAAATTAAATCTGCTCCAAAGCATCGTCTCTTTTCTCAGATTAATGTGTTTACAACATGGTTCCTGATATCAA
This sequence comes from Chaetodon trifascialis, assembly GCF_039877785.1. NCBI lineage: Eukaryota > Metazoa > Chordata > Actinopteri > Chaetodontiformes > Chaetodontidae > Chaetodon > Chaetodon trifascialis. The sequence goes on from NC_092057.1 coordinate 8,931,499, forward strand.
TAAATTTCACAAATTAATAAATTAAATTAAAAACAAACTAAAATAGATCACTTTGTTCAAGTGACAGCTTCTGATTTTACATTTTTTTCAACTAAATACCAATCTGCAGCTCACGGAGTTTCATCTGAGCTGAATCTCAAACATCTTTCCCATCAGAGTTTCATCAGAGTTTCATCAGAGTTTCATCAGAGTTTCATCAGATGGAGGACTTTACATTAAAGGGACAGTCCACTGCACTGCAGGAAGACTTCCTGCTGGCCCATGTGGAAACACACATCTTGAATGTCTCTTTAACAGAAGAATGAGGCATGTTTCCGTCGGTCAGACCGGCACCTTACACAATAAGAGCCTTCTGTGAATTTAACAGGAAAAGCTGTTTTATGCCTGAAGACATGACAGGACGAGGACAGTGCTTTTTGGGAAAACCAACTTCAAGCTAACACAAAGCCAAACAAGATTAAGTCAAACCAAACTCCAAACAAACTCAAACTAAAGCCCAAACCAACAGTGAAACAGCACAAACATGTCGCCCAGCATCAGTAATCTTCAGTATAAGTGACCCTTTGTTAAACAGCAGCTGTCCATTCAGAGCTCAGTAACTGGAACCATGCACCAGCGGCCGTGTCAGCTTTCCATATCTCTACGTGTTGATGTGGTGTGCACTGGGCTCTAGATGTGCAATGATCAGTACTTCAGGACGTTGGTGGGTGGCATCTTTGTAGACTGTCAAAAACCTGAAACACGTGTGAGGAACCATTAAACTTTGTTTTTATCTGCTCGTATGGAAGCTGCAAATGTTAGCATGTATGGCTAACTGCCATAGACCTTAAGGTGGTAACTAAGCGTTGTGTCCAAAGGCAATGCACGTTATCAGCTTTCTACATGATTGTACAGGTTCCAGGGCGTACACGTCTGCTGCCTGTGGATCGACTGTCGGCCAACATGCAGCTCGATCAGACTTCAGAGTCACGGCAGCAGCTCAGTCCTGATCTTTATCACACCACGTCTGATTCCTCACATCCTCAGACTCGTCTCAGTTTGAAAACACCAACAATAAAGCAGAGTCTGATCTAACCACTGCACAGCTGTGTCCTGTTCTACAGTAAAATCCAAACAATTCAAGGAATGTTAGAACAAATAACATTTTAATTAGCCTTCATTTAATCAGCCAATGTGACAGAACGTGACAGCGGCTCAGTAGAAGCACACAGTGTGACTGTGGATCAAATCAGCATCAGTGTACATGTCAGGGTTGAGGAGTGTTTCCATCCCTCACTGAATATTTGAACACTGTTCACTTGGACTGACGACACCAACTTGACTCTGGTGATACAACGGTCATCTACTAATAAAGATGTACACCAACAAACGTGTGCAGTTTCTTCAGGATTAATCAGGGTGTTTCCACATCTGCTGCTCATATTTGGACCCTCCTGGTTTTCAGTGTCTCACAACAACAACAACAACAACAACAACAACAACAACAACAACATGATGGAAGGGACACGCTGAGACACTGGAGGACGGATTTAAAACATGTTGTGTGTTTTAGTTGAGTTTATAGGTTTCGTCACAGTTCTTCAAACATTTCTCTTCTGCCTGAAGAGAAAAATAACAGCTGGCTGAATAAAATGATGAGCATGAAGCTCGAACTGCTGAATGACAGCTGATGTAAAATCATCTGAGAACAGAATTCTTTACTTTCACACAGTTTATTACAAAACACTTACTGTTAAAAATAATATAGACTCATCTACTGATGGGACGGATCCTGACACCTTTTGTCCCCTCGGCCATAACAGAGCTGAACAGAACATCCAGACTGTGATGTGCCTGAGTTTGTGTACGTAAAGGTAGTAGGTGTATGGTGGGATTCGTGTGTTTGTGTCCTGTGAGGTTGCTTGGAAGGTGGAAACAATTTTCTTTCAGAGGGACAAATAAATCAAAATCTAGTCTAATCTCTGCCTGTTAGGCCACCCCGGTACCTCTGTATCAGTCTCTTCTTCCTCCAGGTGGTCCAGGTGGTCCTGGTAGGATGTCTGATCTGGGTTACTGACTTTATCCAGCAGCTCAATGGCCAGAGTCCGACTGAGAGGCTGAGACACAAACGGGTGCTGGAGGGACAAAAAGCTGTCAACTCGCTTAGATGGACAGATGGACAGGCAGACAGATGGACGGATGGACAGACAGACAGACAGACAGACAGACAGACAGACAGGCAGGCAGGCAGGCAGACAGACAGACAGGCAGGCAGGCAGGCAGGCAGGCAGGCAGGCAGGCAGACGGACAGGTTTATTACCTGCAGCAGCTTATCAGCCGCAGGCCGTTTCTTAGGGTTCTTTGTCAGAGCGATTTTTACGAACTGGTGGAAGTTTGAGGTCCTGCAGAGGCAAAAACACACACTGAGGAAACACTCTTCAGAGAGGCAGCAGCTAACAGTTATTTTCACTATCATTCATTTGACCATTATTTTCATGATTAATCGTTAAAGTGATGTATTCAACCAGCACTCGAAACCCAAAGACTCTTGATTTTCTATCAGATCTTATGTTTAAGAAAGCTGAACAGCACACGCTCGACATGTTGACTTGATGGCGTTTAGAAAAATGACAGCAGAGACCCAAAGTGCAGATGGACATCAGTGAGGGACGAGATGAGGATCTGAAGAATTCACTGCTCCAGTGTGGATTTACTGGTCATTAATGATTGGCTGTTCCAGCAGCAGTGAGCGGTGGGTCTCGTTTGGTGCTGACGTTTTGAAGCCGACTCTACCTTGATGTAAAGTTGCAGTCCGTCTAAAATCACCATCAGTCTGCCGCTCACGTCGCTGCTCTGCTATCTTTAGCTGCAGCTGACATTCAAAGAGAATATTCTCTTTATGAGCATTAACAGCACCTGATTGGTTGGTGTTAATAATTCAGCAACTGCTTGATTGGGTGCATAAATATTACATCACTGTTTCCATGATGTGACAGACGGACGGACAGACAGATAGAGAGACAGACGGACAGACAGATAGAGAGACAGACGGACAGAGAGAGGGGGACAGACAGACAGAGAGAGGGGGACAGACAGACAGATATAGAGACAGACAGACAGACAGACAGACAGACAGACAGACAGACAGACAGACAGACAGACAGATAGAGAGACAGACAGACACAGACGGAGGGACAGACAGACAGACAAACAGACGGAGGGACAGACAGACAGACAGACAGACAGACAGACAGACAGACAGACAGACAGACAGAGGGACAGATGGATAGAGAGACAGACATACAGACGGATAGAGAGACAGACAGATGGACAGATAGAGAAACAGACAGACAGACAGACAGACAGACAGACAGACAGACAGACAGACAGACAGACAGACAGACAGATAGAAAGACAGACAGACGGACAGACAGACAGACGGATAGAGAGACAGACAGACAGAGGGACAGACAGACAGATGATACTCACCACTTGACCTTGTCTTTCAGTTTGGGTGGCTGAAAGCTGCTTTTGGTCATCAGCAGCAGAGCTCTGAGACAGACAGATAAATAATCAGGATCATGTTTATGGGAGCTGTTGCGCCTTAAACGTCCTGATTTGATGATCAGACTCCATCTTAGACCTCGTTAGTGTCCCCCTGTCTCCACCAGCTGTGACCCAGCAGCTCTTTCAGCATAATACACACAGTCCACATATATGATATAGAAGTGTGTTCACAGGTGTTTCTGGGTGGGACGCTGTATGACTAATAACTCTTTACACTTCATGTCCCTTTGTCCCTTTTCACGTTTTCTTTGTGGACACAAACACTGACACACACACACACACACACACACACACACACACACACACACACACACACACACCTCATGGGGTGGAGGTCGAACATCGGAGGCTGCAGCTCTGCCAGCTCAATGGCGGTGACGCCAACCGCCCAGATATCACACAGCTGATTGTATCCGCCCTTCCTCTCCACCGCTGCCACCTCTGGAGCCATCCTGCAACAACACACACACCTGAGTGGAATCGGCCAATACTAGAGTCTGACATGCTGCACCAAACAATCACCACCAACCAATTGCTGACTGAATAATGGCGCGGAGTCGTGGGAATGAAAATAAGACATAGAAGAAACATGAAGCTGCAGCTTCATCATCTTCATCATCATCCTTCATCCTGTGACTCTTCACAACATGGAGGAAGAAGATAAAATGGCGGCTGATGAAGCTGCAGATTGCTGACCTCAGCGTCGCCATGGAGACAACAGGAACAAGGTCGTACCAGTATGGAGTCCCGATGAAGGATTTCCTCTTTGCAACGGTCATAGTGATCTGAGCTGACACACCAAAGTCCGCTGCCAACACACACACACACACACACACACACACACACACACACACACACACACACACACACACACACACACACACACACACACAAAGCCACGTGTCAAGGGTCAAATCATGAACGTGTGTTGTGTTTAAATTGACTTTGTCACATTGAAGATGTTTTCTCTTTGTCCAGTCAGTGCTCAGCTTCTTATTGGTGTAGATGTTAGATCTCTACGTCTTTCTCCATCACTTAAATTAATTATTTGAGGTAGCAGTCCCGATCTCTGGGACACAGCAACTCCAAGTAGGACTGTACCACCGCCATTTTGTTTTACTGCTGCCAAGTTGCGTGCACACATCGACTGACGTCACATTGTTTACCAGCAGTAAAACGGTCTTTAATCGGACATGAATGTAAATGTCGTAGTTGTTGGTCTTTCTCCGAGCTCCAGGCTGACGGTGGAGATGCAAAGGTGTCACACTGAGACAAAAGGTTGACTTTAACCTGCAGCTTTGAGGTTCAATGAGCAGAAACAGGTGAGTTTCTTGTAGAAAGGTGGACTTGAGTGGAGCAGCTGGAAACGTGTGGACAGTTTGTCCTTTCAGTCTCTCTTTGACCCAGATTATTATTCACAGATGATGTTAGATTTCAAAATAAAGGCTCCCTGCATTCATACCTTTGGTGAATAAAGGTATGTGAGAAGAAGGTCAGAGTCCAGCACGGCCCTGAGGGACCATTGACTGGGACGTGTTGTGCAGTCCACACGGGGAGGATATTGACAGTTTAACAACTTGCATTATGGACTACATCACCTTCTGTGTGGAGGTACGGTGGGGGGGGCATTCTATTTTTCTTTATGTATTTTCCTCTAAATTTGTGTTTGGGTGCGTGTACAAAAAATAACATGGAGACTTTGTTGATGAAGTTAAAGGAAACATGATCCATGTTTCTGCTCTTACTTTAAATCTGTCACCATACATTTAAAACAACGCTAATGTTGTTATCCGTCCGCAGAAAAAATGTCATCAAGACATTTTTTCTGGTGTTTTCCAGTAAATTTCTTCCATTTTTTACCCCGATGAACAACAACTTTTTGTTATGATCCTACAGGCCTGTTCTAGTCTTGGGATGTCCTTTTTTCCTTTTTCCCAGTATTACTGCTGCCTGTCTGTTCTCCTCTGTCTGTCAAGCTGGGTATTCACCTACAGCCAGCCAGCTCCGCCTCCTCAGGTGCACACCTGACGTGCATGATCCTGATTAAGGCACAGTATAAAAGGGGAGCGCTCTCCCCTACCTGTGCCGGATTGTCCTGAATCCCTGATGCTGTCTTTGTCCCTATATTTGTCTTCTGCCTCTAACCCGCTTCGTTGGAGCTCCCTTACTTTTCTCTGCACTCCTTCTGAGTTGTCTTTTGTTATTCCACAGTGACGTGATGTCATGTGCAAACAACTTATTATTATGTCGATGACTCTGTGTGTGTGTGTGTGTGTGTGTGTGTGTGTGTGTGTCTGTGTGTGCGAGAGAGAGAGAGAGAGAGTGTGGACATAGTGTGGGTACATAAATCTGTTTAGACAGTCACATTGTGGGGACTGGCGTTACTTGTGGGGACATAATGCAGGTTCCTATAACGTAAATCATTAGATTTTAGGGTGAAGAGTTGAGTTAAGGTTCGGCTAAGTCTCCAGGAAATTAATGTAAATCTAAAACACAACTGTGTGTGTGTGTGTGTGTGTGTTGGAGGAAATATGCAGCAGGACATCACAATCTGGTTTCATTCATCATCTTATCAGTCATAAGCCCTGCCCCTCTAACTGTGGGAGGGCCTCTCAGTGGGCGGAGTTTGTTGATGACATCACAAACCTGAGAGGCGAGTGAGACTCACCTAATTTGACGTATCCATTATCAGTCAGCAGGATGTTCGCCCCCTGCAGACACAACATAGACTGTTACCTGCTGCTGCTGAGGCCCCGCCCACTCAAGGTCAACAAAACAAACACACTTCTAAGAGTCATGTCACAGACCATTAAAGAGGCTTTCACCTGTGCAGGTGTGTGTTCTTTAATTTCAACATTTACAACAGGCAGTTGACTGCATAGCATCAATAATCATTAATCAATAGTCATTAATCGCCCTCTGTTGGCTCACCTTAACATCTCTGTGCATCTTTCCTCTGCTGTGCAGATAGAAGAGTCCCTGCAGCACACAGGACAGACTGTATTAAAATTTGACTGGATGTTACCTGGAGAATCTCAGCATCTGATTGGATGTTACCTGCAGTGTTTCCCGCAGAACATAAGCGATCTGGGCCTCAGTCAGTGGACCAGTTACTGAAAGACCAAACATCAGAATCAGTTTTGTTTGGTCAGATGTAAAATCACACTAGCTCCCTTTCACCTCATGAAAGGACGTGCTGGGACACACGTCCCTTCAGGACAGTAAAGACAGTGTCTGTGTCATTATATTTACTGTTCTCCATGTCTGGGTTTAAATTTCAATCCTCACAGAACCACTGAACCTCATGTCCGAAAACAACAGACATTAAAAATTCTGCCGCCTACAAAGAAAAGTCATAACAAACCATAGCAGAAAGACTTTTGGCTCCAAGATGTGTCGTAGCTTGAAGCTAATGCTGAGCCTAATGAAATGTGGTGCAAGACATGTCATTCACACCCCCATCTAACTGACAGAACTGATTTCAACCATCCAGTATTTAATGAACACAAAAAGAGGCACACATATGTGGCACAGGCTAATGCTAATAAACAAGCTAGTCAAGCTGAAAAGTCCAGTCGCCCACTTGCTAAATGGTGAAACAAGTTAAATGCAGAACAAGCTATGACTATCAGGACATGTCCTTTCACTCCCATATAAAACAAATTTCAAGGACTGTTTTTTTTTTTTTCACCTATGTAACATTGCAAAAATCAGGCACATCCTGTCTCAAAACGATGCAGAAAAACTAGTCCATGCATTCGTAACTTCTAGGTTGGATTATTACAATTCTTTACTATCAGGCTGCCCAAATTCGTGGTGAATATTCTCCAGTTGCTCCAGAACGCTGCAGCACGTGTTCTGACAAAAACAAGGAAGAGAGATCATATTTCCATGGTTCCTAAAGTCTCCAAAAGCAGAATGGGAGCCAGAGCATTCAGCTATCACACTCCTCTCCTGTGGAATCATCTTCCAGTCTTTGTCCATGAGGCAGACACTGTCTTTACATTTAAGAGTAGGCTTAAAACTTTCCTCTTTGATAAATCTTATAGTTAGGGCTGGCTCAGGCTTGCCCTGGACCAGCCCCTAGTTATGCTGCCATAGGATTAGACTGTTGGGGACCTCCAAAGAAACACCAAGCTCCTCTGTACTTCTCTCCTTCTCCATCTGCACGCTTTCATGTCCTACCATGGTGTGTTATTAAATTAGCTTCTTCCCCGGAGTCTTTGTGCTTTGTGCTACCAACTGTTGAAGATCACCAGTATATTTAAGGAAGAGCATGGGGTGTGTTTCATTTCTGATAGACACCTGAGTGATGGAGCTTCAGTGAGGCAGCTTTAACTAACTCCTTGATTGGTGATTGCTGTTGAGGTTGTGTCCCAGGAGAATGTGATGATGATGGGGACAAGGGGGACTGGATCCCAGACTGGAAAGGAGGCATCCTCTGAATGCCTTGGGTGATGTGAAGCAGAGGGTCTGGTGAGGTTTTCTGCCTTTGCAAGGTGGTTAAACTGTCACTTCTGCTGCCTTTGAGCAGAGCAACAAGAGAGAGGAGATTCTTACATCTCAACAGAATATAAACCAGAGTCCAGATCTGGTCTGTCACAGACTCATCCCTCAGCCCTGATCATCATTCACCTGTCAAAGACAACCACAGAGACATTTGACCCAAAACCAGCTGTTGACCTGTGGATGGAAGACGCTAATCTGAGACCCAACCAGGGACTGAGAGGAGCATCTTCATCATCTACAATGCAGGAAGCTGAAGAGGAAGATGGTGGGGAGGACTATGTGGAGGACAGTGAGGAAGATTGGGTTTATTAAGACCGTGCATGGGCTGAAGACCAAACACCATCACCTGCTACTGACTATAAAGCCATGTGCACCCCTGTACGTAAATCTTGATGTACAGAGGATAAGATGTTAGATGTTTTCATTGTTATGGACCAACAGATTTCATCCAGTTATTATCCTGCTCTTCATTTCCTCTCTGTATCACAGACATCAGCGAGGCCATTACCTGCAGGGAAGAGGTGGGGCTACAACGCTCTGCTACACCTCCATCTGACTGTAACAGGACAAACCATGAACACAAACATAAAGGCCTGCTTCAGATGTGCCTGTGAGAACTGTGAGACATTCAGATTCAAACTGTTGTTTAAAGCAGTTGAAATCGTTATCTGTCTACAGGGAGTCTGGCTGTGGTCGCTCTCACCCTCCTCTCTCTCTGTGGGGGGGTGAAGGATTATATGAGAACAGTAGGAGGGTGCTGTGGTGGTGGGTGATGCCTCTGGTAGCCCTCGGCGCTGACAGTGAGGTTTAATGAGGGCGAGCAGCCGAGCGGCCGCCGTTTCACCGCTCATTAATGCTCACTGACGACACCCCCGGCTCTCACCACCACTGCCTTATTGAGCACAGACCTTAACGAGTGGGGAGATGAAGGCAGCGTGGGTGTCGTCATGGTGACAGGGACAGCTGAGGGCGGGTGGAGAGTTAAAGGTTTAAATATGGCCGCCTCAGACTGAACACTCTCATTACTGAACAGAGTTCAAATGTTTGAGGCCTTTAAAGTTCAACTGAGAAGGAAAACAGTTTGAAAACTGATGATCCTGAAAGTCTCCCAGGCGGCTTTTGTGTCCAGTCCACCATGTTGGTCCCTGACATGGGACTGGAGAAAAATCTGATCAGAAACCAGCAGAGGAAACATTGTGTGTGAGCGGCTGTTAACTCGTTCAGATAATGTTGCATCCATGGTTCCGACGTAAGGCCACATTCAGGGAAACACCCGAGGTCAGAGCCGTGTGTTTGTTCACTCAGCTTCATTTCAGCTCCAAGGTTAGACAGAAACGATTCACTTTACGTATTGATGCTTCTGTCTTTTCCACCTTCGTTAGATGGGATGAAGGACAACAGAGAAGACGAGCTGTTACTGGTTCTCCAATAGAACAGCTGCTCTGACTCACAGTGGTGGATCTCTTCATTGCTCGTACCATGGAGTCATCACATGTAAACCACTGTCAGCTGTGATATCTGTCACCATGATCACACATCATAAGGATGATCAATAATTAACAGAGCTCACATTGAAACCGACGTCACAAAGTGCTTCACAGTTCAGGATCAGGCCGATCATGACAGCTCCAGTGTAAATAAAGAGGAAATTCATCACTCGTGAATAATGAATTAAAATGAAGTCATAAAAGGGCCTTTGATTGTTTGTAGATCAGTGAAATCAGAAAACCAGTGGAGGAATGTAAAGTCAGGTCTTTCATCTTTAGCCTCCTCTTCATCATCTCAGCTGCAGAGATCTCATCAAAACTGGTCTGAGGTCTGTGTGAGGTGACACATTTCATAAACACCAGTTTCTCTGTGAAACGCTGTTCTCAGGTGACCTCAGACCAAAACTTAATTGACCATCAAAGTCTTCATTAATCATCATCATCATCATCGTCATGAATGAATGAATATCAGTTTAATGAAATAAATATTCACTGTGACTTTCTTTGACTGGATGTTCATGTGTTCATTGATGCAGTTTGGATGAATGAAAGTAGAAAATAAAGGAGGGAGACAGCTGCTCTGAATCAGCAGGTCAAATCTGCTCGTTCACACTTTATTCAACTGACTTTACTTTGTGAGACAATGATGAATGATCACTTCACTGGACAGATGTTCAGAAGAAAGTGTCTGAGGTCACACGTCATGCCAAGATGTTTACAGAAGAATGATGCAGGTGTTAGACACGAGACCAACATGGAAAATTCCCAGAACATTTCCATCACGAGATGCAGCTTCTGACTGACATACTGGGACTAGAAATGAAACCATCCACAGGAGGACGAAGGTCTTCCAGCGGAGGAACTCGAGTGGGACTGACTGTTTGCCTGGACCGTGTTGTAGTGATACCATCAGGTCACATGGTTCGTATCACTCAAATGTTCATGAGCACACAGACGCTGCTTCACATTCCTGCTGATGGTCGCTGTTCTACTGACCAACAGTTGGTGGCAGTAATGTGCAAAACAACATCAGAAGACGACTGTGGACACCAAGCAACAAAACTTACTGGCACTGCCAATGTGCCCCTGAGCAAAGCACTGGACCCCGAGAAACTCAAGGAGTCCCCACGACTCTGACAGCAGTAGTTAACGCAGACCAGCAAACGATTCTGATCAGTTGTTCAGCAGACTTTCACCCAAAGAGACGTACACGTGAATGTGCGCAGCATCGAGGCTGTTTTTGGGGTTCACGGATACTTCGGCATTGTCGGCTGACAGTGATCGAACCACCAACCTCCTGATCGGTGGACAAGCGCTCTACCTCCTGAGCCACAGCCGCACGGATAACACAGTTCTTAATAGTGTGTGTGTGTGTTAGTGTGTGTTAGTGTGTGTCTCACTGTGGTAGATGTCCTGCAGGGATCCTCCTCCACAGAACTCCATACAGATCCACAGCTTCTCTCTGCTGCACGCACGCACACACACACACACATGCACACACACACACACGCATGTGCGTACACACATGCACACACACACGCACACACAGAGGTGTGAGTGTCATTGATCTAAATGATCCTTTAACAGCAACATGTCGCACAGTGTGAGACGGTCAGATGAAACCTCAGTGTGTCTCGTCAGTGGGCGTATTCTGATTGGTTGGTCTGTACCAGTCTCTGTGTGGAGATCAGACCAGCTGTCTCCACCACCACCACCCACTGCTCTGATGATGTTGTCATGGTAACAGTTACCGGAGGTAGCTGCCGTAGTACGCCACGATGTTGGAATGTTTACAGTCCTTCATCATCAGGATCTCCTGCTGCAGCACCGCAAAGTCCTCACCTAACACACACACGCACGCACGCACGCACGCACGCACGCACGCACGCACGCACGCACGCACGCACGCACGCACGCACACACACACACACACACACACACACACAGGTGATTGGAGCAAAGGTCACCAGCTGGCTGAAATATAAAAATTATGTCACATCACATAAACATAAATGTGGGTATTTGACAGACAGACAGACTGACAGACAGACAGACAGACAGATGTCACCTCTATGGTAACATCAACTTCAGCTGGACATGTTCAAAGACATGAAAGCTGTGCGTGTGATGAGTGAATGTGAACATGCAGCACCTGTTTAGCAGGTAAACTCCCAGCATCATCACCTGCTCAGTATGCAGACAGTCAAGCTGTTTCTGTTATTTTGTCCATGTCGTTCATGGTGTCAGAGCCAAGAATAAACGCTCGGCGAGAGACGAGAGAGAACAAAGAGTCTCTGTTGCTGCCGGAGGCTTCAGGCCTCATTAGAGCCTCTGCTGTCCTCCAGCTGATCAGAATAATAAAACATGGAGGTTTATGTAACATCTCATTAAAACAAAGCTCTGCTGTGAGATCATGATGGAGGAGAGGTCTCACTCTGCCGCTGAAACGAACACCATCGACATTTCTGGAGAAACACACAATTTCTCCGACGGGACACCATGAAAACCACAGTGACTGAGACTGTTTTCAAATCGATCCATCAGAAGAGAAGAACCTTCACCGAGCTCGTCCAAACTGTCCACAGGGAAGACACTGCAAGACAGGAAGCCGACCCGTGACTGTCAGCTCGTCAATCATTCCCAAATACGGTCAATTTTGGCAGCAACATTAAGAAGCCAACTTCCTGTCTGACTGTCTGCGAGTTCAGTGTTTGAGTGGAGCTGGACGCCGTCCATCTGTCGTCACTGACATGTCTTCATCATTCACATTTTCTTCTGCACAAACCTGAGATTCTGAACTCTGCAGTGATTTCAGTTTGATCACAGTGACTCATTTATTCCTGCACTGATCGACGAGGACTGATTCTATTTTTATCATCCTGCAGGACCGAGATGGCTGCTGAATCAGTACCAATCAATACTGTCAGGGAGCAGCTTCTCCTCCAGTCCACCTTAAGACGAACAACTCCCATCAGTGACCAGCCTCACCTCACGCAACCACCTTAAAACAAATTAAGTCCTGTCAGTGACCAGTCTCAGCTCCAGTCCACCTTAATATAAACAACTCCTGTCAGTGACCAGCATCACCTCCAGTCCACCTTAAGACAAACAACTGCCTTCAGTGACCAGCCTCATCTCCAGTCCACCTTAAGACGCTGCTGGAAACCCCAGATTCCTGCTCATTCAGTCCTGAACCCTCCTGCTCTCCAGAGGATGAACTTTCAGGTGTGACTGACTCCACAGTGTTTCTGCAGCGCCACCTTCAGGACAGACTTCACCTGCTCAGACTGTGAGAGCAGACAACCGACCAGGATGTAGTTTGTGTTTGTGCAGCCTGGGGGTGGGGGTCCTCATAAAGACAGTAATTCAGCAGGATGTTCTAACCTGCAGAACGCCTCATCAGTATTCACTGTACACACAGGTGGATGTATCTCTCACTCACTCACACTCACACTCACACACACACACACACACACACACACACACACACACACACACACACACACACACACACACACACACACACACACACACACACACACACACACACACACACACACACGTGTGGCTGGACCACCTGCTGACTGCTGCAGTCTGCACTGATTAATGAAGAGAGGATGAAGATGATGAAGATCACTACCATCAAACTGATGTTCGGCTGCACCTGTGAAACAGGTGAAAAGCTTCAGTCATCTGCTAACATTGACCTCCAATCAGGACTTCCCCAACCAGGAAGTCCATGCAACAGACCTAAGGACACACAGTCACACTGCACTGCATCCAGTTTGACTGCAGTGAACCTGCCATGATGTCAGCTGAGCTTCAGTGAATCATCCTGCTGGATGCTGCCAGTGAAATAATGATGATGATGATGAAGATGTGGCTGGTTTGATTCCTACCAGGCTCCAATTTGACGACCTTGATGGCAGTCAGTTCTCCACTGCTGACGCTCCTCGCCTAACAGACACACAGACAGACAGAGAGACAGACAGACACACAGAGACACACAGACAGAGAGAGACAGACACACAGACAGAGAGACAGACAGGCAGAGAGACAGAGAGACAGACCGGTTACTAACCTTCAGTGTTTAGCAGCTGCTATAAGCTCATGCACACAGTTTATTTAAACTTGATCTCTCTCTCTCTCTCTCTCTCTCTCTCTCACACACACACACACACACACACACACACACACACACACACCCTCAGAGCAGAGTGTGTGTGTTGGTTCAACACAGTTCAATCACTGATCAATAGGGTGATTATCAATATGGACTCTGATCAGTTTGTGACATACAAACAGCTGATCATATGTTTGTGTTTATGATCATAAAACTGGTTTCAGTCGATTCACATTCAGCTCAACTGGATTCAATGACTAATGGGTTTAACACACACACACACACACACACACACACACACACACACACACACTCTCGCACAAAAACGCATACACACACACACACACACACACACACACACACACACACACACCCTCAGAGCAGAGTGTGTGTGTTGGTTCAACACAGTTCAATCACTGATCAATAGGGTGATTATCAATATGGACTCTGATCAGTTTGTGACATACAAACAGCTGATCATATGTTTGTGTTTATGATCATAAAACTGGTTTCAGTCGATTCACATTCAGCTCAACTGGATTCAATGACTAATGGGTTTAACACACACACGCACACACACACACACACACACACACACACACTCTCACACAAAAACGCATACACACACACACACACACACACACACACACACACACACACACACACACACACACACACACATCAGCAGAAGAAGAATCAAGCTTTCCAGAAAAGAGGCTGTGATGACTCGACAGAGGGGGCAGAGCTGATGGGGGGGGGGGGGGGGGCGGGGGGGCACAATGTCTTCTCCATTTCATCCCCTACCACTGGCTCATCATCATCACCTGTCCAGTGTCGTGTCAATAAAGCCCATTGACCTGAAACTGCCTTTAACTGTGAAATAACAGGAAGTGCTGTGACTAGCAGTGTGGTCTCACGTTTATCTTGACATCTGATCGCTTCGTTCCATACTTCAATGATCAAAAGACGTGTTCATGATACCTGAAAACGCAGGACGTCTTAAAACTGGTTTTCAGACGTCAAACAGACGTCACAAAGTGTCTCCTCTTCAATCCATTTTACTCCGATGTCTTTGGTCTCTGCAGTGGGACAGGAGGTGACTGTGAACTTGTCCGTAGTGATCTGAGGACGTGATGGAGGACCGGCTGCCGCTGATCGATCCTCCTCCTCCTCCTTCTCTTCCTCCTCCTTTCGTCCTGACCTCCATCATCCTGCCACTTCAGCACTTCAACACAGCAATTATATTCACACCTCAGAGTGAACACACTGCTGTACTCTGACTGAGCGTTAATTAAAACACAGCTCATGATAATCACCCCCCCACCCCCACCCCACCTGCTTTGGCCCCTCTGACCCCCCCCGACCCTGTAGAAGGTGAAGTAGCAGCGTCCGTCCTGTCGGTCGATACGAGCTGATGGAGCTGCAGGACGACGATCAATAGCTTCTTATGGGGGGTGGTTCAGTCTGATGCTAACAATGCTAATGACACACAGAGCGGGGTAAGGCAGAGGATCGTGGGAAACAGTCCACACAGGTATTGATCAGTGAAGATGTGTGTGTGTGTGTGTGTTGAATCACTGATGAGAAGTTTTCTGTCAGACAGCAGCTGCCTACAAGCCTCTGAGCAGGGCAGCAGGCAGCAATCTGATGTAAACAATTTGATGACACGGACGACACGCTGATGACACTGATGACACGTTGACACGCTGATGACACACTAATGAAACTGATGATCTCCTAACACACTGACAACACTCCAGCGACACAATGACGATACTCCGACAACACTCTGACACTGATGATACACTAATGACACCGGCGACACACTGATGACACTGACACTCTGATGACACACTAATGAAACTCTGATGATCTCCTAACACACTGACAACACGACACAATGACAATACCTTGACAACACTCTGACACTGATGACACGCTGATGACACTGACGACACGCTGATGGCACTGACACGTTGATGACACTCCGACACTCCAATACACAGATGACACTCTAATGACACTCTGATGACAGTGAAGACACATTGATGACACTACTACATCCTTCAACACTTCAGCTCCGCAGGAACATATACGAGGATCCTGTTTGTGGACTTCAGCTAAGTGTTCAACACTGTCATCCCAGAATCCTCCACTCCACTCCAACCTTCCATTTGAGGATGTATGCAGTGACTCTCTGTACAGTTAGGTCCGGAAATATTTGGACAGTGACACAATTTTCATAATTTTGGACCTGTACGCTTCCACAATGTATTTGAAATTAAATAATTGAGATGAAATCGAAATTGCAAACATTTTCATACATATTCACCTCATTTCAAGGGACCTAAGGTAATTGCACAATTGAGTCAAAAGCTGTTTTAATGAGCAGGTGTGGTCTATACCCTTGTTATTTCATCATCAATTGAGGGACCTTCAGGGGACCTAAAGTAATTGGACAAATGAATATAATCATAAATAAAATGTTCTTTCTTAATACTTTGTCAAGAATACTTTAGAGGCAATGACTGCCTGAAGTCTGGAACCCACGGACATCACCAGACACTGGGTATCCTCCTTTGTGATGCTTGACTGCAGCTGTCTTCATTTGTTTGTTTGCAGGTCTTTCTGCCTTAAGTTTTGTCCTAATCAAGTGGAATGTATGCTCGATCAGACTGAGCTCAGGTGATTAACTCGGCCATTGTAGAATATTCCACTTCTTTGCTTTTGTAAAACTCCTGGATTGTCCATCTGTACTGTGAAGCGCTGTCCAATTAACTTTGCTGAATTTTGCTGAATGTGAGCAGACAGAATGTTTCTATAGACTTCAGAATTCATGTGGCTGCTTCCGTCTTCTGTCATACCATCAATAAACACTAGTGACCCAGAGCCATTGGAAGCCACGCATGCCCATGCCATTACACTACCTCCAGCATTGGTTTACAGATGATGTGGTGTGCTTTGGATCATGAGCCTTTTCCATACTTTTCTCTTCCCAACATTCTGGTACAAGTTGATCTGTTTCATCTGTCCAAGGAATGCCGTTCCAGAACTGGGCTGGCTTTTTTAGATGTGTTCTAGCAAACTCAAATCTGGCCTTTGTATTCTTGAGGCTTCTGAATGGTTTGGACCATGTGGTGAACCCTCTGTATTTGCTCTCATGAGGTCTTCTGTTTATGGTAGACTTGGATAATGATACACCAACTTCCTGGAGAGTCTTCTTGGTGGCACAGTAGAACAGTGGCAACACTGTCGCCTCACAGCTAGAAGGTCCTGGGTTCGATTCCCACTGTGGACGCCGGGGCCGTGTTCTCCACCATGACTTCGGTGCCTGCTGCTGGAGGAAAAAGGGACCTTTTTGTGTGGAGTTTGTATGTTCTCCCTGTGTTCACCTGGGGTATCCTCCTTAAAAAAAAAACACTAAAGACATGCAAGAAGATCACCACCTGACCAATGGTAACAAAGGAGCCCACCGTTCACTTGCATTGAGAGCACCAACCGCATGTTGTTGATTCGTAGCAACAGCTTCCAAATGAAAATGCCACACCTGAAATCAACTCGAGACCTTTTACCTGCTCAATTGATGATGAAATAACAAGGGAATAGCCCACACCTGCTCATTAAAAACAGCTTCTGACTCAATTGTACAATTACCTTAGGTCCCTTGAAATTAGGGGAATATGTATGAAAATGTTTGCAATTCCTAAACCCTTCCCTCAATTTTGATGTAAATACCCTCAAATTAAAGCTGAAAGTCTGCACTTCAATTTCATCTTGATTATTTAATTTCAAATCCGTTGTGGTAGTGTACAGGTAGAAAATTATGAAAATTGTGTCACTGTCCAAATATTTCCAGACTAACTGTATATTTTTGACTGTCTGCCACTCTCATCTGCTCACCTGCTCAGCCTGCATTCTTCACCTCCCTGCCACATCCAACAGTGCAATTACCTGAGCACACACCTGGGACTCATTGCCAATCAGCCAAAGACTTATGCCACTCTCCCACTAGCACATATTGCCAGATTGTTTATAGCCTTGATGCAAGACTCTCCAGCAATCATTCTCGGACGGACTTCCCAGTATCGACCCAGACAGAGTTTTGTGATTGACCACCTCTTTTGCCTTGCCTCTTTTTGTCTACCCCGAACGTGATCATCGGGGAATCAGTTTGCTGATTTGCAAACAAACTGCCCCTGAAGTCAGACTCTCTGGCTTTCTGGTTCGGCCAGCGCTGCTTTTGGATCCTGGTAATACAGTGCGGTCATTGTAAGTCACTGTCTGCATAAACATGACCAAGTCTAAAGTGCAGAGGTGGGCCCCTCTGGCCACATACATAGCTGTAGCATGACAGTGATGAGGTAGGACAGGCCGAGGTGGAGGTGTGACACCTTGTATGCTCCTTTGTGGGTTGTGTAAACCAGGTACAGAGGGTTATTTTCCCTTGCTGGAAAATCAACATGGGGTTGAGTTTTTGTGCGCTTTTTGTTGTTGGGACCGAGGGAATGTAAAGAGCACCCAAGAAAAGTGCTGTAAATTCCCTTGATAGATAGAAAGGCTGGCACTTTCAGTCTGGTCTCAAAACAGCAGAATGCAGATAATGAGCTTGCTTATTAACACCAGGTGTGACCTCAGAGATCTCAGTTCTGTACTAACCTGTACAGCTGCAAACATCTGGACTTCTGGACCTCTGAACTGGACACATAGATGAGACTGGCATCTAGTCTAGCCCAATTTGTTCTGGAAGCCTTGACTGTGGACTTTGTTTTCTAGAGTGACTTCTCTTTCACCTGCCTAGCTTAGCTCGCGCTAGGTTTGTTTTTCGCTTGGATGCTACTGCTATTGGTAACTGAAATAGCTAAACTTCATCATGACTGTTTGTGGACACTGCCTGCCAGCATGCTCACAGATAAAAGACAACATCAGGCAGCTGAAGCATCAGCCTACTCCTGCAGCACCAACAGAGGCATTGCGCTCTCCAGTGAGGCACCTGCTGGGCCACCATCCATCTTCTGCCCAGGTTTCTGCTCTCAAGCTGGTTATTGATGCCCCAGCTTCCCCAGACCTTGCCTTGAACCTTCCGCCCTCTGCTTCCAGTGCCACCAGGAGTCTGCTTGGCTCCTACATCCAGACCGCCCTGCTGCCACTCTTCTGGACCATCTGCCCACTCCTCCTCCGGGGATTCTATACTCTTCCAGTTTGGCTGCTGCTGCTGCTCCATCTTGTTGTCTGCCTTCTGTTGTTACCTCGGCGTGACGCCTTCCTGCGGTGCTTGTTGTCAGTGGCTCTGGCCAAACTGTCTGCTATCCAAGTTGAAGGACATTACACCCACCGCTCTGCATCTGATTAAAATCACAACTCTGCCTCTTTGGTTGTTGTCCATGTTGGCATATAATTGAAAAAATACAGTCAAAGATCCTTAGAGTGGACTTTCTGTGCCTTGTGGACACTGGAAAGCGAGTAATTGTTTCTGGTCCAGTCCCTGTCCCTCGTTTTGGTGACGTGAAGTTCAGTCATCTATGCCAACTCCACATCTGGCTAAAGGGGTACTGCAGGAACAGAGATGTCCCCTTTGTTGACGACTTTGCTACCTTTTGAACCAGGACTCTTTTTAAACCCTAAACATCCCTCCCATAGAGGTTCACACCTTTTATCAACCAACATTGAACTGACTTTGCACTCCAATAATGTTTTCACCTCCTGACCTGCAGTGAGTCCAGACTATCTCTCATGCAGTATTCCTGTTAGGATTATGCCTAGATCAAATAACCACTCCCTTTCACATGCTGTGTTCTTAGCTGCTCGGTCAGGTAATCTGACTACAGTCTGATGTAGTAAATCCAGTCCAGCCAAGACCTATTATTATTCCAGTCTGTGCTTTTAAACTCTCAATCCGTGTCTAACAAATCTTTCATCCTCAATAATCTAAATATATCCCATCACCTGGACTTCCTCTTGGTTGGTTGGTTTAACCCATGACTTTGAATGATGTGTGAGCTGCCTACTTCTCTGGTTTCATTAATAGTAATAAACACAACCCAAGTTTCCTGTTTAGCACATTAACCAGCTTGTAAATCCTTCTCCTGCCGTTTCCGCCTCATCTCATCTGTTGACTGCGAGCAGTTCTGATCGTTTGTTGTAGGCAGATCGATGGTCTGAGGTCCAGGTTCCACTGTCTGCTTTACCATCCGTGTTTGAGTGTTTGCTTCTGTCTCCCTGCAGATCCTCAGAAACACTGCAGCTCATGTGTGTCCCTCTTCTAGTCCATGTGATAGAATTCCTACAAAATTCTTAAAATCCATCTTTGCTGTCTGAGGTCCCAGCCTGCTTTCTCACATCTGGGTGTGTCCCTGACTGTTTTAAATCACCAGTGGTCAGAGACTTCTTGTAAACCCCCTCTAGACTCAGACCAGATAGAGAACTACAGACCAGTCTCCAAGCTACCCTCCTTATCCAGAATCCTGACTAAGTCCTAAAGTTGATTGATGGCCACAAAATCTCTGACTTAAGTCAGAAGCACTGAGGCAGCTTCACTAAGACTAACCGATGATATTCTTATACGTGCAGACGAAGGTGAAGGTCAATCCTCCATCCTCATCCTACCAGATCTGACTGCTGCCTTTGACGCAATCCATTGAGATAGATTGATGATTTAATAGGCTGCATAACTGTGTTCACCCCTGTTTCAGCTGTAAAATGGTTTCAGTGTGTCCTCCTCAGCTCCTGCTGTGTGGTGTCCCTCATGGGTCGGTCCTTGGACCAGTCCTGTTTACGTTGGACCTGCTTCCACTGGATCATTTCTTAAGATGCTTTCAGGAGAAATCATATCACTGTTTCACTGATGATACACAAATCTATTTCTCTGCTAAACACAATAACCTGAATCAAACGTCCTCCTCCATGTGGTGTGTGTGTGAGTGTGTGTGTTTGTGCATGCAAATTGTGTGTGTGTGTGCGCGCGTGTGTGCTTGCAGACTGAGTGTGTGTGTGTGCAGGTTGTGTCTGTATGTTCACATGCTGTGTGTGTATGTGCTGGCGTCAGCAGGTCGTCTCTCAGCCTGAGGAGATGAATCTCAGCAGGTCTGCAGTTTCCTGTCTGTGCTCTGATTAACATGGACGACCTGCTGCTGTACAACAACAAATTGTGATTCCATCGTTTTGTTCCTCTCCACATTTCAACTTGTTCTTAAAAACCTGAGCGGAACAAGCAAACATAAAAAGACTGAGTGAATGATGATGCCCATGAAACATGTGACCTACCCATCACTTCCAGTGAAGAGATGAAGGCATCAGATCTGTTTGGAGCAACAAAGAGGCTGTGACCTTCCTTACATCAATACATGAAACCTCCAGAAATGTCTGCTTTCAGTCCTCTTTTTCACATGGTTTCAAATCCTTTGACCTTTGACTGGAGCTCTCTTAAAGACACCCTCAATGAAAATCAAGTTTTCAAACATGTCCAAATGGTTTTTTCATATTCTGCAAGGCCTATCAAGAAAGTAAGTTAGCTTTTGAGTAAACTGCCAACACCATGGCTGTGCATTTCCACCTCTGAACTGCAGTGGACCAATGACAGCAGGGCTTCCTGAGTCACCTCTGGAACCTATCCCATCAGCTTGTGGGGGAGGGGTATCAGGTGAGAAGCCAGGTGTAGCTACATATTGTTATTTTGATGCCAGAGACGTGTTCTCTTTTTAGTTGCCAAGGTACAAAAGGAGAAATGTTGAGCTTCATGTTTTACCAAATGATCCAAGAATCACAGAGCCAAACTGGACCCTGCAGTCACCTTTTTCCAGAGTTCTGTTTCACTATCACAGAACTTCAGCTAAAGCTTGATGCTGTTCCTTCCATTTCTGCTGCAGACACGGTGATTATAAGCCACCATTTTGCTCAGCTTATTTTTCTTCTGTCTTACATGTTGACTGTGTCCAAACAAACCTGCACGATGTAAGATAACATTAGCCAAAGTTAGCAACTTGCGTGATGATTCATGACAAATACTAGTTAACAGGACACTTACAGAACTTGAGGGTGTTGATGAAAAAAGTTCCAGCAAATGTTTGTGCCGTTAATCAAAGCTACAGGCAATCTTGTAGCTGTAGTCTACAAGACTAATCTTCTACTTTAGTCTTTGCATATCTGCTAATGCAGAGTCACTGCACATTTTTCACTGCAGAGTCACTGGACATCTGCTACTGCAGTCACTGCATCTCTTTCACTGCAGAGTCACTGTACATCTTTCACTGCAGAGTCACTGCATATCTTTCACTGCAAAGTCACTGTACATCTGCCACTGCAGTCACTGCACCTCTTTCACTGCAGTCACTGTACATCTTTCACTGCAGAGTCACTGCACATCTTTCACTACAAAGTCACTAGACATCTACCACTACAGAGTCAATGCACATTTTCCACTGCTGTCACTGCACATCTTCCATCAAATAGTCACAGCACATCCCCTACTTCAGAGTCACGACATATCTTCCACTGCAGTTAATGTGCATCTTCTCCTGCAGAGCCACTGGATATGATCTCCTGTATTGCATATAGTATCTTCTAGAGCAGAGTCACTGCACATCTTAATTGTGCCTATTTTGAATCCTATTTTGAAGCAGCTTCAGGAGTATCCTCTGGACCATCATGAAATGATATCAAGCTCTTGCTCATGTAGTCTTAATGTGCTTATGTAAGCAGCTTTGGACAAAAGTATCTGCCAAATTAATAAGATAAGATAAGATAAGATAAGATAAGATAGGACTTTATTGATCTCACACTGGGGAAATGTAGTCGTTACAGCAAGCAGGTCACAAAAAGCAAGCACAGTGGTATAAAAAGGTCAAAATAAAAATATAGAGGTATACCAGACACAGAATAGAAAAAACAACTGTGTATATGTACATTTGTACAGATTATTAAAAAATAGTAAATGCCAAAGAGTCCTACTGCCATAAAAATTACTGACATGATGTGTTGTATTGCACTTGAGAAAAAACAATTTCACTAAGGAAATATTCAGTACATGTATATGCACAATATATACAGTTTATAAAAATACAGTTGCCGATATGGATAATAAATGGTGTTGAAATATGAAATATAGTGAAATATGATGAATATTTAACAGAAATTTGACCTGGATGGTGTGTGCTGATGTCACTTCCTGTTACCATGGGAACGGGATCTCTCTCTCATCCATGTCATTTCATGATAACATCTTACTGAATTGAACATGTTCACATGATGTGACGGCACATTTTTCTACTGACTGACTCATTCATTTGCAATAAAGTCGTTCTACTGAACTCAACATGGTCCAGCTTTTGAGCTGGACTCCCTGGACCCTCCTGGAGGACCATCAGAAGTCCCACGAACCAGAGAACCAGTAGTATGAAGAGGGAATCCACTCTGTCCTCTCTCTAACTGATCTCACATCAGTTTCATGGATCACACTCTGCATCGGATCGATGACTTTAAATTGATTAGTTTAATAGTTCAGAATCAGGAACTTCACTATTTTTATTAAGTAGCTCCCTGAAAAATCAGGTGTCAGATTTTGTATCTATAGCTGTTTTTTTTTCGATATGTCAGACACACGATCAGGCTCAGTATCAGCAGATAATCAATACTGGATCACAACATCACTAACAGAGACCACAGTGACCTAAGTGGTTTTAAAGCTCTTCCCCCACCAGGTGGAGGAGGTGCTCCGTCAGCAGTTTGGAGGTATTTCAGGAAAAGTCATGAAGACAAAGTAGAACAGACTGCAAACTCTGCTAACTGTCAAGAGGAGGGCTGAAAAGTAGCCCCTTTAACAATAATTTGCTAAAACATAAAGAACCAAAAACAATGCAGAGTTGAAGCGGTCTGCTGATGCTAGCAGTGGGAAGCAGCAACAACCAGCTCTGCAGCGAAAGCCGGAGGAGCGAAAGAGGACGTCCAGAGACGCACGGGCGGTAAAAACAACCAAAGCTCTAACCAGCACATTGTTCCTGATGACCAGTCATGGTCTGCTGATAACATGACGTCTTCTCGGCGTACTGATGCCAAAGTCTGAGGTTCCACCATTGCCAAAGTCTGATGGAGCAGGAGTCGCTGTGGGTCTTGATACGAGCTCTCCGCCGACAGTCTGAGCGCTCACCAGTGAACACTGTTCTGTTCCAGGATTAACCAGAAAGGTCTACTTTGAGATCTCCAGATTCTGTTTTTCTGTATGTTTTGAGTCCATATGTTTTCAGAGTCAGGGTCGTAGCTGTACTGAGTCTGAAAAAAGTGATATTGGTGCAAAAATGTTTGTGTCTGTTGAGTGTGTTGAAGTGAGAATAAAATTCAGTAGAAATTGTTGAAATGTGACACTAATTCTTCCTTTCTGCTTCCAGCTCTCTAAAAGTCAGAGAGCAGCAGAAGTTTCTCTGCGGTGGAGGATCTCCTTCTTCACCTAAAACTCCCTCCTCTTCCTCTGTGTTTGCTTCCTGCTTCACTGGTTCAGTCTCTTATTTCCACTTCCTGCAACGCTGCACAGTTACATGATAAAAGAGGCCGACTCATCGTACCAACTCAGCAGCTTGTTGAACATTCAGCAGCAGAGGATCATCATCACGTGATCATCAAGTCGCATCTTCTTCATCAGAACAAAAAGCTGTTCAGTCCCATCTCATACACAACTCATTACAACCATACTTGTGTAACATACAATATATCACAAAACAGTACATTTCCTCAACTGAGAAACAGTTGACAGATAAAGTAGCGACACAGAACATCAGTTTTAAAGAACCAACCCTTCACGGCTCAATGACGGCACATGAGCATCCGCGCGCTTTCATTCATGTCGAAGGAAAAGAGGAGGAGGAGGCCAACACTCGCCATCATAAATCTGTCAACTTTCAGTCGAGAATCTTCATCGTTTTCTGCATCACAATTGTATAGGATGTCATGACGATCACTAGGCAAACAGCTGAAACACACCCATTGTCATCTACCTGTGTGACCTCGTGTGCCTGTGATTGGCTGACTAACTTCTTGCCGGTGATGTCATGCTGTGTTGTATTTAATGACTGGATTTTTGTTACTTTCACTGGTTGCAGATTATGGACAAAAGAAGACATTTAAATAGTGTTCGTGACTATTGATCAGCTCATTGAGAAACTGATCAGAAGACTGATCGATGATGACATAATCAATAGCTGCAGCTCTGTTGTGAAGAGTGAAGCAGTGTCCTGACAGCCAATCAGAGATGTCAAAGTCAAGGTGGGAGACTCCAGGGTGACCAGGGAGGTTCCAGAGGATGGGGGTGGGGTGCGGGGTGTCGAGTTACAGGAAGCAGCAGAGTCCAGCGGGGACGCTGCTGAATTATTGATCAACTTAATGGACAAACTTTCATTTTTTTCTGCCGTCACATTGAGCTTTCACTCTGTGAGGATGAGAGACGCAGTCACCTGAGATTTCCCATGAGGCCACAGTCACCAGGACACCAAGGATTCATGACATACCTCATCCTGACCGCCAGTGAGAGAGACAGACAGAGAGACAGAGACAGGGAGACAGAGACAGACAAAGAGACAGACAGAGAAACAGAGACAGGGAGACAGAGACAGACAGAGGCAGAGACAGACAGAGAGAGAGAGAGAGAGAGAGAGAGAGAGAGAGAGAGAGAGAGAGACAGAGAGAGAGAGAGAGACAGAGACAGAGAGAGAGATGTGAGTGTAGTTTAACAGCTTGTCTTTTGTCTTTTATCTTTTGTCTTTTCTTCCATTTTGATTTTCTAACTCCTGTTGGAACAGAGCGAAGCCACAGTCTACCTGAACGACCTGAACATCCAATCAGGCTCCACCGAAGATCAATTCATCCTCAGTCACTGAGTGGAATCTGGAGGACCCTCTGGACCATCATGAACTGCAGACTCCACGTCCTCACTGAGAAGATCCCAAATCAGCTTTTCACCATCAGCATCTGAACCGACACCAAAGACAGACAGACAGACCAAACCATTCTTCTGATTGGTCCATTTCTAAAAGCTTTGGCGTCCATGAGACTCGAGGGTCTGAGGAGCAAACTATTGCAAAGATTAACCAGCAACACATAGACGTCTGTCCACAAAGATGAGTCCAGCTGTCCTCACCATCAGTGAAGTGGACATTTCAGCAGACTGCAGCCACCAGCATCACACCAGTCAAACAGCTGCTGTCTCCAACCAGAGGAGCTTCAACAGCACCTCCACCTTCTGACAAACTGTCAGCCCCAAGCCCCCACCCTCAATCTGAACCAGACCAACATTAACACGTCCAAAAAGACCTGGACACACCTGAGCTCCACAGGTAACTTCAACAGAGCTGACCGACCTGAGAGACGAGGAGAGAGGAGCTTCTTACTCCATCACCAGGACATCAGACAGACATCCCAACCAACGGCCGGCATCAAACGCTGGACTCCATCACAGAACCTGCTTCCCTTAATGGTTACCAGAGCTGGATTCCTCAACAATCCCTGACCACTGCCACGGATCCAGAACTAAAGAAATCCTGGACTCTGGACAGACTGAGCACAGCCTGATCATCGAGAGCCGCTGCAGACAGACAGAAGACAAAATGAGGAAGAAACTGACTCTGAACCAATGAGAACACACTTCCTCATCTGCTGACTGAAACACACCAATGAACAAACACAGTAGCACCTTCTGTGAGCTGCTCGACCAATGAGAAGCAGCAAAACGACGGTGAAGCATCTGTGCTCCTTCACTGACTGCCTGCACCGAGCTGCCTCCTGCGCACACACACACACACACACACACACACACACACACACACACCGCATACACATACACTACACACACACCGCACACACTGTGTGTGTGTGTGTGTGTGTAGTTTAACTGCAGAATCTAAACTTTTCTGTTAAAATATTTTTCTTATTGTTATTTGTGTGATTTCTGTGTCTGATCATGGTTCCGTGGTTCAAAGCTCTGTTCGCTGTTCTTCAGTCTGTCGTTTCTCATTGTTCTGATGTCACATCTTGTTTGCAAAAAGTTGGATTCTGTGTAAAATATAAATAGAAACAGAAAGTGCTGATTTGCAAAGCACTGAAACATTTAACTGACACCGTCTGTGAACTCCACGCAAAGAGGAAACCAGAACCGCCGCCACCTCTGGTCTGAGCTCACTGAAGATGGACGGAGGTGGAAAACCGTCCCGACGAGTCGCAGTTTGAAATTCTTTTTGGAAACCGTGGACGCCTTTTCCTCCAGGCCGAAGAGGACAGGGACCATCCGGCTCGTTATGAGCGCACAGCCAGCATCCATGACGGCGTGGGGGGCGCTGTGGTTGGGCATTAGTGCACGTGGATGACCGGAACATTCTGGAGCTTTATGAAACGTAAAATAGGACAAAGGAGAGTCTGAAGTGACGAGCAGCTGAAGTCGCTCATGACGCCAAATGGAGGAAAAGTTCCTCTTTCAGAGTCACGAAGAAGATGTCAGTCAAACGAGTCGCTGCATCAAACTCGACACCGGGAAACATTTTCCAAAACTCTGAAACTTCTGTTTCAACATCTGATCGATGTCTTTGTGCTGTTTTCACTCAGATGTGGCGTTTCAGTGTTTTACAGACATCACGTTATGTTTCTGTCCACATTTCACTCAGCTTGTCTGGACACTTGACCTTTATTTGATGGAGACAGAGATGTCTCCAAACCCTGACAAACACATCCAGAGTCTGATGCTGGACCTCCACCATCAGGACTGGGTCTCTTCCTACATCAAAGTGGTTTCTTCCAGCTGGAGACATGTTCACATGTTGAACACGTCAACACAATGTTTCTACATGCTGAACTCGTGGGTTCATTCGGCGAATCACATCCGTGAGACGGAGAACCGACACAACGAGACATGTTCTGCTCAAACATTGTTTCTTTTACCAAAAGAACAAACTGAGACATGTCCTGGGGTTTACTCGTCTTCAGGTTTCATGCATTTCAGAGTCAAAGTGTCCCCTCATCCTGAAGACTTCAGCATCCTGGACGGATGGGAGAACCTCCGGTCACATGTTTCTGATCGTGGAGTCTTCTGATTTTTCCAGTATTGATCGAGAGCGCAGCAGCCGCTTTCTCCACATTCAAACGTTCATTTGGATGATCGAATGTCAGCTGTACTGTGTGTTGGACAGGAAGTGACACAATCAGTCCTGACCACCTGCTCTGTTCCCATTGGCTCTCTGACCTGAGGTCTCCAGGTAGCCTGTGGAGTCCTGAACACCTGACTCACCTATCTGCAGGTTCAGTTTGATATGATTCACCTCAAACAACAGAAGTTGGTCTAAAACTGGAACAAAGTTTGATTCTTAAACCTCAGTCTGTGTTTCACCTGAGATGACGTCACGTCACACGAGTCACTGGCCGACCATACGCGCGCGCGCGCGCGCACACTCACACACACACGCACATACACACCGTGTTTCGGAGCTAACCTGCTGCTAAGCTAACACATACTCAGCACACAGTCGGTGACGTCGCTGTCTCTACCTTGTAGACGTCACCGTACGTTCCTCTGCCAACCCGCTGGATCAACTGGAAATCCTCCTGTGGGTTCCTGCGGGAGATGTCCGGACAACAGCTCATCTTCCCGGCTGTTCAGAGCGGACCGAGCCGGAGACACTGACCCAGACTGACCGGGACGAACCGGGACTAACAGACACAACACAGACGTTGTCAATGCAACTTAAACAAGGCTTCTTCCGGGTACATGGCGCATGCGCACTGGCCAACACAGTGCAGTGGCTGAGAGAATGGAGATGCCTTCCGTGGCAGTGGGAATTTAAACCATCCACATGCAAATAAAACTAGAAAATAGACTGATGGAAAACAATAATAAAAGGATTATAATGACGTCACACAGTAAAGATAAATCTAAATAAGTAAATAAGCCATTTTTCTCTGATAGCTTCAGGTGCCGTCTGGAAATCAAAATCTGATGTACTGAACAAAGTTTTCTCACAGTTTTGTCCACGTTGAAGGATTCCAAAATCAAAATCACTTCAATATGAAATATACAAACATATACTATTTAAGTTTAAGGTAAAAACCTAAAGAAAGTGAAAAAAAAAGAATTACATATAGCATCGAATAATAAAATATGCTATTTTATGTCATTTATATTTGTTTGGTATTTGTCTGCAGAACAGGAATAACACAGTGAATATGACTGACATTTAGCATTTAGCTACATTTTCACATACTACACAGTACAACAGTCCACGGTATGAGGCTGCACTGTGTGTGTGTGTGTGTGTGTGTGTGTGAGTGTGTGTGTGTGTGTGTGTGTGTGTGTGTGTGTGTGTGTGTGTGTGCGTGCGTGTACGTGTGTGTGTGTGCGAGTGTGTGGTGGGCGGTTGGAGGATGACGGATGGGTTGTTGAGGACAGTGATGGTCTCAGGGTAAACCTTTTCCAGTGTCAGCTGGTCCTGGTGTGATGGTCTATCAGTGTCCTCCTGGTCCTGATCCGGCTTCATGCAGAACACGTGATCCTGTCCTGTGAGCTCTGCTATTCACATGATGTAGTCCAGTGTTTGGTGTGGGTGGAGGATGTGGGGTACCACACAATGATGGAGGGGGTGAGGCCTCTCTATGGTGAACTGGGTGCAGATGTTGATCTGGATCAGTCTGAGGAAGAGCATCCTGTGCATGATGCATGATGACATGAGATGATGTGTGTCTTTCATTTCAGGTCGCTGGTGATGGTGTTACATGGAAAAAACAGACTCCACCACGTTAATGTTGCGTTGCCACGCTGTCAATTGTGGCACGGTGCTCCTATAGGTCGACTCATCGTTGAGTTTTCTGTGATGTGAAAGAGAGAAAATTACTGATCATCATCGATGCGATGTTTTGTATTCTTTCCCTTTAACTTTTAACCACAGATTACAATTTGAATCAAAGACATCCTGAACATGTAAACATTAGAGAAAACACAAACTGTGACAGTTTGTTATTTTTAACTTATTTTGGATTTTTTCTCTTTTTCTCTTAGTTTTTCATTCTCATTCTTATTCTTCTGTTGTTTAGATTTTGTGCTTGTCTGTATGTTTAAACTGCTACTGCAATAGAATAATTTCCCAAGTTGGGATCAATAAAAAACAGTCTCGTCTCTGGTCTAGTTATTAAAATCCTTATGATCATTATTCAATGTTTAGATTATGATCATGGTTTAATTTGATATTTTTCATTCATTATAATATTTGTAAATCCTTACATAATTAGGATTATTATTAGTAATCAGTACTGGTGTACAGTGGCTGAGGAGAGAAAGAAACAAGGACAGACAGCAGGAGAGAGAGGGAGAGAGAGAGGGAGAGAGTCCACACCCAGCTCAGTGTGGAGGCTCCGCACCGTCAAGTTAGCCGCCTTGACATCATATCGGCATTTCCGTTCTCTGGTGTCACAATAAGACCCAGCGAGGAGCGTGTTTGACATCGATGTGATCTATTTATTCTTGTTTCCACCTCTGTTTCGTAACATTTTTATCCCAATGATTTCGTCATTATTATGGCAGGAATTTCTCTGGAAAAATTATATTTACAGGTGTGCCCTTGTTGTCTGGTGCTGTTGTTTCCATGATAACGGTGACAGCGTTCAGTAACGTGTAAAACGTGTCGCGGACTTTACTGAGCTCAGTTATCGTTTTTCATGAGAGTGAACGCGCTTTATTCCGAAGGCCTGCGTCGCATACTTCCGGTACCGCGTGTTACCTTCCGTCACCTTAACACAGCTCTGACGGTCCATCAGTCGGCATGACAACGCGCTCTCGAGAGCGGACGGGGAACGGCTGATGGGCGCGAGGATGGCAGCAGAAGATGCCCAGTAACGGAAACAGCTGCGGGAACCGAGCAGACGCCAGCACCGGGACCTGCTCCGGGACCGGGAGCGGCTCGCTCCATGTCCCGACCATGGAGAGAGCCCGGCCGGTGACGGTGACGGTGTCTGCGGTGAGTCTCGCGCTCAGCGTGCTGTCCCTGCTGCTGCTGGTCACCGCCATCTCCACCGACCACTGGTACGAGACCGACACCCGCAGACACAAGGACAACTGCGACCGCCACGGGTCCGACTCCAACGACCAGAAGAACCGTGAGATGCCCATCTATCACCTGCCGCTTGTGGACACCGGCAGCGGCGGTGCCCGGCAGCGGGACGTGGCGCTGATGAAGCCCGTCCATGTGGGCAGCAGAGAGGAGGAGCTGCTGGAGAACTGGCGGGCCATCCTGGGGATGGGCATCCTGGAGACCGAGTGCGGCAGGCCGCTGTTCTCCACGCACTCCGGCCTGTGGAGGAAGTGCTACTTCAAGAGCCTGGACCCGGACATCGACAAGCTCATCGACCGGGGTCAGATCCTCAAATACACGTACTCTATATCCGTCTGTGTACTGCATCTGTCTGCACACACACACACACACACACACACACACACACACACACACACACACACACACACACACACACACACACACACACACACACACACAGTACAGTAGATTGTACTGTGTGCCTGTAATGTTGTTATTGATGTATGTATAGTACCTGTGTGTATTTGTATATCAGTGCATGCACGGACACACACAGATACACACAAAGACACACAGATACACACACAGATACACTGTTACATACAAAGATACACACACAGATACACACACACACACACACACACACACACACACACACACACACACACACAGAGACACACACAGATACATACACAGACACACACAGGCTCACACACAGATACATAAAGATACACAAATACACACAGATATACAGATACAGTGTGTAGTACTATGCTGTCCTTTAGATGTAGAACAGTATTGTAGAGGAGTTATGATACTGTGGTCAAATTATTGTTGTAATTCACTGGTGGATTATGGGATATTGTGTCCACTACAGATACAGTATGGCATGTGTCAGTATGCTGTCTGTATCTGTCTCACAGTATTTGTAGTATTTTGAGTTATTCTGAGGTGTTTATATTCTTTAATGTATGTAGTTTGTAATTCCATCATCCTGTTAGTGAGTCAGAGCTCTGACATCACTGAGGGAGTACTACAGTGTATTCAGCAGTACTGCAGTACTGTTGAATACAGTATAATGAATCTGAGTGTCAATGGTTGTTTATCTCTGTGTGTCAGCCTGTGATGAACAGGTCACCTGCACAGGTAAACCCCGGGATGGGCTCCTCACCCTCACAGCCTGCAGAGGATAAGCATTGATGGATGGATGGATGGATGGACGGATGGGTGGATGGATGGAGGGGTGGATGGATGGATGGATGGGTGGGTGGGTGGGTGGATGGATGGATGGATGGATGGATGGATGGATGGATGGATGGGTGGGTGGATGGATGGATGGATGGATGGGTGGATGGATGGATGGATGGATGGATGGATGGATGGATGGATGGATGGATGGGTGGATGGATGGGTGGGTGGATGGATGGATGGATGGATGGATGGGTCAATGGGTGCATTGATGGATGGATGGATGGATGGATTCTCAGTGCAGCTGTTACATCACCAGCAGATCTCTGTATGTCTGTGGTTTGGGATTAATTTGAAACTGGTCTCAGACTGGTTTTCAGAAGTACTTCAGACTGGTTTAAGGCTGGCATCAAACTGGCGTTTGGACTGGTGTCAGAATGGTCTCTGCAGGCTGGTTTCAGACTGGTCTTACAACGTGAAAGCCTGACCTGGGACCAGCTGACTAAGCCCTGTAGTAAGCAGCAGAGACTGTGCTGCATTCAATGCCAGTCCGTCACCATGACGTCGGCAGTTTGTGTCTCTGCAGTCTCTGGCAGCAAGCCGACCTGAAACCTGGAGGTCAGAGCGATGGTGGGCCGAGAGGATCTGGACCCCGACACACTCGACCACACATCAGATTGCACTCTGCAAATCACATTACTTTCTGTTACACCTCGTTACGGTGCATTAGACTGGACCCTGAGCTCAGATCAGATTAGATCAATCGATCCCTGCGGGGAGGATCAGCCAGCAACAATAAATACTGAGAAGAGAGGACACAGACGTGACAACAGTCTGAAAACATGGTGGGGGGTGTCTCTCCAGGTCTCGGACCCCCTAACTAACACCTTGCACCCCCCAAAGATGTTAAATTTTGAGGATTAACGATCTTTTAAGATAATTATCTTTTAATTGTGAAATGTGATGTCTGAAAGCTGAGGAGCGACAGTGACCGGCTGACGCGGACTCTGGATTCTGGTCCTCATGGACACCACCAGTTCAATCCTGGTGTTAAATATTAATGCAGGCGTCCAGCTGTGCTGTTATTTATTCATCTATTTATTTCTCTGCTTTGCGTCTCGACAGTTTTTACTCAGAGCAGATTTTGTGTTAAGATGAAGTGTTTCAGATGTGATGACAGGGTTAGCTTTCTTAAACAGGTTAGCTTTCTCAAACTGGAAAAGTGCAGCTTTCTGGACAGATGATGAAAATTATCTTATTTTGTAAATGTGTTAGAACATTTTTGATAACACGTCTTTAGTTCTTTCTGCATGGAGGATGTGTGTGCGCTGATTTAATCTTATCTTCTGGTAAGCTTCACATATTTCGTTTTCAGGACGTCTGTGATTGTTTACTGAGCAGTCGTTGTTGTGTTGTTTCATTACTGCAGCAGTCCTTCAGTGTCTCGGTCTGTCTCTTCCAGACATTATTTAGTATTAAATCTGAGCAGCACATGTGGAGATATCCAAAAACACTGGGCCTACAGATCCCATAATGCATCTGGGTAGTACCTTTCATGACAGCCTCCCTGCCTGGTGAACAGCCAGTTTTAAACAGTTTCGAACCCCTCCCCTCCAGTTTTTAACACGACATCAGCAGATCAACTGGTCCTGGTTCAGTTTCCTGGTCTTGGTTTGCGAGGATGACAGGAACTTGCCCGAGTGTTCTTCTGGTTTGGTTGCAGGTTGATTCACAGCAGGTGTAGTTATGATGTCATGAGTCTTCGCAGGTGTGGTTATGAGTTGAGGTACACTCTGTACATGTGGGCATCTTACCTGTCTCACCTGTCTCTTCTCTGCAGGTATTGCAGATCGCTGCACAGCTGTGAAGTATCACTTCTCTCAGCCAATCAGATTGAGGAATATCCCTCTGAACTTGACCAGGACCATACAACAGGACGAGTGGCACCTGCTGCGTGAGTCCACACACACACCCACACACACATATTCAGTTTTCATCATATTTGGGGACATTACATAGACTCACATTCATTTCCTGGTATCTTACCCTAAACTAACCCCTGACTCCTGACCCGAATGTTAACCCTAACCTGACCCCACTACTGTCTTTTTCCTCCTCCATTACTGGCAGCCCTCTTTATCTGTGTGTGTGTGTGTGTGTGTGTGTGTATGTGTGTGTGTGTGTGTGTGTGTGTGTGTGTGTGTGTGTCCCCTCCCTCAGATCTGCGGCGCATCACAGCAGGGTTTTTGGGCATGGCGGCGGCCGTCCTTCTGTGTGGGAGCATTGTGGCGTCAGTTGGCTTCTTCTGGGAGGAGAGTCTAACACAGCACGTCTCTGGACTGCTGTTCCTCATGGCAGGTAAGTCACCTGAGTGTGTGTGTGTGTGTGTGTGTGTGTGTGTGTGTGTGTGTGTGTGCATGCTGTAATGCCAGACCTGCGACGCTCTCTGCTGGTAACAGTTGGGACTCTCAACAACAGAGTGTGATGACAAGTAACCTGGAACAACTGTATGCTCTGATCTGGTCTCTGGTCTCTGATCTGGTCTCTTCAGGGATCTTCTGCACCATCTCTCTGTGTACGTATGCAGCCAGCGTGACCTATGACCTCTCCAGAAACCCTCCCTTCATCTATGGTCTTCCAGCTGATGTGGATCACGGTTACGGCTGGTCCATCTGCTGTGCCTGGGCTAGCCTGGGTCTGACCGTGGCCGCCGGCTGCCTCGGTACCACCTTCCCCTTCCTGAGCCGGGCCGGAGCCCTGCGCTCTAAAACCGCCCGCGAGTCCTCCGTGTGAACCGCCAGCTGTCAATCAAACAGGAGGGAGCAGGAGTTAATGACAGAAACCTCGGACAATGTTTGTTGGACCGGTTCATTGAAGCCGGCTACAACAGGTTTATGTGGCCCAGGTCATTGACAGATTGGAGGCAGGTCAAGGTGAAGCTGCAGGAGGTCAACACCTGAAATGTGTTCAATGAATCACACTGTTGATCTAAAGCAAAGTGTTTGTCAGACAGACGCGTGTCTCTGCAGCACAGCGCCCCCTGCTGAGAGACTGCCATGGTGTTTATGATGTGGACATTAATGTAACACACACACACACACACACACACACACACACACACACACACACACACACACACACACACACACACACACACTGACTGTAACTTCACAAGAGCGAGCAGTCGAATCTGAGACCAGCAGAACGTCTCTTCAACTTGTTATGTACTTTCATTTTTCTTCAGATCTTGAAGAGTCACTTAGCAGTTTGTCTCTTCCAGAGGTCAAACTTCTTATCTTGCTGCAGTGATGCACAGGTGTACCAGGACACTATGACATCACTGCAGGACGTGGTTGCAGGTGTCTGACCACAGCCAGTCACACAGTGTGGGTCAGCATAAACTAGAGAAGCTACGATGCTAACAGGCAAACAGAAGGCCACAGAGTCGTAGATTAAACAGCATTTTATTAAACACATTACTGTCACCAATGTCTTTCACTGTCCAGTCCACCACAGCCAGTCAGCATCCTTCTTCTGCTATAAACAAACAGCGTTTACTGAAGGCGCAGTCACACCCCCTCTCTGATTGGCTGGACATTGGGGAGCATTTTGATTTCACAGGTCAAAGTTCAATGAAGGAGGCAGAGTCACTCTGAAGAGATGCTGAGTTTACAGCAGAACCAGAATCAGAATCAGTGCCGATGTGGATTCTGGCACAGTGAGAAGACAGTAAATTCAGATTCTACTGATCGCCAGCTAAACATCAGTGAACTTTATCTCACCTGTCACCATTCACAGACTGGCCAGCTGCTCCTTTCACATCTTCATTTATCTGTTTACCTGCAACCATGAGGTCCACCTGTGCTGATCTGACATCACAAATATAAAACCTCTGGCCAGGTCCAGAGTCCAGAAATTTTAAAACCGCCATTAATCACGGATTCAGACTGTCAGGACAAAATGAGAGAATAAAAAAGATGATTCAGATGATTACACAACCCACTGAGCTCCACTCTCCAGGTCCTCAGCAGCTGTTCCAGGTCTTCCACATGTCTGATTTGTCTTTGAGACACAAGTCCACCCAGCCTGAAGGTTTCTTGCTCAGTGTACACTTTAGTTAGTTCGTGATGTCTGTCATTTTCAATCCACAGCAGCGATGTCACGTCCAGATCAGATCTTCAGATCTTCACTGACATCATCACTGCTGTCCGCTTTACTTCCTGAACTCCTGTGTGGAGGAGCAGGATGTGGAGGTCTGGACCAAAACAATATAGTTAAATGGAGAATGAGCAATGTGGAACACAGTCAGGACTTAGAGCAGCAATAGAGGAACTGGTCTTCAGGCTGAGATCAGATTCGACTGCTCCAGCACACACCTGAACCTGCTGATCCAAACCTGCAGGTCTGCATCAATCCAGTAGAACAAAATAACAGCCAAAGTCTGATGATGATTTTCTCCTCATCTGAACACAGTCAGTACATTCACTGTCCTGTCTAAGCTTTTCAACAAAACAGAACTCTTGATTGGCGATAGGTTCAGATAAGCTCAAAACCCATTTTTACAAGTTCCCTCTGTTTCAGCACAGAAAAGCGGTTTCTTAAACTGAACTTCAGTCCTGTGTGAAGGACAAATGAATCACATAAATCAGACTTACAGAGCAGATCTGTCAGCCTGAACTTTAAAATATTGTTTGAAATGAAAACAAATCTAAGATTCAGAAAAATCTCTAAAAAATGAATTGTCCTCAACAGCTGCTTTGAGTACTTAAAGCTCTTAAGAAGAAACTTTATATTAATCATGACAGACATTATCATGCAGTAGCTGCAGTACAAAGTAGACATATAAAATATACAAATGTAAAACATCAATAAGGTACAAATCCAAAATATACACCAAGTCAAAAATAGAAACAGGTTCATGGTTCATTCTTAGTGATGGTGCATATAGATATGTGGAAGTGTCATAAAGCTTTGCATGTATAATAACAAATCTGAAGTACAAGTGAGTGTCTACCTTCACAGGTACATGTACAGATTACATTAGCAGTGACTGTGTTGGAAAGTACACAGTGTGTAGTATGAGCAGGGCTGAGTATCATTTAATAACAGTTACTGATAGTAGAGCTTTTAGTTCTGCTGTGAAAAGTTGTTAAACAAAATAGCAGAACTCTGAACACAATTCAGTCTCGAACTGGAGACATGATGATTTCAGTGAGTGTCTGTGTGGTCAAAGAGGTCAAAAACATGATGAGACCGGTCATGGTGATCTTTATCTCCATTAGTTCTCACTGGATGAGCAGATCTGCTTCTGACAACAGGAATGTTTTGTGCTGTGAAAGTCCACCACAGATGACACGTTCGGCCCTGTATAGGGAGACATTTCAGTGTCTGTTGAAGGTTTGGACCGCAGAGTTCATCCACACACACTCAGCTCTCACAGACAAATGTGTATATAAAAGTATAGTGTTTCTATCCGATAAGAGAACATATGGATGAATTGAAGTGTTGTTATGAGTTGTTAGTTTCAATGCATTCAGCCATCGGCCTGCGAGCTGAGCCACAGACTGACTCTGACCAGGAGTTCAAGCATCAAGCTGGATGGGGAGTATCACGTACGTCTGGAGAATACGTGGAGCATTTACAACAGAACATCTGGACTAGATGAAACCAGAGTCCCTTTACTCAGTAAACAAAGTACCAGTCAACAGACATGGAACTTGATTCAGCAGTTGACTGGTCTGAGATCAGATTAACTGTCCTCACGCACAGAGAGTCCAGTTATGTACAGGTGATCCAGGTGTATAAACTAATGTGTCATGTATCGCACTGAATGCTGCTGCTTGGTGCTTAATTATTTATTGAATTTAGGAGTCAGAGTTCAGAAAATCTTCTTCGTCTTCAGCTCAGTTTCAGATAATGCAGCAGGCTGGATGCCACGTCTTTACTCTGATACTCTCACCTATTTCTGAAGTCCTCTTATGTGACAGTACAGGTTGACGGGGGAGTGTAGTTCATCAGGTATTTCTGCTCAGATTTCAGCATCTATCTGATACCCCCTTAGACCTGTCATTGCCTCTAAACACTCCGCTACCCCATCATACCCTTCTTATACTCTCCAATCTCCCTGATACACTCTTAAACCCTATCAAATCCTCTGATGCCTTCTAAAATCATGACACCCTTCTGTATCCTCTGATACCCCATCATATCCCTCCTATGCCATCCAGTACCCTGTTAAACCCGTGATAATGTCATGACTGGTGCGAGTGGGCCAACAGGAATAGGGTTCAAATGCAGATAATGGAGGCAGAATTTTTGCAGATCAACAAAGGCTTAAAGGACCACGAGGCAGACAAGGATCAAAACCAGAGAGGTGGTCTAAAACAGGCAAACAGATTCTTGGAGCAAGTCCAAATAATGAGGCATAACGTCAAACAGACAGAAAAAGGGTCAGTTACGGGTTCAGGTTTGGGTTCTAGCTTGAAAGAAAAGGCATGAGGCACAGGACAACTTTGACAAAGAGTTAACTGACTGGGGATGTCAGGGGACCAGGAGTGGCAAGAGAGTCTGATGGCATCTGAGTAGCTTGAGGAAGGCGGGTGTGGGAAGTTAGGGGAGGGTCAATGGCCTCTGGTGAGTGAGACAGGCACTCACTAGGGGGCAGCGATTGTAACAGGGTGTATGTACACACACACACACACACACACACACGTACCTATGGTACCCACTAATACCTTTCATAATCTCCTGATACCTTCTGAAAGGCTTCCTGTACCCCGTAATACCTCCTGATTCCCCTCATTATCTCAGTTACCCTTATAAAGTTTATCTTCTAATAACCCATCATACCCCTTCATCCTTCCCCTGACATCCACTGAAATCAAATCCTCCAATCCATTCTAAAGTCTCCAAATACATTCTGATACCAATCCCATAGCCTCTTATACCCCATAATACCCCTCATGTACTCTCTGATACCACTGAATACCTTCTTACGCCCAGTATTACCCTCTGACACTACCTGATACCCCTCTTTCAGTAAGTTATCTGATATCCTCTCATACCCCTTCCAGCTCATTTAGTACAATCAGATGTCTTCTTATGCCCTGTAAACACTGCCTGATACCCCTTTAGTAACCTCTGATAATCCCTGATACACTCTCAAACCCTTAACACCCTTTGATATTCCCTGATATCTTCTGAAACCCTCCTGTACCTTTCAATACCCTGCCATAACACTCCTATAACCTTCCTATACATCCAGATATCCTTGAACACTCTCTGACCTCATTCTCACAGATGCCCTCTTATATTTTATCCCGACTATACTCTGACAACCCCTAATACCCACTTACACCCTTTAATACTCTCTGATGCTCTCTGAAGCCCTCCTTTCCTATGTCCT
The DNA here is from genome assembly GCF_039877785.1 of Chaetodon trifascialis. NCBI lineage: Eukaryota > Metazoa > Chordata > Actinopteri > Chaetodontiformes > Chaetodontidae > Chaetodon > Chaetodon trifascialis. The sequence continues at coordinate 8,970,802 of NC_092057.1, forward strand.
TTGATACCCTCTGATACCCCTCCTGTACCCTCTGACACCCCCTGATAACCCATGTAATAGAAAAGTAATGCACACAAGGCTTGTAGTGAGGTGGTGATCAGTGGAAGCACACTAGAGAGTAGGAAAGAAGTGTTGCACACTCTAGCTCCATATGCATTTCTCTTTCATTCAGATGATGTTTTGCCCTCAGGCCTTCCTTAAGGTCAACAGTCACAGTCAGACTCAGGTATTGGTATGTTGTATAGGCCAGACCATAGTAACACATCTGATGGTGATTATATAATGATATTCTACCATAAGGGAGAGATACGTCATCAAGATGCCTTCACCAAATTCAGACTTCAAGCACACAGGGAGAGGAGCAACAGCCAATCAAATTACTTCAAAGTGACAAAAAATGTTGTGTCAGATGACATGTGGAGATTTAAGTTTTGGGCAAATGTTTTCCAAAATGTTAAAAATGCATGAACTTTAAACAGATTCCTAATAGATGGAACACATTAACTCATTTTTTGTATGTGATCGTATGTAAAGTTGTGTGTGCTACATGTCTTTCCTACTCTCAACCCCCTGATAACCCATGATTCTCCTTCTATTCCCTCTGAATTGCTATTATCATAACTGTTAAATCCTTTTATACCTCCTGAAACCCCTTACTACCCCTCCTTTACCCTTCAAAACCTCTGATACCCTCTTGTACCCTGTCATACTCCTGATACTCTATTAAACCCTGTAATACACTATGAAAACCTTGTGATACCCTCTAAAAGCCCAAACCTCGTCACACCCCTCCTGAACCCCCTGAAACCCTGTGCTGCCCTCTGCTGGAGTGTCTACTCTAATGTTCAGCTGTAAATAAAAAATATTATCATCATTAGACTGATTCTCCTCTCTTCTGCAGTGTTTTACAGATTCGTTCATATTTGTATTAAATACAGAATGAAATAAAATGTGTTGTCATTGCTCTGTGGTCCATTTGGAGCTGCCACTGTGTTTGTCATAAAACAGCAACTGGGCAGATTCATTGTGGAAAGTTTTCATTTTAATGTCAAGTTAAATAAACACATCAAATTATTAGTGTGGTATTGGTAGACAGTTCAGCATGTCTGAGGTTTTATTAGCTGTGAGTTCGTCTGATGTTAAACTCAGCAGCTCAACAGTTTTATTTTCACAGTTTGTCACAAGACAGCAGCTGTGACTTGATATCGACGCCTCCGTCAGCCTGCAGACGTGTGAATTACAGTCAGCGTGATATCATGGAAACTACAGTTATAGACGCTTCAGCTGTGATGATAACTGAACATGGTGATGAGCTGACAGGAAACGCCTCAGCAGAGTGTTTAAAGCAGCTTACAGCAGTGTCTGCTTCATTTAAGATGTTCAGTATATGTAGATGTAAAGATATACTATAGATAGATATGTCAGACCCTTGAATGCAGCATCTTTGAAGAGCTCCTCCGCCTGTCATCTGTGACTTAGTTCAACTTAATCTGATCAATATCAAACTGTATATACTATAAGATGACTATAGTCAACTGATTCCAACTGAGCTTAGTAAACAAGCAGTCAATAATGTGCTGTTTGTTACATATTTATGGACATAGTGCATATTCAATGCTGTATCAATAATGTCATGAAACATGTCTATCTTTCTATTAGCTGCAGTTTAAAGGCCATAAAACATTAGATTAGATTGGATTTTATTAGATTCAACTTTATTGTCATTGTCAGAGTGCAGCTCAGAGACAACGAAATGCAGTTTAACATCTAACCACAAGTGCAAAATAGTCAAAATATCCAAAATATTGTGCCAAATATAATAATTGGCATGAGGTATAAACAGTGTGAGGTATATAGACAGTGTGAGGTATCTAAACAGTATGAGGTATGAGGTATATAAACAGTATGAGGTATATAAACAGTATGGGGTATGAACAATACGAGGTATAAACAGTATGAGGTATGTGAACAGTATGAGGTATCTGAACAGTATAAGGTATAAACAGTATGAGGTATATAAACAGTGTGAGGCATCTAAACAATATGAGGTATAAACAGTATGGGGTATCTAAACAGTATGAGGTACAGTATATAAAAAGTAAGAGGTATATAAACAGTGTGAGGTATCTAAACAGTATAAGGTATGAGGTATCTCAACAGTATGAGGTATAAACAGTGAGGTATATAAACAGTATGAGGTATATAAACAGTGTGAGGTATCTAAACAATATGAGGTATAAACAGTAAGAGGTATCTAAACAGTATGAGGTACAGTATATAAACAGTGTGAGGTATCTAAACAGTATAAGGTATGAGGTATCTCAACAGTATGAGGTATAAACAGTGAGGTATCTCAACAGTATGAGGTATAAACAGTGAGGTATATAAACAGTATGAGGTATAAACAGTGAGGTATATAAACAGTATGAGGTATAAACAGTATGAGGTATATAAATAGTATGAGGTATAAGGTTCACTGAAACATGTTTAGTGAACCAGTTTCTCACTATAAAGAATGTTCCACATGAACATGGTCTCTGAATATTTAGAAAACCAGGACAGGTTTTAGTATTTCTTGCTTTTCTCATAGCTTCTCCCTGGTTTGAAGTGGGTGGGGCTTAGTTGGAAAAATGTGATGTCATGTCTTGTCATGCTACCAGTCAGGATGTGGCAAACTAAATGTGCTGACACACCACTGTCACCACTGTGTTAAACTCCTCATGAGCAATAACTGAGGATGTTTTATTTCTGTTTTCTGCTTTGAATCCATGTACCCATACATATTTGATAGAAAAATATTTGAGATTAAAACTGTTTTCAAGGTCTGTAAAGGTGGGGTGAGTCACTCTGGAGATTTTCACTAGTCCATTTCACTGTTCACAGCCTGCTCTGTTGATGGCATTTGAGGAAGCGGCTCGGACAGTCGTCCAGCCCATCAGCAACAGGAGGCACAGCAGGAGATGGGGAAGCCAGAGTAAATGAGGCATGCTAACATCACGTAATTGCATCGTGAAGTAGGAGAGATGGCAATATCAACAATCTTTCTCCAGAAGGACTCACCGCACCTGGTTAAACCAGGTTAAAACTGGTGTTGTCTGGAGTTAAATCATGTGGACTTACAAAGTGAGACTACATAAATTTTCACAGTGTTAAATAACAGTAACATTTTCCCTCTTATCAGTGAAAAGTGGAAAATGTTAAGCACTAAAACACAGCCTTTTTGGTTTCAGGGCACTCAGGGTTTTGGTCCAGTATGACCAGTAGCTTCTGGTGGATAATTCTGGCTAATATTAGCTATCTTTAGCTATTGCTATGTTAGTGCTATTTTTGAATCTCTTTGCTGATGTTAAAACCTTTGTAGACATGTGTTACTGCTCCACAGATGAGCATTAGGCTGTCAAGCAGTAAACACACTTAATGAAGTTTAATGAAGAGTTCATCTGAGGCGCGTTAACAGCTACAGATCAATGCTCATATCTGCTCACATTTATCCATTTCACCTGGTGCAATTTCTAAATTTGTAAGTTGTATGTTTCTCTCAACTGTGCAAGAACACTATTTATAATCCATATTGGCAATTGTATTTTCATCAACTGTATATATACATGTGCATCTGCAATATTTCTCAAGTGCAATACAACACGTCATGTCAGTAGTTAGGTTTTTTTTTATAAGACTTTTTTAAGGCAGTAGGATTCTTTTGCATTTAATATTTTTTAGTAATCTGTACAAATGTACATATGTGCAGTTTTTTTTTCTATTCTGTATTTTATATACTTCAATATTTTTGTTTTGACCTCTTTATGCCACTGTGCCTGCTTTCTGTAACCTCCTAGCTGTAACGACTAAATTTACCCAGTGTGGGATCAGTAAACTCTTATCTTATCTTATCACTGAATGTCAAAACTACCAGACACAGAAACAATTTGTTCCCACAAGCTGTCAGCCGGATGAACAGTTAGCAATCAGACAGTGACACCAAAACATCCTCTGAATTTACATTTATGATCCAATAATCAATAGTTTCTAACAGGTACATCATCACTCACTGTCACCGTCAACACACCGTAAATTTTATTGTATGTATTGTTTATTGGCACATCATGTATATATCTTGTATATATTGATTATTACTTATTGAATGTTTTTTGGTTTCTGGTTTTAAACCGTCAGGTTCCTTGTATGTGCTCACTTACTTGGCCAAGCCAATTCTTCTTCTTCTTCTTCTTCTTCTTCTTCTTCTTCTTCTTCTTCTTCTTCTTCTTCCTGCATACAGGCAGAAACTAAAGCTCTGCAAACCCGTAGTGAGGACATCAAGGAAGTGGACCAGCGAGGCTGTTGAGGATCTCCAGGCGTGTTTCAACTCTACTGACTGGGGTGTGTTCAGGACTGCTACCAACAGTTTGGATGAATACATGGAGGCTGTGACGTCCTACATCAGCTTCTGTGAGGACTGCTGTGTTCCATCACGCGCCAGGGTGAGTTACAACAATGACAAACCCTGGTTCACTGCCAGACTCAGACAGCTAAGGTTGACAAAGGAAGAGGCCTTCGGGATTGGGGACAAAGACAGATTCAAAGAGTCGAAGTACAAGTTTAGCAAGGCGGTGAAAGAGGCTAAATGACTGCACTCTGAGAAGCTCCAACACCACTTCTCAGCTCTGCGTCTGTCTGGAAAGGGCTCTGGCAGATCACAAACTACAAGCCTCCAGGACCCTGTGGCGTGCAGGAAAGATTGTGGCTGATCCCACCCCGGATGTAAACTCTCTGAGACACTCCCCTCTGGCAGGAGGCTGCGGTCCATCAGGACCAAAACCTCACGCCACAAGAACAGTTTTTTCCCATCTGCTGTCAGCCTTATTAACAAGGCCTTTACTTTTTTAATAGCTTCTTTTTAATAGATGTGTCACGCACCAACCTCACCAAAGCAAATTCCTCGTATCTGTCAAACCGTACTTGGCAATAAAGCTTTTCTGACTCTGATTCTGATTCCATTTTACTTCTTCTTCTATTTTACTTGCGATACCACTGGTGGCCGCCGGGGGCAGCAGACGTCACTCTGCCACGCGCCGTCTCCATGAAGCACTCACTCCCACTTAGCGGCCCCGCCCATCTGCCGTCAGAACCCACTGCGCATGCTCACCAGCTGCACAGCCTACGGTACCGCACGCCGGAGTCACAACAACCGACAGCCGTTGACTGTGAGCGTCCGTTATATCGTTTACTGTCTGCCTGTCTGGAGGCCGGGTCTGGAGCTGCTGTCTGAGAACGACCGGGGCACAGAGCTGGAGAAACAGACAAATAGTTGAGGAGTGAGATTTAAACTAACCGAACCGCCACGCCGGAGAGTCGGTGTGTTCGGTCAGAATGTTAGCAGCGGTGGATCATCTGCAGGCTGCTAACCGCTGCTAACATTAGTCAGACAGGCTACATGCTAACAGGCTACACGTTAAGCAGCCACCTCAGCAACGTTAGCTAACCGTCACAGGGTATCCTTTTACTGTTGTTATGGAAGGGTGCCCGGGCGCCATGCTATCATCCCGGTGAACTGAACAACAGCCAACAGTTAGCTGCTAGCCGTGGAGCTAACAGTTAGCTGTGTAACATCTGGCCGCAGCCAGCTCTCAGTGTGGCGGCCGAGGATGGTCGCAGTGACAGCAGCTGTTCTGGAGGAACGGCCTGCCCCCGCTGGATGTTCTGAGGCTCACAGCTTCACCCTCCCTGCTGGACTCAGGCTCAGGCTCTCAGCGTCCATGTAAACGGTGAACCGTGCGTGTCAGTCCCGCTGCGGCGCTCAGACCCCGCGGCAGCAGCAGCCATGCAGGCGGCTCAGCTACAGTACGACTTCTTCAACGAAGAGAACGCACCGAAATGGAGAGGCCTACTGGTGCCTTCACTGGAAAAGGTACACACACACACAGACACACACGTTTGTATCTGTGTCCCCGAAGGGGCACTCCCCTAACGCTTACCTTGACCCAGCTCCAACCCTAAACCCAGGTCTTAACTCCCAGAAAGCAGTCTGGACTCTGCGGTGACAGTAGGTCACAGTTGATTATTGTGGTCAGTTTAGAGTATATAAAATGTAATATAAAACACACACACACACACACACACACACAGGCCTGAACATCAAACTGAAGCGGTCCTTGTAGGTTTGGACTCACTGGCAGACTGCAGGTGGAAACAGGAAGTGGTCTGCTGCAGTCTGCTGCTGTCGTCCAGCCTCTGGATCCAGAGGCCTGCTGTAAAACTGTCTGAAGGCTGAACGACGCGGTTAGTCTGACACTGGCTGTGTCCATGACATAAGTTTCATCTGAACGACTCTGCTCGCAAATCCAAACCAACCAAAATATTGTCGCAGCAAATGACGTTTTCACTTCCTGTGTCCAATCAGTGAAAGGCACTTTTCTTAATGCAGTGTTGTTGCCCTGCGGTCTCGCGTGCCCAGTCGTCTTTGAACACGTTACAGCTAATAGCGAAGAGGCTAACGGCTAAAAATAGCTAACATTAATCAGCAAACAACAACAAAAAGATAAAGTAGGATAAGGAATCATGATATGTGATAAATATCCAACCTTAATTTACAGATATGAAATATAAAATGACAGCAGAGACATGAGTGATGAAACCATTAGCTACCACAGGAGTTAACGGACTCTGTTATTATTTGACAGGTAAAATTATAATGTTATAACAAACACCTGATGATGCTGACACTGGAAAAATGTAATATAAGAACGTTCTAAATGTCTCATTGAGCATTAGACAGTTACCTAACTGCGTGTTTGCTTGTGCTCCTCATCATCTGAGTTATTTCACCTTTCAAAGCGATGGTCCATGGCAGCAGCTTCATGGAGAACTTCACACCCACCAAAGGCTGGAAGATTCACGTATACGTTAGAACTGTTTCAGTTAAAACTGCTGTCACTTAAAATGGCAGCAGTGTCAAACTTTGTCCTCAGTCAGAAAATCTGTTCAGTGCATAGCTCAACCCACCGCTGGCCTCAATGATGCAGATGTGGTTCAGATCTCTTTTCTGTTGCCTGAAGGTCCATCCCAGTTTTCTTTCCTTGTGGTCTCTGAAGGCTCATACAGGTACTGAGAGAGCCTGATCCAGGGCAGTGATACACAGTATGTAGATCTCCTTGAATTCTGACAGGTCTGCTCATAACATAAGTTACAGGAGGACTGTTGTAGACTGTAGTCAACCTTATGGGAGGCGAGGCAGCTGCAACGATCAGCTGATTAATCAATGAGTCATTTATGTCACATTTAGTCATTTTTTCAAGAACAAACAACCTTTGCTTCCAGCTTCTTAGTTTTGAAGATTTGCTGCTGTTTTTGTTCCATGTGATGGTACATTAATAATTTTTGGGCTTCGGAGACCTTTGAAGATGTCACCTCAAGCCACATTTTATAAATCAACGATTGATCCAGAAATGTCTTATCTGTTAAAGTCAGTATGAACCTGGTCTCATCAGCGTGTGGAGATGAGATGTTTCACAATGAGCAGAGCCGTCTCTCAGAGGTGGACAGTCACCCAAACCAGCCAGCTCTTCATCACTGAAGAGAAACAGTTTTAAGCTCGTGTTGGTTGCTCAGTGCTGCCCCCTGAGGTCGCACACTGTAATCTCAGTGTGTTTTCTGACCTCTGACCTCAGGGAGAAGCACTGAGCCCGTTGTGGGCCGTCACGATGACGTGAAAGAAGACGCTGCAGCATTTCACAGCGAGGCCATCCATCCTGACAAACAGATTGCCAGCGTCAGAGAAATTTTCTGAAATGTTGGAGGGATGATGCCCGACGAGGTGTCCAGATCAGGATCAATGGAGGACGGACAGGCCTGGTTGCCTCTGTGAACTCCGTTTCCCTGGTAACACCCAAAGGTTTGACTAATACCTGTGGCACTCGTTACCTTTCCATTAGCTACTTACACAACGGAAACATTGTTCAGTACTCCAGCAAATAGGACAAGCCTTAGATATGACTTGACCTCAGCAGATATTTGTAGTGTGCTCAGCTCATAGATCCTTGTGGCTCAGCTGTGAGCCAGGAAGCTAATCGTATGCTAGCTAGCAAGATTCAACATCAATAACACTGTGTGCAGTCGACAAATAGGAAATGTAATTCAACAGTATGATTAACAATAAGACTAGCGAGCTGTCAGCCATGTCATTGTCCCCAAATCAATATGGAGATGTTCATGAACAGCTGAGCTTTAGCTGCTCAATGACCACTTTCTGACTTGGTCAGACTTCTGACTATGGCCATGGCTGCAGCTGATGCTTATTTTCATTATTGATTAGTCTGACGATCATTGTTCCAGTTGATAGATTAATTGTTTTGTCCATAAAATGTCAGTCCAAGTCTTTAGATGTCTTGTTTTGTTCGACCAACAGTCCCAAATCCAAAGGGATTCAGTTTGCTGAGACATTTCCCACCACACGGAGCCAAACTGCCATCCTGAGCGTTTTCATCTAGCACGCTTTAAGACTGCGTTTCACACTCGAATCTGTGGTCCACATGAAATATCGCTCTGTAGTAAACACGACTGCTGATGGACTGAAGAGCTGCTGTCAGGTCAGGAGGAAATGCAGTTGTGCAGTACGTCACAGGTGACTGTCAGTGATGCTGGACCATCTGGAATCAAAGAAATGGACCATCCTTTCATTTGAACTGTAAACCTCTGGCACATGAAAGCTCAGCAGCTGCCTTTGACAACAGCTTCACGTCCTCCTCGCTGCTTCTTCTTTAAGTCACATTTTACCTATTTCCAGAGAGATGTGGTCATCTTTTCTTTAAAAAATTCTGTTCTTCTGGGCAGCAACAACAGAGACAGAGACACATCCGTATAAAGTCTATTAAATGGCTGTCGATCGAACCACCTCTTAGCTAACGTTAGCCTCGTAGCATTTTCCTGAGTGTGGTCGTCCTAAGAACATTCACTTTAATGAGCTGACAGGCTAATGGCTAACTGTCCCACCGTGTTTGAGTTGCGTGAATGTGACGATGAGAGTGCACACACTGTGTGTGTGTGTGTGTGTGTGTGTGTGTGTGTGTGTGTGTGTGTGTGTGTTGTCCCAACCAACTGTCAGAGTAGAGGACAATGTGCAGCTTCAGCTGGTTGAAGTCCGTTTGTTGTTGGTCTAACAGAAACATGCAGGTGAGTGTGTTCAAACACAACTCACCTGCATGTTTGTCACAGACAAGTACAGACAGGTAGGAGTGTGTGACTGCGGCTTTAAAGGAACAGTCTGTGTTTTTACTGCCTGCTGCTGCGTCACAGAGCAGGAGCTCAAGTTTAGTTCAACTTGAATCTCACGTGTGTCCTTCATGTCTGTCAGGTTAAGTTGTCATGTGATCTTTGCTGTTGTCATTGCTTTTCAGTGTTGGTCAATAATCAATCAATCAATGACAGATATACTGATGAGCTCCAGCGTTCCTGTTGCTGCTTGACAGGAAGAGCTTTGCTTGTGAATTAGCAGCAGGAAGTGCAGTTTTCTGACCTCTCAGCGTTCGTGATGCTGCTGTTGGTCTGTGCAGCGTTCAGGATTTCCTCCAGCGGCGCTGCTGACTGCGTCAGTTTCATTTTGTGCCGCTGGACGATATTTAGTGCGTCTCCCTCTCTGTAGCCTCCACTCCTCTTTCAAACAGTGTCCTCCCTGTGAATGTAGTTGTCCCCGATGAGTCTCCTTTAGGTTCCAGGTGGAGGTAAACTGCTGGGCCTCCTGTGTCAAACCTTGGGGTGGGCAATATGACCCAGGATTTATATCATAAAATAAAAAGGCTGCTCCACTCAAGACATGATTCTACCTCTTCTCAGTCTACTAGCAATGTAAGGGACCACATGTTAAGAAGAAAGGATTCAAAAACCAGATGTTTTATTGGCTCCAGTGAAAATGAGGTATAGACTTACAGGTGTTTTGGAAGGAGTAACCTGCCCCATAATGTAGAATAATAAGTAAATGTAGTGTAGTTGATTCTCAGAGTTAGACAAGCCGTAGGATTCAGCATCTCAACAGCATTTATTCGGCTGAAAACCCGAACTATATTCTAAGTCCAACAGTCAGTGTCCCACAGGACACGTCCATCCATGCGTTTCCATACAGCAGCAACAGACACACACACAGACGGAGCAGAGGAGGCTTTCCTGTAACCACAGACCAGCTGAGCTTGAGCTGCAGTATGAAGTGTAGAGCTAATGTTTGCTTTGGCTACGAGAGACGACACAAAAAGCTACGTGAAGAAACGGTTTCCACATTGAAGCTGCTGCTCTGGTTCTTTACATGAGGCTAAACGTTCACATGGTTTCTCTGACTGTCCTCAATGACACACTCCAACACAGCTTCAGACTGTGGGCTACTACACATGCTGCTAGCCACGTTAGCCACAGAACAAGCTAACATCAAATTCAGCAGGCTAACAGTAAAGTATGATCAAAATGTCAGAACTTACAGGATGTAAGTTTGGATTTGGTATGGATCCTCATCGAGCTTCAGGTTTGAAGTGAATTCTGTTTTGTATTGATCCACAAAGAGTCTGAAGTATAACAATTAGTACACATAACAATGTCACTGTCAGCCTCAGAGGTTCCCAGTTGTAGTTGTTGTGGAGATGTTTCCATCAGGTTGATCCTCAGAGGAAAGTAATAGTTAGTGGGTGAAACTCCAGTTCTGTGAGTACCTGCATATCTGATTATGGTTTTTGTGTCTAAGTGACTAATGGAGACATTTTTTCTTTTAATTTGGCTTTGTATGTAGGGCCAAACCTTTCATTCCCGTTGGCTACTCATCACATGAGCTGTGACTGTCATGTTGCTGTGAGCAGCATCTGTGGTCATTGAGATGCTCTCTGTTTCTTTGGGGCTCTGAGTCTCTTTAGCTTTGGTGTCTTGGTCTCACTGAAGACGAGGATTATCTCGAAACAAGACAGAGTACGACATTTACATTCAGCTGTTTTATGTGAAACCGTTGGGCTGATTTAACAAGCGTTTGTCGTGTTACTCGTAGCTGTTACTTTAAACCCATCACCATAGATTTAAACCAATAGCAAACAGTAGCTAATTTTTTCTGACGTTTTTCGGTCAATTTCTTGCATTTTCCACCAAGGCATGCTGAGTGTGTGTCAGGATGCTTCCTATGCAGAAAAAACACTTCTAGCCCTCCATGTGCAGTTCAGACAAAAGAGTGACGTGACGTCATGTGCAAACAACCTATTGGGTGTGGTGTGAAAGAAATACAAAATATCCAGAATGAAATCTCAACTCTTTCATTCTACCAGCGAACCCTTTGCCCTTAAACCCAGTCCCATGTTTCAGTCAGGCAGTATGTTCACTGTGGTGTCATTTATAGTGGTCATCCTGCCTGACAATATCGAGTCACTGTGGTTTAGAAGTGACAGGGTGCTCGTAGTCCTGTGATATTTAGCAGATGCTTTTTCTGTTATCCAAAGTGATGTACAAAAAGCAGATCCCCAAATAACTGTAGCTCAGTAAATTTGTCATGACATTTTCTGAAATGCTTGTCATGCCATTTACAGTACAGAAGGCCTGGAATTAATCGATATGCTACTGATATGCTACACCTATCATTTACTTTAGCAGCTCATCACCATCTGACCAGCTGGCTAACCCGGAGCTTATTCGCTCAGGTGTCGTGTTTTGTCCTCCTTGAAGAGGTCTTGAGGTGCTCGGCGAGTGTCTCCTATCTTGCTTGACACTGTTTTAGAGCACCTATGCATACAGGCTTCATTACGTCAGCATCCGCTCTGGAGGAAAAGTAACCGAACAAGCAGCAGCAGCTGAAATGTCGCTCTGTGTGTGTGTGCGCTGCAGGTCCTGAACCAGGTGCATCCTAACCTGGTGTCCCAGCAGGAGGCGCTGCAGTACATTGAAGAGCTGATCCTGCTGCTGCTCAGCATGCTGTGTCAGGCTCAACCACGCACTGTGCAGGATGTGGAGGTAACACAGGCACACACACGCATGTGCACACGCACACACATGCATACACGCATGTGCACACGCACACACACACACACACACACACACACACACACACACACACACACACACACACACACACACACACACACACACTTGCGGGGACATTACATAGGCTTACATTCATTTCCTGGAGACTTATCCTAAGCATAATCATCACCATTGCTTGCCTAACCCTAACACTAACCCTTTACCCCAGTCTTCACCCTAAAATTTAATGATTTACATTGTGGGGAACTGCAAGTAAGGTGAGTCCCCACAATGTGACCGTGTAAACAGATTTATGTCCACACAACGTGAGTAATAAATGGGCAGACACACATACACACACACACACACACACACACACACACACACACACACACACACACACACACACACAGTGTGTCATCACTAAAAAGTTCAGTTTGAGATGAGGATGTGGTGAATTGAAGCTATTTGTTGGACAGTAAGTAAGTAATCAATAATCTGTCAGCAACAGTCGTAACACATCATATCTAAGATAAAATGAACAGACATAATCAGACTGGTGGATTTAAAGTTGAACAGTGAAGTGTCCAGCTGCTGATGTCCTTTCAAAGAGGACATTTTAATGTTAAAATAGGAAATTTACCCCCAGTAGAATAAGTGGATCTTTTATTTTGAGAACAAACTACTGGAACTCAGCATGGCCTGTAATCAATCAGGATTTTATCTGACCGCCAGGAGTCAGAGCTTCTTCTTCAGATCCACAGAGCTGCTGAGAGCAGAAGCTCAGAGAAGGATGAGCACTGAGTGGCATCGTTATGTCCACAGGTGTTTGACAGATGACATACAAAGACATTCACGAGCCTGATACACAGGTGTGTGAGGAACAAACAACATTAAATTCAGGTGCATAGAGAATTAGCTGGATAGATTTCATAAGGTTTCAGACATGGCTGTGATTTCACTGGATAATCCAAAAAGGGCTGTGAAGGCCCCCTCAGCTGTAGCTGGTGCTGATGTAATGCATCTTTATGAACAGTCAGACAAACGGTGGTCTGAAGAGATGACGGTGAGCCTCACATCCTCGCTGCTGCAGACTGGTGTCACTCTTACCCTTTTCATGTGTCGGTGAGCCGAGTGAATCTTTATGAAAGGACGCTGTCAAAAATATTTGTTTTATTTTTTACAAACACTGACATGTTACCTGCAGCTACTATTACTACTACTACTACTACTAGTAGTAGTACTGTTATTACTAGTAGTACCACAACTGCTACTACTAAAACACATTCTTTAAAGTACTCTTAAAGCAGAAACTTGGGAGTTTGGACTGGCAGCAGTTAGGAGCTACTTTCAGCCTCAGAATGTTTTGTGATTGTGGCTCCTGAAGTTTAAACACCTGTAATCTGCCTGATGATGTCACTGTGAAGCTGAAATGTGATTGGTCTGGTTTCTTCTTTCTAGCTGATGGAGCTGCAGTGAGATAATGAGGTGCTCTCTGGTAAAATACCACAGATTGCTGGTGTTTTATCATACTGACCCCCCCCCCCCACCCTTTGACCGTCTAATCTCTGTGACCTTTGACCCCCCTTTTCTATGACATTTGATCCCTCTTCTCTCTGCCATGTGACCTCTGACCCCTCCTCTCTCTGCTTCGTGACTTCTGACCCCTCCTCTCTCTGCCCTGTGACCTTTGACCCCTCCCCCTCTTTTCTGTGACCTTTGATCCCTACTCTCTCTGCCCTGTGACCTCCTTTGACCCCTCCACTCTTTTCTGAGACCTCTGACCCCTCCCCCTCTTTTCTGTGACCTTCGATCCCTCCTCTCTCTGCCCTGTGACCTCTGACCCCTCCACTCTTTTCTGTGACCTTTGAGCCCTCCTCTCTCTGCCCTGTGACCTTTGACCCCTCCACTCTTTTCTGTGACCTTTGAACCCTCCCCCTCTTTTCGGTGACAATTGACCCCTCCTCTCTCTGCCTTGTGACCTCTGACCCCTCCACTCTTTTCTGTGACCTCTGACCCCTCCCCTCTCTTTTCTGTGACCTTTGACCCCTCCTCTCTCTGCCCTGTGACCTTTGAGCCCTCCCTCTCTTCTTTGTGACCCTTGACTGCTCCTCTAGCCCCACCCTTCTCTCTGCCCTTGACCTTTGACCCCCCTCTGCTCATCAGACAGGTGTGTGTGTGTGTGTGTGTGTGTGTGTGTGTGTGTGTGTGTGTGTGTGTCTGTCTTCCTGTCTTCCTGTCTTCCTGTCTTCCTGTTTGGTGATATGTTCAGTCAGTTGATCACACTGAGACAAACACATGCAGTTAGAACACCGGTCACCTAACCTGCAGGTGTTTCCTGATGCCCCCCTCTTGCCTGGTGTTACACCCCCTGTTGATGGGGGTACAATGGTTTCCAGTTAAAGTTCAGCATGAACCCAAACAAGAACCAAACTAAACGTGAGAACTGAGGAGAGAAAGCGTCACCTTCATAGCGTAAGTGCTTTCAATGAAATATGGATGATTCTCTTCACACCTGTCACTTTTGCTGCAGGTAGTGTGACAGCAGTCCTCAGCCAATCAGAGACACCTGTACATTCACTCTGTGTTTCTGTCTCTCCATTGCCAATCCAGAGGGAATTTTAAACAAAAGATGACTTCAGATGCACTTTATCTTCACACAGAAGGAGGACCATCACGTCCAGTAGAATCACGTTGTAAGGAGACCTGTTAATGTCTGGCAGGAGCAGGAGCAACAGCAAGAAACACCTGTTTCAGTCTTCATGTGAGCGCCTGAATGTTGCTTTAAGACTACTGATGTCCACTCACATGAGAAGTTACACCTGTGGACTTGAGATGATGTCAGAGTCCAGCCAGCAGCTAACCCAGGCTGAAGAGTTTCTGAAGCAGAGGAGAAAATGGTGCAGAGAAATCGTGTACAGACGCTGAATGACAGAGAGTTAATAGAAGTCAACAGATTGGATAGTGCCATGATAATGATTGCGGTCCATCCCTCTGTGAAGAGTCTCATTCATGCAGGTCATGGTATGTCTAAGTGCTTCCAAAGGCAACTGGACCTGCTTGTGGTTCTCATGTGGTTTCGCCTCTCATTCAAAGGCTTCTTCAGTTCTAAACTGACTGGTGGGAAGTCCCAGGCATTTGTCCTCTTGCAGGATCATAGCTCCGCCCAGCATCATTTGAGTCATTAGGGTCACATGAGTCATGGTGTTGATGGCACAATAGGTGTTGTTGGGTGAGACAAGGTCGTTGACCCACCCGCCCATGTGTGGTGTCTTAAGTGGTGTCTTCCACCACCTCCTGTGTTCATTGATGGCTTCTTTCACTCTTTCAAACCATCAGCCTTCCCTGGCCAAAGTACATAATTGTCCTCAAAAGAATGTTTCTTGTCCTTGAAATGTAGGTGGACCATCACGTCTCCCACCAACACAATAAAACTGTAACAGCAGAAATGAAAGAGATGCTAACACTCAGATATCTGACACCAGCACCAGGGATGACTCGGGTCTTTCTCCACCTTCATCAGCAAAGCAATCACACAAACCATTGCAGCGCTTTCACAGCTGAATACTGAGCCACAGTTCATCTCGTATCCACTGGGTGTCTCCACCTGCAGGTCACTAAAGGTGGATACAGTGGCTTCGTCCTGCTGCTGCTGTGATTGGTGCAGAGTTCTGTCAGTTAACAGCTGCTTCGATAAGCTGGACAACAATCACGCAAACTGATGGAAGCTGAGACATTTTTTCTGGTTAAGGACCATCAAATAGATGACATGCTAAAGTTAGCAGCACGCTAACAAACGTAAACTAAAGAGTAGAACAACTGTCAGCATGTGAACAGTTGAGTGTGCAGGTAGACATATGATCTCAAACATTCTGAAGGCTTCTTGAAAGTACAGCTCACAGTTCACTGAACTGAGACGTTTATGACATCAAACAGAACGACAGCATATCTGAACAGATACTGAACTCTACGATTGGGCCCATTGATTTCACTGTCCACCATCAATAAGAATGACTCCTTGCTAGAAGTATTGAGGCTGAGTGAGGAGCTCTCTCAGGGGACGGTACCAGATCTTTAGACCAGGTCAGTCCAGATGTTTAGACCAGGTCAGTCCAGATGTTTAGACCAGATGTTTAGACAAGCTCAGTCCAGGTGACTCTGGTTCCTGTCCTAACTGATACTTCCCTTGTTCCTCTCAGGAGCGAGTTCAGAAGAGTTTTCCTCACCCGATCGATAAGTGGGCAATTGCTGACGCTCAGGCTGCCATCGAGAAGAGGAAGAGGAGGAACCCGTTGGCTCTGCCTGTCGACAAGATCCACCCACTGCTCAAGGTATACCTGTCTTCATCTGCGGCAGCAGCAGCAGCAGCAGCAGTGAACACTCACTCACTCACTCACTCACTCACTCACTCACTCACTCACTCACTCACTCACTCACTCACTCACTCACTGTGTTTCCCATGATGCCTTGTGTTGTCAGGAGGTGCTGGGTTATAAGATTGACCACCAGGTGTCGGTCTACATGGTGGCTGTGTTGGAGTACATCTCTGCTGACATCCTGAAACTGGCAGGAAACTACGTGAGGAACATCCGACACTATGAGATCTCCCAGCAGGATATCACTGTGGCCATGTGTGCTGACAAGGTACACACACACTAACACACGCTAAAACCTCCATTCAGACAGAATGAACAGCACAGGAGGAAGTGAAGTGGAGTCACTGAGCTCCTCACTAATTAAACTTCCAAGACAACAGGATGAAGTTACAGGATCTGCTCTGTAACAGACATGAACACTCAGCAGGACAGAGACTAAAACTTCCTCAGGGGGGTGCCAGGCACCAGGTCACAAACCTCCCTCCTCCTCCACCTCAGAATCAGTCAGGTGTGAACTCACAGACATGAAACACGTGTTCATCTGGTTCCTATTGACATCACTTCCTGTGGAGATCATTATCTCTGAGGATCCAGAACAAACCTCCAGAAATCCACTGAGAAACCAGAGAAGAAGACTGCAGGACTGATGATCTTCATATTTTTAAGTTTTCTTCAGGATCACAGTGATCCAGTCTATACATCCATGAGTATCCTGCTAACAGCTAACTGCTAACAGCATCAGCTAACAGCAGCAGCTAACAGCATCAGCTAACTGCAGCAGCCAACAGCTAACTCAGCAGACTGTTCTTGGAGATGCTTAGACTCGATGGAACCTTCCTGTATCTGACATCACAGCAACATGTGATTTGATTGTTTCTGTCATCATACTGGTTCCCAAACAGGCTCTGTGTTGATGTTAGCATGTTAGCATCTATCAGATCAGCAACATTTTTCACCTCCTCCATTTTAACACAGAAGTCTCAAAATGCCACAGTGAACTTATAAAATGGAGCAGAAGAAAAAAAGGAGATCCACTTAAAAATCCAAAGAAGGGCTTTAAATGAGAGGAGGAGCAGCCAGGTCACAGACTGACAGGAACTCAGTGTCTACAGTCAGGGAAAAATGACCCTGCGTCAGACACACACACACAGGATGATGGAGCCGAACACACTTAATGTTGCTTCTTTATAGTCAAATATAAAATATCAGACAAGATGTTCTGTTTGTCTCACATGTCTCTCTCCCCCACACCTGGCTCTTCCATGGGTCTGTCTCACTCATCTGTGTGTGCAGGTGCTGATGGATATGTTCCACCAGGATGAAGAGGACATCAGCGGCTTCCCTCTGATGGATGAGGAGCCATCAGCCAATGAGGAGCAGAGTTACTATGAACTGGTGAGGAGCTTCATGTCGGACAGTCGACAGTATCTAAGACAGCTCAACCTACTCATCAAAGTGTTCAGAGAGCCCTTCAACTCCAGCCCCATGCTCTTCTCTCAGCACGTATGTATGGTTACCCAATCACCTGTCTGATCACCTGACGACCCGCCTGATCGTCCAACCACCTGTTTGATCACCTATCTGTCTGTCTGTCCGTCTGTGTGTCAGGATGTGGACAGTATCTTCAGTCGGATCGTGGATATCCACGAGGTGACTGTGAAGCTGTTGGGTCTGATCGAGGACACAGTGGAGATGACTGATGAAGGCAGTCCTCATCCTCTGGTGGGAAGCTGCTTTGAAGACCTGGCTGAGGTCTGTACCTGTACCTGTGTGTGTGTGTGTGAGATTGCTTGATTAGCTCTGGTTCAATCTGTTGTGTGATTTGATTGGCAGGAGTTGGCCTTTGACCCTTATGAGACATACGCTCAGGACATCCTGCGCTCTGGTTTCCATGAACACTTCCTTGGCCAGGTGTCTAAACCAGGAGCTGCATTCCACCTTCAGGTAAGCCCCGCCCACAGGCCTCTGACATCAGAGACTGAAAGGCTCCACCTGCAGCAGACCGGTTCAGCATGTGTTGATAAGATGCAGCAGCTGCCCAGGTCCTCAACTGTCAGTAAGTCAGGTGAGGCTGGCACACAAAGCGATTGGTTTGTGCCACTGTCAGTCAGCGCATCAATAGGCCTGCTCCTTAGAATCACAGTGAAGTGATTGATCTCTCTGTGTGTTATTACCACGAATCAATGAATCAGTTGTAAATACTTAAAGCTGCTGTCTGTCTTTGTCCCCAGTCCATCTGTGAAGGATTTAAAGAGGCTGTTCAATATGTCCTGCCAAGACTTCTTCTCACTCCTGTTTACCACTGTCTGCACCTGTTCGAGATCCTCAAGGTGAGATTACCACACCTGTGCCTCACCTGTGCCACAGCTGTGCCACACCAGTACAACACCAGTATAACACCTGTGCCACACCTGTAGCACACCCTGTTGAACAACTGTACCACACTTGTACAACAAAGAAGTTTCATCCTTCCTCACGGAAGGGTAAAAGTGTCCTGTTACTTCACCATTTGCCCACAGAATTGGCACACCTGAACGTGCCCCGCTGCTTCCTCAGGTGGAGCCCCACTATTGGCCTGCCCCATATCATCACTAATAGTTGGTGACTGGATGGTGAGACGTGTAGAAGAAAACAGTGAGAACTCTCTCTTTCCTTGGAGCTGAAGTCTCAGATGTTACAGATTGCAGATATCATGAAAAACCGCTCCTCTGCACAAACCGAATTGTTTATGTCTGTGTAAATGATATCTGCAACCAAGTTGCTGAAACAGGATTTAAATTCCATTTTTAACATTCTGCAGGAACGCAGTAAAAAGTCTCAGTCTGTGAGCTGACTTTTTTGGAACCCCTCCCCCTTCTATGGTTGAGATGGTTTACATACCAGTGGTCTGGTACTGTCTACTACTCTACTGTCCCAGATGTACTAGAGCCAAAAAAGAACCCACTGCCCTACCTCATTTCTCTGCCTGACACAGCATTATAATCCCAACACCTATATATAGCCCTTACATCAGGTTGGCCAGGGCCTGGCAGGCCAAGAAGCAGCGGTGGTAATTTAAGTCACTCTCAGGCAACACCTTCATATTAAAGGACTGCATTAAGTCAAGTTGCTTAGATTCCTTGTTCTTAACTGACATGTAGCCTCAGCCCAGTGAATTTAGTCAGCTGATTGAGGTCTGTCCCACAAACTTTTAATCACTTACCTGTCCACGGATCAGTGGTCATGGAGGCGCTCTGGTTGCAGTCCTAAGTACAGTACTATTGCCATGGATGACCTGTCCAGCTATGAGGTTATAATGTTTTCAATGAATTGTGCCTTCTCATCTGTCGTCAACCAAGAGTGAATCCCCTGTTTTTATCACAGTTTGCAGAACTTTTATCTTCCATTATTCTTGATTCCTTGCTGGTGCCTTGAATTTCCATATTGCTGACACTTCAGATCACACCAGTAAAGCATTTTAAGATACCACAGAATCCTACAACCTGGTTCAAGACACTAAGCGTCCAACTCACAACCGTGGCCACACATTACACTTATTGACCTTTTACTGTCAGATCACATGTGCATTGTGTTTGACACTGTGGTTCAGACTGTTGAGACAAATTACACAAAGAAGTTGTGTTTTCGTGTGTTTTTAATGAGCACCCAGCAGGAACATTCCTTCCCCCTTTTAACAGTGCCACGGACAATCTGACCCATCCAGACACAAACGACCTCTGAAATGTTTGTCCACTACGACTGTCCACGCTGCACAAGGTCACGCCTTGAAAATGCAGCTGAAATCGACAGTAAGAGCAACACCTTGGATAAACAAAGACCTTTGGACTCCTATATGAATATGCAGGAGAGTAGAAATACAGTGAAAATCAAGCACATTGCAAATGCACTACCAATCAATAAAAGAGTTCAATTAGTGTTACACTATCTAAGTGGAGGAGGCTTGAGGCCTAATACTTTTCACAGCTAATCTCCACTAATTAGCATAATCCGTGTACTTACTACAATCAGTAACCTCATCAGTCCCCAACAAACAACTCCCATGCCTCATCACCAGCAGAGTGTGAGAAGTTCCTTCGAGATATAAACATCAGAGCACAGATAGCTCCTCGCTCATCACCTGCCCCTCACCTGGAATCACTCAATTGTTTTGCGACTTTCACTGCAGGACCTCAACATTGTGTCACATGTCATCACGCCCACTTGACCCTCTCCCCACTAAACCTTTGAAAGAGATAATGGACAGCATGGCACATCATCTGCTTCATATTATAAACAGTTTCCTTTCCTCTGAATGTGTCTGACCTCTTTTAGATGGCATACGTTCAGCCACTTCTCAAATTTTAGTAGCCTTATGAACTTAATTACATCCTGATTTTTTTTTTAATTCTGTAAAGCTTGAAAAGTGCTATATACATATAATTAGTATTATTCTAGTTATTTTTACAGCCGTATTACAGTGTTTCAAGCAGCATATGTTCAAATATTATCAACACACAGAACTAAGCACACAGTGTCGGCAGAGTGAGATCAGTGATAATCACTTTTCAAACTTAGGAATCAAACAATTAGAAGTGAACACATCTTATAGGACAAGCAGACATGGAGATGTGCATGCTGCCATCTTGGATTTTGTTCCCACCTGTAGAACAGCTGTGCCACACCTGTAACACACTTGGTCACAACATCCAACTGTAGACCAGGTCCGGTGCTGTAGACCAGGACCAGCACTGTAGACCAGGACCAGCACAGTCCACCTACCTCCAACTAGTCAGTGATAAAAATGTCAAGGAGTAGCCTGGTCCAAAACCAGAATTCAGCCCAGCTGACTGGGTGATGCAGTCACTGTCAGATTGATTGATAGGTCCTTTAATACAGACACAAACAGCAGACTTTAAGCTTTTAGGGGCGACTGTGGCTCAGGAGATAGAGCGGTCGTCCACTAGTCAGGAGGTGGGTGTTTCGATTCCCTGGCCTTGGCAATACACATGCCGAAGTATCCTTGGGCAACATACTGAACCCCAAAACTGCCCCCGATGCTACGCCATTGGTGTGTGAATTCATATGTACGTCGCTTTGGATAAAAGCGTCTGCCAAATGACTAATTGTAATTGTAATTGTAACCTTTAAACCACTCCCTGTAGAGCAGTCTGGTTTAACAAACTCCATGATATGTCCAAGTATCAGACTGGTGTGCTGGTTCCAAATCTGACCACTGTCCTGTAGATCTTGGCCTGGTCTTTCAGCTGTGCAGCTGGCTGTGCAGCTCCTTTGGCACAGTTGAGGTTAAATCTCTGAAATACCTCCAGTCATGTTCTGCAGATTATTTCAGGGCTTGAGGGGTTGGGGTGTGGGTGGCAGGAGGTTTATCCTGATCTGATTCTGATCCTGGACTCTGAAGGAACAGGACAGACAAGCGCTGACCAGATATTACTATATTCTACTGAGTCTGTTCACATGCTGCTACTGGACTTGACTTAGATCTGGGTCAGACCTGGTCCTGTTCCTTTTGCGTCTGTAGACCAATTCTTCCTGGCTTAGTCACCCCTTTTCTGGCCTATTTTGGGTTTGTGCTGGTTCTGACATGGTTATTATGTTTATTGTGTGGACCAGCTCAGTCAGACTTAGCAGCAGCTAAACAAGGTCCAGTTTGGTCCAGTTCTGGTATAGATCTGACCTGGTTTATCTGGTCCTGGTTCAGGTTTGGTCTTTCATATCATCTGATTTTGTTGTTCAAGTTAGTGATGCCACTGAAATCCTTTTTTCCAAACCTTCTTTGTGCAGTGTTTGGTACTTCACCTGTCCCTGCAGGTGATGTTACCTCTCAGGTGTGTCACATGTTTTCTCCATGTATATATTGAGCAACAGTCTGTTAAAGAGTGAATACCTGCCTCCTTGACCCCCCTGTTTCCATAGCAACTGGAGGAGAAGAGTGAGGATGAGGAGGATAAAGAGTGTCTGAAACAGGCCATCACAGCTCTACTCAACCTGCAGAGCAGCATGGAGAGGATCTGCTCCAGGAGCCTTGCCAAGAGGAGGCTCAGGTACGTCACCTGCACACACCTGTATACACACTTGTACACATACAGTACATGTTCCTCTCTACTCTTAAAAATAACAAACATTTAATGTAAAATGTTGTAAACATTAAAAGCAGCTGGCAGTGGAGACAGTTGACAAGCCCAGACTGAGGCTAGGCTAACACCTCCCATTTTCCCCCAGTCTTGATGCTAAGCTGGGCAAATGGTTTCACCCTCCAGCCTTCCAAGGTTCCTCAAGCAAACTTTGTAAGTCCTTGAGGAGGTTTCAGCAGTCCTTAAGGAGTTTCCCAGGCTCTGAATGAGGTTCTGTGGGTCCTTTTATGAGCTAGACGTCAAGTGAATTTCTAGGGGTGTTTCAGGAGATTGACAGTGGAAGAGACAGAAAACAAAGAGATATATAGAATTGCTTTTATACAGCATTTATTTTCTAAGAAAACAAAGAACATTGACTATTGGCAAATGGTACACACACACACACACACACACACACACACACACACACACACACACACACAGAGCCATGTACCGGAGTTTAGACTGAAACACTCAGAGCTGAACACACATTAGTCCAGTCTGTTGGACTCCTCCCATCCTCTTTGTTTCCCTCTGGACATAAATAGACCAGGAGTTGGGTGGGGGGGTTGGGGTGGGGGGGTCGTAGGTCATACAGGAGGGGGGTGGAGGGTGGGGTGGGGGGTTAAGAGGGAAGTGTCGTCAGTTTCTGTGCCGTGCTGCTCTGCTGCTTATTGTTCTCTGTTTGGTAGAAAGAAAAGAGCACAGAGAGGAAAACTACTGCTGCTGTTTGTTTAACAAAATTTAAACTTTTGAACACTCTGATCACCCAAAGAAGAAGAAGAAAACTGGAGGGCACAGACGGTTGGATGAGGTGGATATGAGGACGTAGGTGACTTCAATTTTTTTTTCTTTATTGTTTTAGGAGCAGCTTGTTGTTTGAGCTGCAGTCTGGAAGCTGTTTGAGGTGGAGGCTGTTGGAAATAGTTGGCAGTTAATGGAGGTGATTGGAAGCTGATGAACGTAGTTGGGGGCTGTTGGAGGCTGATTGAGAGTCTTGGAGGCTGCTGCAGGTTGACAAAGGTAGTTGGAGGCTGATGGAGGCTGTTGCAGGTTAATGTAGGTAGTTAGGGGCTGTTTGAGGTGAAAGGAGGCTGTTGGGGGCTGTTGCAGGTTGATTGAGGTAGTTAGAGACTGATAGAGGCTGTTGGAAGTCGATGGAGGTTTATTCTGGTAGCTGTAGGCTGTTGGAGGCTGTTGCAGGATGATGAAGGTTGATGGAGGTAATTGGAGGTTTATGCTGGTAGTTGGGGACTGTTGGATGCTGTTGCAGGTTGACAGAAGTAGTTGAAGGTTGATGGAGGTTGTTGGCAGTTGATTGAGGTAGTTGGTGGCCGATGAAGGTAATTGGGGGCTGATGGAGGCTGTTCCATGGTAACAATAAGGTAGATGGGGGCTGGTGCAAACTGATGGAGGTAGTTGTGGGCTGGTGGAGGCTGTTACAGGTTTATGGAAGTAGTTGTGGGGTAATGGAGGTAGTTGGGGAATGATGAATACTCTTGCAGGTTGATGGAGGTAGTTGGAGGCTGTTGCAGGTTGATGGAGGTAGTTGAAAGCTGTTGCAGGTTGATGGAGGTAGTTGGAGGCTGTTGCAGATTGATGGAGATAGTTGGAGGCTAGTGGAAGCTGTTGCAGGATGATGAAGCTAATTGGAGGTTGTTGGAGGCTGTTTCATGTTGATGGGGGTAGTTGGAGGTTGGTAGAGGTAGTTGGAGGTTAATGGAGGTTGTTACAGACTGATGAAGCTAGTTGGAGGCTGTTGGAAGCTGTTAAAGGTTGATAGAGGTTGAGTTGGAGGCTAGTGGAGGCTGTTACAGGTTGATTGGGGTAGTTGGAGGCTGATAGAAGTAGTTTGGGACCGATAGAGGTAGTTGGGGGCTGGTGGAGGTTGTTGCAGGTCGATTGAGGGAGTTGTGGGTGAATGGAGGCTGTTGCGAAGTTATGGAGGTGGCTGCAGGCTGGTGGAGGTAGCTGGGGACTGATGAATACTCTTGCAGGTTGATGCAGGTAGTTAGGGGCTGCTGCAAGTTGCTAGAAGTAGATGGGGCTGATGGAGGCTGATGGAGGCCGGCGATGTGGTGTTGTGAAACAGTGTGTTAACATACCTCAGGGTCTTATGCTGTAAACTGATTAGTGAGCTGCTGCTGCTGGAGGAGAGCGGCTGCTGGTAAAGGAACAGAAAGTTCACTTTTTAGGTTCCAGGCAGAGTTTCTGTCAGTTTGTAGACTTCCTGCCTTCAGTAGACTTTACTCCTGACTCTAACTGATGTGGTACTGCAGTACCATCTCAGGTGAAGTGATGCAGGGGTGCGTTTAGTAACTGTGAAATAGAACATGTATGTATAAGTTGTACTTTCTGTTTACTGCTTATTAGCCAATGTT
Source organism: Chaetodon trifascialis (assembly GCF_039877785.1). Taxonomy (NCBI): domain Eukaryota; kingdom Metazoa; phylum Chordata; class Actinopteri; order Chaetodontiformes; family Chaetodontidae; genus Chaetodon; species Chaetodon trifascialis. The sequence goes on from NC_092057.1 coordinate 8,995,639, forward strand.
AAATGGTGAAACTAAATTGGTGAACATGGTAAACAGTTTACCTGCTAAATATTTGCATGTTAGCATTGTTACTATCAGCATGTTAGCATCCTGATTTTAGCATTTAGCTTATGGAGCTGCTAGCATGGCTGCAGCCTGTCAGTGTGGTGTAGGAGCAGGAACAGGGTACGGCACATGTGATCCTCATGTAGAGTCTCTAAACGTCTGTGAGGGACACGTTTACCTCTACTTTATGGAGTTGAAATGTAACTGTTCACCTGTGAAATGGTAATTTAACTGCAGTTTGCAGCTGTTAGAGCTGCAGGAGGTCACACTGAGAGACTCGTCAGCTCGTTGAAAAATTAGTGTTTTGAGCGACTCTGCCACATGTGAAGAGAGCACGAGCTCTCTCCTAATACATCTACAGAAAATAATCAGAGATCATGAGCATCGTGGCTTTATTTGATTTATTGAAAGTTAGAGCTTCACAACACACACTGATGTCACAGAAATAACATCTCACCTGTCAGTACACTGAACAGCAGGTGTATCTACAGGTGAGTTAAACTTGAGAAGATACACTTCCTGTTTTTAACTAACTTGTTGACACTAAGCTGTCTGTGCAGTATTGCACTTTGTGTGCAAGCTGCTGTACTGTTCGGACATGCAACATGGTCAACTTTGCATTTCAAATGATATGATTGTTTAAATGGTACAGTAACTCTTGACGGGAGGTGTTTCACACATCAGATTCATTTCTGTTTTAATCAGTGATGGAGGAAGTTTTCATGTCCTTACTGAAGTAAAAGTATCTGAAACATCAAGGGCAGATCTTTCAAAATTACAGTGTTTAAATTCACATTTTTGTTATAGTTCATCTGCCACATTTCAACACACAAATACTTAATTAAACAATTCAAAGCAAATTAACTTTGGAAGATCTCCAAAGCTTATCAACTTTAGATAAACTTTAGAATATGGTGTATTTTCCCACAGAAGGAGGGCTGTAGATTTTTCACATCATGAAGAGATCTATTAGCTTCCAGTATGAAAAGAGCCAGTACAAGAACTTATTTCAGCGTACACGAGTATCTGACTGTTGTTTTAAGACGGACTTGAAAAACTTTGAACCTGTCCTTTAAGGTTACCTCTAAGTTTAAATACCACAAACCTTAAAGGACACTGAGAAATGTCTGCATTTAGTTTGAATTAACATCAGTATGAAGATGAGTTTGAAGCTGACGACTGGCCCTGATTATAACTATAAAAACGTTCTGCAGGTGACTGTACGTGATGATGTCACAGTGATGATGATGTCAATGTGTCTTTGTGTAACAGTCCGGCTGTTTGTCCGAGCTGAGCTTGGAGGTCTTCCTGCTGTGACCTCACTTCCAGTTGGAGAGAGCTGGCCATAACTGCGGCCTCGCTGGTTTGTACAGACCCCACCCATGTCGTCCAATCAGAACACTGTGCTGTCATGCTAAACATGTAGAGACCCAACCCAATGATGAGATAAAGGAACAGTTCACCCTGAAATATAAACAGGCTAACACCATAGCTCTCTGCTGAAATGAAAAGGTTTGCTTTCAGAGGGACTCCGTGATGACAAAAGTCTTTGAAGTTCGACAAAACGCTTCCAACTCAAGGTCCACCTCCAAGCCATTTCCTCTGTTTTCAACTGTAAGACATGGTCTTCATCAGCAGCATGGGTGAAGTGTTGTCAGTTGTCATGGAGATGGATCCATTGACAGTTGAGCTCAGTCTCAGATATTATGGGGACTTTGAGTTGGATAGTTTTTGTTAACAATTAAATACTGAAAGTGAATTTTCTATTTTTCTAGACATTTATATAAATCCAGTGAACGTTATGATGAACTTGTTAGTTCTTTCCATAATAACATGAGAAAAACTATGTAAATGACTGCATTATTAATGTGCTAACTGCCTAAAATCACATGTAGTTTCACTGACCTGATGATTTGGGGCTGTGCGATATGACGGTAAATATCGTGTGACAATAGAAAAAAGTCTATCATTTCATATTATGCTCTATCATTTGTTTCCTTGTGTCACACATCACGCTCTTGCAATCATTTGGATGATGCTTGGCGTTGTGCAGCACAGCATAGATGCACAACAGCAAACGAACCAACATGGAGGTGTGCGAATGTGATGCAGAACATGGTAATTCCAAACAGGAGGACCAGCCAAGACAAAACCAGGAGCTCGTGCCTAAAAGAGTTCTGCTTATGTTGGATGGACATGGTTTAGATAAGTCTCACCTGGACCAGAAAACCGCAACTATGCCACAGAACATTCCCCACAACAGCTAGAAAATCCACAAGCCTCTTTGATAAATATGCATGCTTTTTACTTCTTTGTATTATATATATATTAATACTCGAATATTTTCAAATATGAGTAAGAACCTTTTATTTGTCGAGTATATAACTTGAACTGTAACAGGAAATAGGCCTCCCCATGTGGTCGTTGTATCCATTGAATTTACAGAAAGTGATATAGCGTGACACGTGTCTGGATGGGAAATGACGCATATCAGAACATTATGAGAGATTTTGGTTATATGGCACAGCCCTGTAGATACTTCATGATTAATCATTTTCTGTTTGTGTAGTCACTGTGTAATCTTTGATTGATGTCTTTTTGGGTGAAAATGTATTTTTTCATTTAATCTTTATTAAGCAGTCACGTTGAGATCTTTTATCTCTGCCAAGATGAGTCTGACTGAAATGAGAAGAGACACAAACAGAAGTGAAAATGAAAAGATAAATGAAAATATGGTTCATGACTTTAAGTAAAAAACATGCAGAGGTTTTTTCCGGAGTATTATCTGCCTGTAAATCCCACCTATTGGAGCAAGTGTTTTTTCTGACAGGTAGCACCCAGGGCAGAAGAAGTCCAATGGGACGCTTTCCTGTCCATGGCACTAACACCTCTCAGGCCAGAACTCAGATGGGTTTCCTCTCCCTGACTTCAGACTGAGGAGTCCTGATTAACTTCTTCTTCTTCTTCTTCTTCTTCTTCTTCTTCTTCTGTGCTCTCACTCTCCTGTGGTCTGCAGTGAGTCTGCGTGTCGTTTCTACAGCCATCAGATGAAGGGGAAGCACCTGGCCATCAAAAAAATGAACGAGATCCAGAAGAACATCGATGGCTGGGAGGGGAAGGACATTGGCCAGTGCTGTAACGAGTTCATCATGGAGGGCACGCTGACTCGCGTGGGTGCAAAACATGAGCGCCACATTTTCCTGTTCGACGGCCTGATGATCTGCTGCAAGTCCAACCATGGCCCGCCACGGCTGCCCGGTGCCGGTTCCACCGCGGAGTACAGGCTGAAAGAAAAGTTCTTCATGCGCAAAGTCCAGATCAATGACAAGGACGACAAGGAGGGAGAGTACCGGCATGCCTTCGAGATCATCTTGAAGGACGGGAACAGTGTGGTGTTCGCTGCCAAGTCTGCCGAGGAGAAAAATGGCTGGATGGCGGCGCTGATCTCGCTGCAATACCGCAGCACGCTGGAGCGCATGCTGGATTCGGCCATGCTGCAGGAGGAGAAGGAGGAGCAGATGAGACTCCCAGGAGCAGAGGTGTACCGATTCGCTGAACCAGACTCTGAGGAGAACGTCGTGTTTGAGGAGAATGTCCAGTCCAAGTCAGGGATCCCCATCATCAAAGCAGGAACTGTCCTAAAACTGATCGAGAGGCTCACCTTCCACATGTACGCAGGTAAGGTGCAACGTTAAACAGGTGTTTTAACATGATGAGGGCTACGTATAACTGAGGTGGGCAGTTTTCTTCACATCTCGACCCCACAGTGATAAATTAAATTATTTAAATAGTCAGCAGATTTATTGATAAAGAAAACAATCATTAACTACAGTGAAGTCCAACCAACAGTCCTCCACAGATATTCACACCAGAGAATGAGCTCTCAGACAGGCAGACAGACAAGCAGACAGACAGACAGACCGACAGACAGACAGACAGACAGACAGACAGGCAGGCAGGCAGGCAGGCAGGCAGGCAGGCAGGCAGGCAGACAGACAGACCGGCAGACAGGCAGACAGACGGACAGACAGACCGACTGACAGACGGGCAGACAGACAGACAGAGAGACAGACCGACTGACAGGCAGGCAGACAGAGAGACAGACAGACAGACGGGCAGACAGATGGGCAGACAGACGGGCAGACAGACGGACAGACAGACAGGCAGGCAACCTAACACCAACACTAAATTGTAGCTCTGTGAGTGTTCTTAGTACTTGTTGGCACTCTGATGTTAGCACTCTGACGTTAGCACTCTGATGTGCCGGATACCTCATAGGCTGCAATTAAGGACTTTTTTCCTGAAAATGTCCTGATAATTTTGGATGAATTGTCTGTTTCTTCCTTCAGATCCAAACTTTGTTCGGACATTTCTGACCACCTACAGATCTTTCTGTAAACCTCAGGAGCTGCTGGATCTGCTCATGGAGAGGTGAGCTCACCTGGAAGACATCACTGGACCAGTCAAAACATTTCACCTGCTCACATTTTCACACATCCAAAGGGATGTTTTTGTGTTTTGTGTGTGATGTGTTATCGAGTTCTTTAAAATCCTGACCTGAAACCTTCACCACTGTCTGACAGTTTAGTGATATTATATTATGAAGAAAACATGAAGCTTGGTTTGCGTTGGTTCTCTTGATCACTTCCTTTAAAATCCTCATGAAAGTATGAAACGGCAGTGTGTGAAGCACCTGCTTCATTCTGTAGGAATTAAACAAATGATTGAAAGTTCTTCAGAGCAGACAAAGTAGAAAAAATTAACAAAATATAAAGATGTTAAATATGGAGTGAGAAGTGAGCGCTGATCTAAGGTCTGTGATGTTGTTCAGGTTTGAGATCCCGGAGCCGAGGCCGAGCGAGGCGGACCAGATGGAGGGAGGAGAGCAGCCGCTCAGCGCTGAACTCAAACGCTTCCGCAAAGAGTTTGTTCAGCCGGTCCAGCTCAGGTAGAGAATTCTGCCCCCTCCTGGAGGCTCGCAGGCATGGTTTACTGCTGACTGACTGAACCAGGATCTGTAGCCACTCAGAGTCACATGACTTGCAGCAGCTGACTGACTGTTAGCAGCACAAACACTCACTAAATGTGACCCTTAGAAAGAACCCAGCATGTTAGGAGGAATTTTAGCCTGAAGTTGTTTTGTGATAGTGAAACCTGAAGTTTAGGTTTCATCATGTAGGAGGTGTTTAGCTGGTTTTAATGACATTTGATTTTACTTTATTTCAGCATTCATAGTCAGTGTTTTCTTTGCTTTTGTACTTGCATTCCTACTTTGTAATAATAGACTTTAATAATAAATATTGTTTGTAAAGCACCTGTCATACAAGAGGTGCAGCTCAACAAAGAGATCGCATACAAATTTTTCACTTCAGAAACAGAATGACAGGATAGAACATTAATGTTCAAGAAGATGGAGAATAAAACCAACTTGAAAACAAAAAATGGAATATAAAGCTAAATGATATTAATGAATAAAGTTAAAAAGAGATTACATAGAAAGCATAAAATCATGTAAAATACATTTTAAAAGCAGTGCAGCGGTGCATCAGTGTGAAGTCAGAGCTCGTTAAGCTTAGAGAGCTTAAGCTCAGAGATCAGTTTTTAGCTTTCTGTAAAAAACATTCAGCGAGCTGCTTCCTGATGTCTGATGGTTGTTTGTTCCAGAACTTTCATTCTTTGACAAAAGAAAATCAGTAAACCAGCAGATGATCACGGTGTTCTTCAAGGCAAATAAGAAGGGAGTTGTACACGAGGAGGAGGACCTTAAAACCAGTCCTGAATGTTCCAGGAAGTCAGTGCAGAGCAGCTGAAACTGCCCTAATGTGGTCTCTGCTCTGGGTTCTGGTTCATAGCGGAGCTACAGAGTCTTGAATGAGCTGAAGTCTCTCAGTGTTTTTCCTCTGGAGGTCAGTAAATCAAGTGTTGCAGTCATCGAGTCGGCTTGAATTAAAGGCATGGATCAGTTTTTCAGCATCTGTTGGTTTAGAAATGGTCCTTCTTCAGCTGTTTCTGAGGTGAAAATGAAGTTTTGGTCACCTTGTTGATGTGAGACTTGAAGACTGAAAGCTCAGATTTAATCCAGAGAGTTCATCTCACAGATTATCAAACAGCATTTCTGTCTTTGTTTCAGGCAGACTCGAAGGATTTCGGTTTGTATCATTTAACTTGAAGAGATTTGCTCTCATCCATTAATTTATTGATTAAGAGATGGCCAGTGATGGAGTCTGTAGCTGCAGCAGCATCTGGTTCAGCACAGATGTTCAGTTGTGTGTCGTCTGCATAGAAACATACTTTGTGCTCTCATCAGAGTTTAGTCTGATGGTTTCAGTCAGATCAGTTTCAGAGCTGTTTGTTCTAAAGTCTGACTGAAATTCATCCTCATGTTATTTTCTTTAAGGAAATAGTTCATTTGCACTGAGACCATCTTTTCCAGAATCTCTCTGATGAATGAATGTTTGATATCGGCCTGAAGTCAGTGATTTCATCACTGTCTGGTTGGTTTCTTAGTGAAGGTTTTACAGCAGCTGGTTTAAACTCATCTGTGAAGATTCCTGTTTGTCGAGATGAATTTCTAACCTTCAGGACCTGAAACTCTGTCAAACAGCTGTTTTAAAATGCTGCAGGTTCAGGGTGGACACATGAGGTGGACGAGTTGGACTCTGACAGTCTTGCAGAGCTCAGTTAATGAGCTCATCTGTGTTCACATCAGCAGTAATGCTGCTGTTGTTCATAAGGTTTTATCTTTTACAGGTGTGTTTTTTCTTCATCATTTCTTCATGTTTCCTGGAGAGAACTCTGTAATGATTCTAATATTGAAAAAAAAAAAATTCTGAGAACTTTGTTTCACTGAATTGTGTTGACCTTACAAACAGAAGATTGATTAGACTGACAATGTAAAGACGTCAGTGTAATGTAACAGTGATTTAAACCTTCACATGTGGTTGATCATGTGACCTGTGATTACTGCTCTTTCTGCAGAGTGCTGAATGTGTGTCGCCACTGGGTGGAGCATCACTTCTACGACTTTGAGAGAGACGCTCACCTGCTGAGACGACTGGAGGAGTTCATCGCCTCTGTCAGAGGTCTGGACCTGTCAGAACACTTGTTGGAACACCTGTCAATCACTGTCAGTTGTGTGGTCCTGCATGTCAAGCTCACTGGTTCACTGGCTGATTCATTTCCTGCCACCTGTGATTTGAATGCAAATGTAAAGGTACTACAGACATGAAGAAGTCAAACACTGTTGGACCATCTGATCTGTTGTACAACATGTTCAATTCTGCTCAGGATGTTTCTCTGCATGACGAATCCTGCAGATGTTCCTTGTGTTTGACCTGATGAAGTCATCCAGGATCAGATTATCCTGCTTCCAGAAATCAGCTGGTTTGACTGTAAATCTGTCTGTCTGTGGAGCAGCTGTGTTGTCTCACCTCTGTCAGTCTTTGAGGGCTTGTGATGTCATGTGTTAAAGAAATTATGTCATGTTTTACAGGCAAGGCGATGAGGAAGTGGGTGGAGTCGATCACTAAGATCATCCAAAGAAAGAAGCAGGTTCAGGTGAGCTTGCCCAGTCACAGCATCACCTTCCAGAACTCTCCTCCTCCGGTTGAGTGGCACATCTGTAAACCAGGAAACACGGAGCAGTTCGACCTGATGACGCTGCACCCCATCGAGATCGGCCGACAGCTCACCCTGCTTGAGTCCGACTTCTACAGGTAACGCTTCTCATACAGGAGGTCACACCTGTCAGACACCTGTCTCACAACTGTCTCACAACTGTCTCACAACTGTCTCACACCTGTCACACACACACACACACACACACACACACACACACACACACACACACACACACACACACACACACACACACACACACCTGTCACAAGCATGTTTCCACTTCTCTGACCCGTCACATTCCACCTGTCTCCCAAGTGTCACACACCTGTCGTACCAGTCTCACATCTGTCACATGACTGTCTGATCCATCACTCAAACCTTTCTGACCTGTCACACACCTTTGACACATGTTACACACATCTGAATGAACTGTCACACACATCTCACACTTCACACACCTGTCTCACATGTCACATGCCTGTCACACCTGTCTCACACCTGTCTGAGCTGGCATACCTATCATATACACCTTTCTGAACTGTCACACATCTGTCTCAGAGACCTGCCTGACCTTTCACACACATGTCTCATGCCTGTCTGTCCTGTCACACACATGTCTCAGGCTTATCCCATGCCTATCTCACAACTGTCACACATCTATGTCACACTTTACTGACCTGTCACACACCTGTCTCACAGACCTTTTTGACCTGTTACACACCTGTCTCACAGACCTTTTTGACCTGTCACACACCTGTCTCACAGACCTTTTTGACCTGTTACACACCTGTCTCACAGACCTTTTTTGACCTGTCACACACCTGTCTCACACACCTTTTTGACCTGTCACACACCTGTCTCAAGTGGTTCACTTATCTCAAGTGTCTTTCATGCCTTACTCACACATCGCACACACTTTTCTCACACCTGCCTGAGCTATCTCACACCTGCCACATCTTTCACACACGCACTTTTCTGTCCTTTTATACACCCATCTCTCCTTTTAAACACCTGTCTCACACACCTGTCTCACCTGTGTTCACCCTGCAGGGCTGTGCAGCCGTCTGAGCTGGTTGGCAGCGTCTGGACCAAAGAGGACAAAGAGATTCACTCCCCCAACTTGCTGAGGATGATCCGACACACCACCAACCTAACACTGTGGTTCGAAAAGTAAGGCCTCACTGACACCACTCGGGGGCGGTTGGAGGTCAGGTTAAATGATCCTGACCCTTTTTTAAATAAAACCCAACAAACCTCCTAAAAACATAACTCAAAAGACTAGATTTACTACATCCACAAAGTTTCTTCAGAAACCATGACAGACTACAATAAGTGAGAAACAAAAAGTTTGCCATGTGAGTGAAATGTACAGGTAACCCGGGTCACCTGAAGTCTTCAGATCCAGGTCCTCTTCAATCCACCAAATATATCTGGAAACAGATCAGTGTCTGGAGCAGAAGTGAAAGAGGTTCTAGGTGGAGGCCAACCAGATGATTAGTCTGAGCTGTCACACATTGACCTCTGCTTCAGGAAGTAACACGTCCACCTTCAGGACAACCTTGTGTCTTACCTCTGTCTTACCAACAAGCTTCATATCCAAACTTGAAATCCATCACACCACCAACTTTCTTCTTAACCTCAGGGTCTCCAACCACTCTGCACCATCTATGTGTTATTTCCCTTTATTACAACCATACATCCACCTTAAACCGTGTCAGACCTCTCAATCCACCTGTAACTACACTTCAGCATCATCAATCTGTCAGCTGTCCTGCAGCAGCCCTGAAGTGTGTGCGTGTGTGCGTGTGTGTGTGTGTGTGTGTGTGTGTGTGTGTGTGTGTGTGTGTGTGTGTGTGTGTGTGTGTGTGTGTGTGTGTGTGTGTGTGTGTGTGTGTGTGTGTGTGTGTGTGTTCGCATGCATGCATGCATGTTCTCTGCAGATGTATCGTAGAAACAGAGAACCTGGAGGAACGAGTTGCTGTCGTGTCACGGATCATCGAGATCCTGCAGGTTTTTCAGGAACTCAACAACTTTAATGGAGTTCTGGAGGTGGTCAGTGCCATGAACTCGTCTCCGGTCTACAGGCTGGACCACACCTTCGAGGTAACACCTAACAACTTGTGGTTCTGTTTCTGGAGACAAGTTGATGTTCAGGTCCTGGACTGGTCCTGTAGTCCACAGGATTGGGCTTGTCCAGACAGAGACCAGCTGCTCTGTGGTCAGAGCTTGTCACTGCAGTGAGTCTGGGTCTGAAAGTCATGAAATCACTAAAAACAATGGTCACTCCACACAAACCAAAGTAATGTCTTAAACCTTTACAGCCACGTTGTCTCCATTAATACTTTGTCCACAAACATCAAAAAAAGAATAAACTTATTTAATGACTCCACACTAACAATATGAACAACAATATGTCTGTTGTCAGACAAGATAAGATAAGACTTTATTGATCCCACAGCGGGGAAATTAAATCGGAACAGCCAGCAAGTATTACAAAAAGCAAAAACAGTGGCACTCAAGGGTGAAGATAAAAAAGTATAGAATGACTATGTATATGTATGTTATGTACAGATTCTAAAAATACTAAGTGATATGAAGATACTACTGCCCTAAATAAAATACTTCTGCCCATAGAAATACTATTGCCAATATTCTTATGAGAAAACTACCAGTGTCACATGTTGAACTGCACTGGAGAAATACTCCAGTGGATGAGATGGTGATTTCATGTTTTGTCATCAACGTGTCGACCAGCAATCATCAAGAAGCTGCAGATCAAATCATTATTTTCAGACAGAAGAGAGTCCATGTTCACGACATCAACGTTCGTCTTTTTTGAAGAATGGTTTTGGCCGTTTGGCCTGTATTTGATAGAGCAGCTGTAGAGAGACAGGAAAGGGGGGGAGAGAGGGGATGATATGCAGCAAAGGGTGCAGGGTTGGGATCAAACCCGGGACTCTTAGTGCACGGGGCATCTACCAGGTGAGCTATCAGGGTGCCCAGCAGCAACAGGTCTGTGTATTGACAGTGTCTTTGAGCGTCCTGCGAAGCGCTGTATAAGTATAATGTGTTGTGGTGAGAAAAACAAAAGTTAGCACTTGTCAATCAGCTGCAAACATGCTTTCAGTCTTCTGTCAAGTAGGTGTGTGCTTTCTTTTTGCTGTTCTCTGTCCACGGCTCTGCTTCTTCACTCACACCTGAGACGACACAGAGACTGTTGATTTCATTTCAGCTGATTTATTTTTGCTCTTAACCAACAAAAACCAGCAGGAGGGCACAGAGCTGCTGTGCTGATGTCACTGTGCTGGTGTAAGCTGTGGTGTATCAACACCACCACAGCTCATCGCCATCTCATTGACTGTCATAGGTACAAAATATTTGCTTTAAAAAATACATGCTCTCAGTAATTCCACAAATTGGGAAAAAATTTCCAGCGAACAGAAAAATGTCTGTAACTGTCTGTCATCATCGAATCCTAAAATAATCAAGGCTGTTGCTTTTTGTTTCCAGCAAATTCCGAGTCGGCAGAGAAAAATCCTGGAGGAAGCTCACGAGCTGAGTGAAGATCACTACAAGAAGTACTTAGCTAAACTGCGCTCCATCAACCCCCCCTGTGTCCCGTTCTTTGGTACGCTCTCACACACTCTTTCTAAAGGTTTAAACATGACGGGTCAAAGGTTAAATTAGGAGTCTCTGTCTATGTGTGTGTGTGTGTGTGTGTGTGTGTGTGTGTGTGTGTGTGTGTGTCTGTGTCTGTGTCTGTGTCTGTGTCTGTGTCTGTGTCTGTATCTGTATCTGTGTCTGTCAGGAATCTACCTGACCAACATCCTGAAGACGGAGGAGGGAAACCCTGACTTCCTGCGCCGACATGGCAAAGATCTGATCAACTTCAGCAAGCGGAGGAAAGTAGCTGAAATCACTGGAGAGATCCAACAGTACCAGAACCAACCGTACTGCCTGAGAGTGGAGAGTGACATCAGGGTCAGTCTAATGATGAGCTCAATTCCTGTTTATACTGACGGTGCTGTGCCAGAAGTGTGACCATATTCTCTGTGTTTCTGGAGCAGAAGTTCTTTGAGAACCTGAACCCGATGGAGGACATGTCCGAGAAAGACTTCGCTGATCATCTGTTCAACAAATCTCTGGAGATCGAACCTCGAAACGCCCGATCCTTACCTCGATTTGTAAGTGTCACCATGGGACCACTGACAGCTGAGCTGAGTCTGATCTGAGTCTGTCCTGTACTCTGACAAGATGAAAATTACACCCCTCAACCAGTTAGAGGCTCTTTGACTTGGCTGAAACTGGGAAACAATTCATCTCTCACCCGAAATGTGAAGGGAATGAATAAAGGGTTTCACTGAAGAGATCTCGGATGAGAGTCCAAATGTTTTCTTGTTTCTAGTCCAGTTGCCATTGATTCAACTATTTTTGGATAACTGTGACCTGGATGACTGAGAACCTTCACAGAGCAGTTCAGGATATGGTCAATAGTTTATAGTCATTAAATGACTAATTATAAATTATCAGAATAATTGAACATTAGTAAAATGAGGCGATCTATAAGCTTCTACAACAATATATATCATCTTAATAAAAAACACAATTTATCAATGAATGCCTCTCAGAAATTACCTTAATGTCATAGAATTAGTTTTTCTGGGTTCAGATACACATACAATAATCCATTCATCTATCCATTAATTATTCCTTTAAAATCCCCTGGAAACAACATGAAATGACATCGATGTCATTGGGTAAATGAATGGGATTTACATTTGACAGTGCAGGAGACCAGTACCAGAGCTAACGGAGAGATTCTGGTTCATTGGCTGAAACAAACACATCTACAAATGAATGACGATGTTGTTCTGTAGCAGCTGGATGCGGAAATAAATGACTCTGTGATTGCATGTGAGACACAAAAGCAACTTAATAAGATGGTAATTTGTCAGATGTTGTTCTGAAAACACCAACATCTGCAGCTTTAACAGGTAGATTTAGTTACTTCAGCTGAAACGATCCTCAAGCACAGGTCAGATCAAAAACACTTGAATTGTTTTTCTGTCATTACCATTTGTGTATTTGCCTTTACCTTTACTGTCTCCACACGACGCTGCGGGACGCCTCTGTCCACACATACATGGGTTTTCTTAAACGGGGTTTAAAAAACACTGTTTAAAAAAGATCTCTGTCCATTTGAAAATGCCAAAACAAGCGTTGCCAACAGCATGCCAGACCAACAGGCAGCAGTTTAAGTCAAACTCTAAAGCCATGCTGGCAAATCAGAGGCCTGAATAAAATTTGATTCTGCTAGGCTCGAGATGTCTGGCCTCCATGTTAGGAATCCTACACCATCTTAAGACCGGATCTTGTCCAAAGCCGGTGACGTTAGCAGAGGGGTCTGTGTGTTGAGTGCTGGATTACGTCACAGTGACCTCAGTACGTTCTGACGCCTCTGCTCCTCAGTGCAGTGGAAGAGTAACTGTACATTTATGTGTCAACATGTCAAAAGCTACCACATGGTTAGCGGTTAGCGTCAGCATTATTTTGGTCATGTCCACCATCTGTGGAGGACTCTGCTAATTTGTCTTTTCTGTAGGTTCGGTTCCTTTATAAGCAGGTCCAAACCTCTGTTGTCCCTTTACTCCCTCCTCTCTCCAGGTGAAGAAGTACACCTGTCCTCTGAAGTCTCCGGGGATCCGTCCGACCTCGGCGAGGCCTGGCACCATGCGACACCCAACGCCGCTGCAGAACGAGCCCAGGAAGATCAGTTACAGCCGTATCCCTGACAGCGAAGCCGAAGGGGGCGCCGTCTCCGCCCCCAACTCCCCCCGCACCCCCCTGACTCCGCCTCCCGCCTCCGCTGCTTCCAGCTCCACAGACGTAGGCAGCGTGTTTGACTCTCCTCAAGGTCCCAGCAGCCCCTTCCACTCCAGTAAGACCCACCCACCGACACACTCTCGTTCCAATCACAACTCTCAAGTTAACCCCACCCACTAACACACTGCCCTTCCAATCACAGCTCTGACCTGAACCCTGCCCACCGACACACTGTCTTACCACTCACAGCTCTGACATGAACCCCTCTCTTAGTGTTACTGTCAGATTTTTGATGAATGTAAAACTTTCTGTGGATGAAACAGAAGACAAAGTTCAGGCTTACATGTAATAAATTATTCGCAGAGAATTGTTAAAGGTCACCTGCAGGAAACCACCATGCATTGTAAGCTGAGGACAGGCGGCATCTCAAACCCCCTCTTCTTCTTGTTGAGGGTTGCTCCATGTTGACATGGATGACCTTCCACCCCTCTGTCAGTCCACTGTCTTCTCTGTCCAGGATATGAACCTCACGATGAACTGTTGCTCCTGTTGGAAATGTGTGAAGAGTGCTGTCCACGGGACTTTACAGGTGTCAACTGAGCAGCTGTTTAGTTTCCATATGAAAGTCCTTACAGTCCTCGCTGCACAGAAACAAAGTTGCTCTGGAGACTTTTGGGGGTTCGGTCCTTTGGATGGACGGATGCTGTCTTAGTGTGTTCAGAGCTTTAAGAGACACAGGGACGTTGTGCTTGTGTGGGTACAGTCTCAGCCTGATGTTGTAAAGTTGGAATCCCTCCAGTTTCTGCTCCAGTGATGATGACAGTCAAACATGAGATGTTGGTCAGGATTAGGGGCTTCCAGTGTATCTCCACTTGAAGGTTTACTTCTTCCCCTTCCTTTATTGCACAGTCCACAAATGGTAGTTGGTTTCCACTCATCTCCTCTGTTGAACACTGAATTAATTTGATCCATAAAAGAGCCAATCTCCTGGCTCTTGATTTCTCCCACATACCTGAACCAGTGGCTTGGAGTATCACCCTGGTAGGTATCCAACTCTTTCCTCTTCATGTCTTCGAGCGTACCCGGGTTTAGAGTAAACACGTGCGTGTGTGCGCGCATGCATGCGTGTGCTCATCATTCACATCTGTATCTGCCATTAGTCGTGTTTTATATGAAGGTGAAAAGGTGAAACTGTACAGTTTCTTCATGTCTGTGTGTCAGTGTGTGTGTCAGATTGGGGTTTTAAATGTCAGATGTGGTACCGTCAGTGTGTTCACGTGTTCTTTCAGCTTCATCGGTGTCCTCAGAAAGTGCAAACGTGGAAATCAGGTCAATTGAACTATATGTTCATTTCCCATGTGATAGTCATAGTTCTAGTCATACTTCATAGCTGTAAACATGTACCTGAGAGGCTGCATGTGAGTAGAAACAGGCTAAAAATGACCACGACGGCACAGACATTTGGACGATCTATTGAAGTTTGCAGCGTTTTGAACAGACATTGACCAACATCGTCGTTCCCTCTAATCCTCAGGAAGTGAGGAACTAGACTCCAAAGAATACACATAAATGCACGTTACTGAAACTTCTTTTTGTGTGCGTCAAACATGAGTGCTGAGGGTTCGGAAATATCAGCAGTTCATTCAAACTCAACTTAATCCATTCATGTTGCTTCACAGCATGGCTGGCGTCTTGTCTGTTCAGGATTTGATTTTGGTGGGTCTCAGAATGCAAGGTGGCAAGTACAGCCGGTATTTGATCCATATGTTGTAAAGCTTGTTATTGTTGTGATACAGTAAACCACAGTTCACTCATATTTAGGTTTGACAGCTGTGAATCGTTAACCAACGTGACTCATCCCTCAACATCTCCGTGGAGGACTTGTATCAGTGTCTTTGTGTGACTTTGGCCAGCAGGGCAAACAGCTAGCTTCCAGCTCCTCTGCAGGTCCCTGATGGACGTGTTTTATGTGGTTGGTTTCATTCATAGAGAAACTAACATGGGTTCAGAGTCACTGCTCCTCCCCCCATCATCTCCTCCTCACAGTGTTTTCTCCTCTTCGCTCTACAGCCTGCGACAGTATCTTCTCTGTGGTCTCTTTGCCTCACGGTCCACGTTAGTATTAACCCTCCTGACTCTCTGTACGTCTGCATCACACTCACCTGTTTAACCAACACTCACCTGTCTGTTGAATTCACCTGTGTCTTGGCGTCATCGCTGACATCACACTACAGATGCATTGATCTGTTTCTCTTGTGATACCTGAGAATAACTTCCATCACTGATCTGTAATCAGGTTTCTTTTCATTTGTTTATTAATAATATTATCAAAGTGTGACATCATGGCTGATACCAATCCAATAGATCTCATCAGTGCATCTCTCTGTTTCCATAGTAACAGTCTGTCTCCATGGAAACCATCAGCTAATGGCTCACCGTGTGTTTTATGATATTGTACAGGACCAATCCGCTGCAGTCAATGTGAACCTGAACACGTCCCATTGTGTTTATATATACAGTACATACACTGAACACTCAGTGCCCATTTTATTAGGAACACCTGAACAGTCTGACCCACCTGTGCGTCACATCAGATTACACAGGTGTTCCAAATAAAGTGACCTCTGAGTGTGCAGTTTATATTTTTTATGTGCTCAGCAGTGCAGTGTGTTCATGTCACCTGTGCGATTCTAACAGTTGTCCTCTTGTCTCAGGGTCGTCCTCAGTCTCCTCCATGGTGAGCTTCAGTCGTGGTGCTGACGATGTTCCAGTTCCTCCTCCTGTTCCTCCCCGCAGACGTCCAGAGTCTGCACCAGCTGAGTCGTCTCCCTCTAAGGTGACCAACATGTTTAACATATATCCTGAAATAAAGGCCAGGTCTCATATAAAGGCCTTGTGTAGATTTACATTGTTTAATGTAACCAGTGTAGTAATATAATTGTGTTTTCAACACCTTATTCTGGGTTATTCATGTGAACTACACTGCTCAAAAAAATTAAGTGAACACTTAATCAGCAGTGGCTGAACTAGACTTTTATACAAGGGGTGGCCAGAGGGTGGGCAAGCCTGTATCAGGGGTCCATCCACTGTAGGCCTAAAAAAGGAAAATACAGTTACACAGTTAAAAAAAAACTATTTAGAGTGAAAACCACCTTTAAATCATGGGATAGTACCCAGATTCATCTAGGAATTAGTAAAGTAATATCTGATGAGTAACTGTGGAAGAGTACATACTAAAAATTTGAACCTGAGCAGTTTTACAGGTGTTTTAACACAGGTGTGTCCAGACGCTCATCTGTGCAGAGTACCGTTAACTTGTCCAAGCATACGGAGATTGAAAACATTTTTTCAGCCTTTTTTCTGCTTGCTGTTGTTCTTAGCTCTCATAAAAGGACAAAATGCAAATGAAACAGGAAGATAACAACTCGGGCTGGTCAACAGAGTCCTCTGTGAACGCTCTGTCCATTCATGTGTAAATGAGACGGAGACGTGAAACTAACTGCGCAGTTACACCGGCCAATTGCTCAGCGACCCATTGGTTGATTTTGATGATCGACTCTATTGACAAGTTGGAGTCAAGAGAATCGAGGGGCAGCACCCATGGCTTTGCGTCATGGCTTTTTCCCAAGACTTGAAAGCGGAGGTAAAACACGGGCCGCTGTAAAACTGGACTGTGTAATACCATATAGACACAACACTTTTGGACAAAATGTACTGTCAATAATAGGAGGTAAACTCTGGAATAGCTTACCCCTCCCAATAAGAGAGTGTCCTACTTTCAACTTCTTTAAAACTCACTTAAAACCAGACATGCACCCACTTTCAACCGTCACACATTTCATTTCATAAATAATACAGTGTACATCAGTAAAGATTTTCAACTTGAATAATTTGTTCATCATGATCCAGTGTGTGATTCAAGTGTTCCCTTCATTTTTTTTGAGCAGTGTATTATTGTTCCATTTCAATCACTGCCAGCATTTGTGTGTTCATATCTACATCTGAAGTATCGTGATGGAACAAGTCAGGTTCCTGTAAATGTGTCACAGTAAAAGCCTTGTTAGAAAATGAAGGGGTTTTGTCCACTGAAATGTTTGAGCGCATTTAATTTGAAATGGATACAGAAGGTGTTTGACAGTGTAATGCAGTAACAAAACTTGCAGTAACTGTCAGGACAAACAAAGAGGATCAGAAAAGGACGAAGCTTTGCACTGAAGAAACAGAAATAAATGTCTGGTTCTCCATCAACGTTTAGATCCCCTGACAGAACATGAGAACATCACTGTTCCAATAAGAGCAAATGTCAATGAATAATGAGAGCAGGTGTGGTCCCTTCCACATCATCTCATGTGTCCTCCACACTGACTATCTCTCCTCCCTCTCTCCTTTTCCTCCCCTCCCCCCCCAGATGATGTCGAAGTTGGACAGCCCTCCTGCTGTCCCCCCTCGCCAGCCCACCTGTAAGCTCCTCCCCCCTCGTTACTCCTCATCGCTATCATCGTCGTCTCCACCTGACAGCCCCCCCTCCCTACCTCCTCGGGAGCCTCTCAGCTCTCCTCTGCACCTCCTGCCTCCCCCTCAGGGTCGCCTCCGCTGTGAACTGCTGCCTCAGGCCTTCTTTCCCGCCACCACCTCCTCCTCGCCCTCCATCAGCTCTGGGCCCACTGCCTCCTCTTCACCTCCCCTTCCTCCACCCGCACCCATCACCCCCAGCCCCGTCCCTGCCTCCAGAAAAATGCCCCTTCCCTCCCCACCTCTCCCCCTCCTCCCCCTGGACGGGCCTCCCGTGCCGCCTCGAGACGGTGTCCCCAAACTGCCCCCGAAGACCTATAAGAGGGAGTCTCTGAGCCACGCCCCCCTGCTGGACACTGCTGGACCCCCTGCACTGTGATTGGACAGTGATTGACTTCCTGAAGGGGTGGGGCAGCTGATTGGACAGATTGTGGAGGAGGTGGGCTAGACAAGCTAACACTACAGCTGATTGGGTCAACAAAACAAGGGATTTAAAGACACAAATAACAAAACATCTGGTCGGCCAATCAGGACGTTCTGATCTGATCCAGACTGAGACAAAACAAAACAAAAATCATGTGCCCTTATTGTGAAAAACAAGCTGATTGTGGCCTCCAGCTGCAGAACTGTGGAGAACGCTGGAGAACGTTTGTCCGTCTGTGGTCAGTTTTCCATTTCTGTCTGTTTCTTGTCTGTGAGCTCAGACCCAATCGGCCTTCCTCGTGTCTATGGGGACTTGCCCAGAGAGGATTGTGGGTAACGTAGCGCCCCACAGACTGAAGCGGACTCTGGGTCTGAGCTGTTGCTGTGTCAGGGACCTTCAGGTACTGGACCAGAACCAAAGAGGTACTGTACTGGTTCTGGTGGGCCTGATGTTTCTGTGTGATTGTTGATGAAGATGTAAACACACGTGATGATTGCCTTCTTTAAAACAAGGGAATAAACATGTTTCTACCACTGAGCTGGCTGGACGACACAAACCTATGCTGCACTGTCCTTATTTCATGTACTGCCGTCCACTTTGGTCCACTTCAGTCGACCTGACCTCCAGGGCTGGAGGACTCTACTGAGCATGCTCCGTGGGCCTCTTGGTGTGTTCTTCCAGTCAACAGCTGTCAACCTGAGCAGGACCAGGTGAGTCTGGGGGATCTGTTTCCATGGTAACTGAGGTCAGATTACAGCTCCATTATAATTTACTGGAAATAAAGTTCATTCAACTGGTTGAACTGTTGCCATGGAGACTGTAGTTCAGCAGATCAGATTGATAGGATATCAATCTGATCCATCTTGACTTTAAGTTGTAATAAAATGTGAGAAAAACCAAACAAACGTTTTATTTCAGAGTTTATGTTTGTGGAGAAAACGCAGACGTCGTGAATTCAACTTTTATTTTTCAACAGTCACAGTGATGAAACAGGAAGTCAGAAAAAGTCCAAACACGTTTCAGATGTTGGACAGAAGCTGAACATCCTGCAGGTCGATGCTTCAGACACAACATGGAACCAAAACGTCACCCGTTTCCTGTCTGGATCTCCAAACTGGTTCCAAACCAGCTGTCAGTCACAGCTGCTGCTGTGCTCTGATTGGCCAGGAGACAGCAGGAATCAAACCAGTGTATTTAACTGTCCCGACAGGTTGTCAGGCCTGCAGGGATGTCAGGATCATTGTCAGGATGATGTGATTGGATCTGGATCAGTTTCTGGATGCGGTCCAGGATAATCTGGTTAGCACTGAGGCAGTCTTCTGGTCTGTATGGGGCTGTGATGGTCAGGACCCCCGCCACCCTTAGATCATCACCCTCCTCCGACACTGGGACCCGGTTCTTCTCCAGCCACCTCCGGACACCCTCCTTCCTCCTCCTGAGCTCCTCCAGGTCCAGCCTGGCGGTCCTCGCGGGCAGGAAGGAGGTCTGGAGACGCTCTGTGGTCTTCTCGTCAGCTTCCTGCAAGACCTGCACCTCCTCCACAGCATGACCCATCACAACCTGCACTGATGCTCCCCCCTCTTCCCTGAAGTTCACCAGGACCAGACTGCAAGAGAGACAGACTGCGTCAGACCAGATCAGTCCTGGATCTACATCACAGTTTGTCTCAGAGCTCAGCAGCATGAAAAACAAAGCAGGAGGTTTGACATCACTTCCTGCTGTTTTGGAGGATTTTCCAGACTGAAACATCTGGATCAGTAAAGTCAGCAGCAACTTAAAAACTGACTCTTTTTTCATTTGTATTCTAAAATGTGACACTCTACGTTTCGTTTCGTTTCGTTTCGTTACACGTTACGTTTTTGCTCACTATCCTAAAGATACAAAATGTGAAGCTGCAGACGAGCTGAAACATGAAGATATTTCAGTTTCCGACAGCCAGGAAAGAGCAGAAACCTGATGAGAAGCAAATAAAACTGGATCCACATCAGTCCTGCTGCACTCCAGGATCTGGTTCCTTTCTCATGCTGATCTTTCTAAGAACAAGAGTCAAACCACCGATGACGGTGTACCACCAAAGTCAAACTTGTTTCTGTTTGTAACTTTACTGACTGAACAGGAATCAGAAACCTGGATCAGGACTCCGCACGTTCCACATGTAAACACTCATTAGTCTGTTTTATCAGACGGTATTCTTCTGTTCAAAAGAAGAAGCTGCTATTTCTGCGCAGTGAGTGAGTTCAAGTCTGAAAAACATGTGAACGAGTATCTGATGATCCAGATTCACTGATGATTCTGAAAAACCATCAGGACAGGAACTGATGTCACGTGTGTGTGTGTGTGTGTGTGTGTGTGTGTGTGTGTGTGTGTGTGTGTGTGTGTGTGTGTGTGTGTGTGTGTGTGTGTGTGTCCGAGCCGACACGTGAACGCTGCTGAACATGTTTCGTACATTCTGACTGTGTGCTGTGTGTACAGCGCAATACACTGTGTGAACATGGGGGAACTGGTCTGATGCTGTTCATCTCTTTACTTCTACGTCACCAGTTCCACGGGAACTTTACCTGAAGAGTTTCGGTATCAGAAATAACACCTGCAGTTTCAAACTCAGCAGGTAAATTCGGCCGCTGTTTGTCACACATTCATCTGTATGTGTGTGTGTGTGTGTGTGTGTGTGTGTGTGTGTGTGTGTGTCTTTAGTCACCTGGCGGACACCGGGTCTACAGTCAGCAGCCAGCCACGGTGTTCTTCTTTTCCCGCTTTCACCATCACCTGTTTGTTGACGTAACGGATCCACTGCAGCGGACCTAATAGCGGCCAGCCGCTCTGCATCACGGTCAACACGGCTACCACCAATCTGACGGCTCAATACGAGGATACTAGTGAATACAACACAAACGCTGCAACCTGCCGCCGCTGCACGACCTTTAAAACCCTCCGGAGGAAACAGGAGGTAGAAATAAAGGTTCCTAGCCCGCTCGAGTGTTTAAAGTGAGTCGCTGTTGCCCCCTGCAGGTGGATAGCAGAACACTCGTGTCAATGCCATGTCCCTGTTGACTGATTTTATAAAGCGCAAACAACGACAATAAACCACAAAAACAAACGACTACTAAAATAAATAAACGAAGACAGCAGAAGATTCATGACAGTTTCTAAGAAATACAACAGAGAGAAATTCAGTAAAAACGTTTTAAATCACATCAAAAAGGAAAATAAAATTAGAAAAAGTAACAATGACGTAAAAAATTAAATTACACAGTGTCCCAAGAAAGTACTGTTAACGTGTATTAATACCTTTGTGTCAGCCTCAAATTTCAGAAATAAAAGTGACATAAAAAATCAGCTACAATTTTGAAATCCTATCAGGAAGTGGTTTGTTGTAACTTTTTCTGGCTTCACTTCCTCTACAGTGATAGTCACCCAGCCAACAGCTAAGCTAAGTTGCTCAGTGAGCGGACTCGTTGTGAGGATGTGGGGACACGGTCGGTACGGAGGAGGTAACTGCCACCTGCTCTGTGTTTTCACGTGTCGGTACCGGAGCTGTTATACTGAGGTAGCGAACAGTCTGTCAGGTTGGCTCGGTCAGGGCTGTTAGCATGGACCTGGGCTGCTTCAGGTGTGTTAAATGGTACCGTGATGGAAACAATAGCCGAAATGTGACGCTGACTGCAGACAGCTGATTAGCTAATAACAATCAGCTGCGGCGAACAGCGACGAGTGATGATCACTCTGCGCTGGTTTTTTATTATTAAAAGTTAAACTTTAGAAGCAAATTTACTGTTGAAACTGAGGCTACGTTTACATTTAGGGAAAAAGCATATGTTTTCATGCGGTTTGGCATCTCGTTTACACGCAAACAGAGTTGTTTTGTTTCATGGAAAACGATCATTTTAAAAAAAAACTCCGGCCAAAGTAGAGATTTCTGAAAACACCGGACAGATGTGTTGGCGTGCAAACAGGGTTAAACGGCGTTTAAGGTTCCGAAACGTCACAACATGCGACTGAAAATACATAACGTCATGTGAGCGACCTATGTTTACACTCGCGCCCACAGGTTTGGCATAGTTATGATGGCGGTCGACGGCGTATTTATCCGGTTCATGTAAACGACAACATTTTTGAAAACGTCCGTTTTCCGAAATACTCTACTACGCGTAAACATAGCCTGAAAGAAACTCCGATAAGTGAAAGCAGCAGGTCTGCTAGCCTCAGTTAGCCGCAGTTAGCAGTTCGTAACTTGTTCTAGTGGATCAGTTTGTGTCTCCTGCTGTTTAACACTGACTTTATTGTTTGCTACTTTAAGATTGTCACCATGAAAATATGTCATATTTGTACATGATGATACATTAAATCTGCAAAAACATCATCTCAGGATCATCTGAGCCTTTGTCGTTTAACCCTTATTAAGGCAAAAGGTGACCTTCGAAAACCAAATTTACCAGTAAAATTTTTGTTGTATTTTTGAAGTGATATTATGTTAATCTCACTCTAACAAATGAAGAGATGGTAAAACATTAATTTGTAATTTGTGATATATTTGACACTCTACATAGATTTCTCCTGTAATTTTAGCTTTGTAAAGGCTTTATGTTACTAAATTCTCCTGTTTTGAATCTTAATTTCATGTCTAATCTGGAGGCAAAAGCTTTAAACTTTTGAATGGAGTGTGGTTATACTCGAGAGTCACAATGGACCCGAGTATCAGGCAACATTTGAATAATATTTGTAGAAGACTTTTATTTTGTTCAGCCTCACTTACAGAGGAGTCATTAATAATTAAGCACTGGAGCAGGCGTCTGATTGGTTGATGCAGTACCTGTGTCCTCCATGGAGACTAAGGTGTATGTGGGGAACCTGGGGTCGGGGAGAGGGGAGGTGGAGCGAGCCTTTGGGCTCTATGGACCCCTCAGAACTGTCTGGATTGCCAGGAACCCGCCAGGTTTCGCCTTTGTCGAGTTTCAAGATCCATGAGATGCTGCCGCCGATGCCATCCAAGGCTTAGATGGAAAGTCAGTATTCAAAACATTTACCTGAATGCACACCTGGGTACTCACCTGGTTCTGATAAGATTATACTGAAGACCTGGAACACATTAATGCAGCTCTTCAGTCTTCAGTGGAAAATGACTTAAAAAAAGTTAAAATTGAGCGTTGATGCTGTTCGGATACGAGTGTTCGATGATTCAGGACTGATGAAGTTTCTGTCTTAGTTTGAAAGAATCGAACGTGACGGCCTCGTAAAATCGACTTGAGGGCACTGTAGCATAAAATATGTTTATATTGTGTTGGATGTCATCATCATCATCACTTTGCAGAATTCTGTTTGAAATCTAGAACTTTTTTTGAGTAATGGCTTCAGCTCAGAATCACTTTGTAGAATCTGTAGGACTGAACGAACAGCCTATCTGAGCATAATGATTCTTTCATGTCTGATCATGTCTCTAATATATTGTATTGATTACTGCAGATTGGTCTGTGGGAGCTGCGTGCGAGTCGAACTCTCCACCGGGAGTCCTCGGTGCTCTCGGTTTGACCGACCTCCCGCCAGACAACCGTTTGACCCTGACGATAAATTTTATGAATGTGGGGAGAAGAGTCACTACGCCTACGACTGTCACCGCTGCAGCTGCCGGAGCCAGAGGAGCAGGTAACTATGACGATTATCACACCTGAGACATCACCCTTCTCTGATGTGAGGCTCCAGCTGAGCCCGACTGAGACACTGCAGACTGATAATAATAATAACTGGTGATTCTATGTGTTTTAGATCATACTTAGTAATCAGTCATACTTTGACAGCCTGGAGACAAATGATCCATCACAGTGTTCAGATCAGTGATCAATCAGTCGTGTTGTTTGACATGTTCACCACATGAACACGAACTTCAGCCGCATTTCGACCTGAAGAACCCGAATTAGGTTCCTGTAGAACGGTTCCACTTGTACCAGGGGGGTCATGCTGCTGGTACAGATGGAAGATTTTCATGTTTGTGACGTCACAGATTCGGATGGTTAAATACTGACGCTGACATGGGCGCAGCATTAAACCATCTGATGGGTCAGGCAGTTTCTTGGTGTAGTTGAAGATCTCTGATTGGTCAAACACAAACCTCAGTAACTTGTTTACCAGTGGGAGGAAAGTAACTGGCCGGGCATTTGGTTTTTATAGGTCGGCGCTGACAATCAAAGTCCGTCTTTTCAAACCCTTTCATGCAACAGTGGATTCACATTGAACAGCTCAATGTTACGTGAGGTTGACTGAGACTGATGTGTGGATACGCCCCTTTCTATAAGACCCGCCCTGCGATGACATCATAAATCCATCCATCAGCAGCAGCTCAGACTGAGAGTCATACTGAGCAGAGAAACGGCAGCTCCACACACACACAGAAGAAGAAGAAGACGAAGGAGAAGATGGCCGACTCAACCAGTAGCAGCCCCTCTGACTGTTCATCATTATCATCATGCAAGAACTCCTCCTCCTCTTCACTCAGAGACCTCACACATTCAGGTAGGACTCACCTGTTCAACATGTTCACAGGTTACATTCACTGAACTGGGAAGCTCATGTGACACAGTCAAAAGCTCCAGAATGTCTACTAAATGGGTCTTTAGGTGAGCTTGTCCTCAATCTTCAAACGAACGCCAGCATAATGAGAACCCACCGTCTTTCAGCCGTATGTCATAGTCTTCATTCGACAGATGCTCTGTTGTCCAGGAGACGGCTGAGCGCTGCTGCTCCAGGGTCAGAAACAGCCTGATCAGCTGATCGCTGAGCTGAGCCACTGATTGGTGTCTGTATTTGCGTTCAGTGTCAGTTCATCAGTTGGATCGTTTGATGGATGTTATTTAAACTGAATGCGTGTTTTTAGTCATTAACCACAAACATCACATATCAAACTGTTGGTGAGCTTGGCTGTGTTCCAGGTCAACACTTACTGTTTAATACTTCAAGCTTTTTGTATTTTCACTATGGAGGTGAAGTTCATTTGTGCTGCTGAATAATAACATTTAAACAATGATGTATGATGATGAATACAGTCTCAAATTCTGTTTCCAGCTCGCTCATAGACCAGCTGTTGAACCATCCTGTCCTGCAGCCGCTTGGTTAGCATGTGGATGAAGTTGTGCTCACACACAAAGCTCTATTGTCCTGGTGTTAGCTAACCTGCTCAGCTGACTGCCTCGGTGTTATTATTCAGGTCGTTATGCTTCTGTAACAAGGTTCTTATTGCTGCTGCTGGTTTTTAATCACTCGAAGAGCTCAGGACTTTTTAACCCTTAATATGCTTAAATGTATCACATGCTTTAAGTGCTGCTCTGCTGAGCGCAGACATGTTCAGGACAAACCTTTAAACTGGTTATACTGAGTCTTTACTGATGGAGCGTGTGGCCTTTAGCAATATCCACAGTGATAAAATCAACTTTGTTTGTTGAAGTTCCAAGGGGTTAGGATGGAGAGAGTGATGCAGTGATGATGCAGATGTTGGGTCGGATATCGCCTGTGTCGCAGTGGACATGGGAATGGACATGGATACTGATGATGATGATGTTTCAGAGGGGGACGTGTAGAGGATGAACAGCGGGGGATCAAGTACTGAACCCTGGGAGACACCTTGGGTGTCGCTGGCTGTGTATTAGTACTCGTTAGAGTCGACGGACAGTCGTTTACTCCAACAATTGGCAGTAAATGACAGACAGAGTCGTTACTTGAGGTCAGCTGTGAATGGTTGTTAAATCTGCTGGGAGGGGCAGCATTGGAGGTGGAGGATAAATGGTGTCATTGACCTCCTCCTCTATTGAGGGATATGATTTAAACAGCCTCCTTCCCTCCTCTTCCAAACCATCTGTCCTCCCTGTCCAAAATATGTACGTTGTTCTTGAAAGAATGAGCTACTTCAGTGATGATTGGTTGGGTCCTCGGCTCAATGACTTTTTATGGATTGTTGTTATTCATGAAAGTCATGCATTAGATGTATTTTCACTGTGCTTGTTTTATGTGTCTGATGAATATGTTTATCTGTCTCTGTGAGAACATTATGTGTTTACTATAAATCTTGCCCCCCCCCCCAGCCTTACAGCTTGTCCACTGGAAGGAACCGAAGAAGACGGCGGCAGCATTTGGCCTGTCGTTGCTGGTTCTTGTCTCCGTAGCAACGCTGTCTGTCATCAGTGTGGTGTCCTACCTGCTACTGACTTGCCTCTGTGTCACCATCACCTTCAGGTGAGGGGGTGGGTCACCTGGTCTGTCAGTGACCAGTCGAAATGTACACTGAATGTGTCGGCAGCCAATGAGAGCAGGACCTGTTGTTCAGCATGAAAACAATGCTGCTGCATGTTTGATCGTGTCTCTAAATACTGAAACCAGAGTGAAGAACAAGTCCATCTCAAACACACTTCAGGCGTGTCCACGTCTTAAATATACCAGCAAACTGATGAACACTGCTCCTCAGAACTCCGTGAATCCCACAGTGCACCAGTCTGCTGAGAAAATGTCTTTAAAGTTTAGATCTATGTGCTTTTAGATGAATTCATTTAATTTCTAACTGTATTTCTCCTCTTTGCTGCTCAGTGTGAGTTTCTCATTCTCAGCTCATCCTGTATAAATCAGATAAAACCAGCAGACATATTCAGTATTTGTACGAATGACAAGAAGTCCTTATTCATCAGCTGTGTGTTAATGAGTCTGATTAATTACCAAACTCTGGAAGTTACCAGAAAACAGCACAGAAGTAGGATCTCGACAACTCCAAAGAACTGGGACCATGGAAACAGGAAATGATGTTATCCGTCTGCTTCCTGTCTGTAGGGTTTATAAATCAGTGATCCAGGCCATCCAGAAATCAAATGAAGGTCATCCATTCAGGTAACACACACACACACACACACACACACACACACACACACACACACACACACACACACACACACACACACACACACACACACACACACACACACACACACATATTATTTTGAATGGAATTTGTTCTTTATTCAGTTGCTCAGATTTGGACTAAAAAAGGGAGCAGATGAGCCTTGAGGGTAAAACATATGACTTGTTTATCTAAACATTATTAACTTTTAAAAACTTGATTAGTGTAAAACTTATCGGAAAACAGTGGCTGAAATGTGAACTTCATTAAAGATACAATTTCAGTAATTTTTTTTAAGAAATGCACAAAACACCAAATTGAACCAATGAGAAATGAATTCAGCAAAAACACATTTGAGGTTACAGGTTACATTAATTCTCTTCTGTCCTTCTCTGTCCTCTTCTCTACTCTTCTGTCCTGTGACCTCTTCTGTCCTCCTCTGATGTCCTCTGTCCTCCTCTTCTGTCCTGTGACCTCCTCTGTCCACCTCTGTCCTCTTTCAGAGCTCTGTTGGAGAGGGACATCTCTGTATCCTCGGAGTCGGTTCGACTGCTAGCTGATCAGTCTCTGATCCACCTGAACTGGTTCAGTAATCAGACCAGGAGGCTGCTGCTGGTTGAGGACCTGGTTGACTCTCTGAAGGTCAGATTTACAGAGAATATGTTAGCAGGGGCAAAGGGGAAAATAAATGTTTTGGATGCAAAAGTAGTAATTTGCACTGAACATGTCACACCGAAACAAACGCAGAACGTTCCCTCGCATGTTTTTTACCTTGCTCTCTCCATGTCTTAAATGTAGCGTCAATCATCCACATCATCCTTTGGCCCTGGCATTTTCTTTCGTCAGTGCAGAACAGCTGTGTGATGTTTCTGAGCTGTTGCGGAGCAGCTGGAATCAAGTTTCATTCATGGATTCTCTGTCGCTTTTCTCTTTTTTAGCGCCCTTTGACTTCCATGATGCAGAAAGCAGAAAGCAGTGTAGGGAAATAATCATTTATTTGTTTTACACTTCAGCATCTTTTTGATTTATAAATGGACATTCTTTAGCTGTTTCTGAGGTGACACTTGAAGTTTTGGTCACCTTGTTGATGTGAGACTTGAAGACTGAAAGCTCAGATTTAATCCAGAGAGTTCATCTCACAGATTATCAAACAGCATTTCTGTTGTTGTTTCAGGGCAGACTGGAAGGATTTCACTTTGTCTTCATTTAACTTCTTCTTAAATTCTTTCTCATCCATTGATTTATTGATTAAGAGATGGTCAGTGATGGAGTCTGTAGCTGCAGCATCATCTGGTTCAGCACAGATGTTCAGTCGTGCGTCGTCTGCATAGAAACATACTTTGTGCTCTGTAATGACGCCACCCAGTGGCAACATGTGACAACAGTAATGGACCAGTCAGCTCCCTGCAACCTCAAACAGACGTCATGTTTGTCAGACACATGATCTCCAAGACTGACGTCCAACTCTGTGCCTTTGATGTTTGAAAACCAACTTAACACTCAGTCGAAGACCAACAACTGATCAAGACTGTTGATTCAGACATCGTGATCAGCTGTATCAAACGCTGCTCTGAGGTTCAACAGGACAGAACGGAGAGCTTCTTTCATCAGAGTTTAGTCTGATGGTTTTAGTCAGAGCAGTTTCAGAGCTGTTTGTTCTGAAGTCTGACTGAAATTCATCCTCGTGTTAATTTCTTTAAGGAAAGAGTTCATTTGCACTGAAACCATCTTTACAGAATTTATATATTCATCTTTATATATTCATCTACAAAATCCTTTAACACAGATGAAAATATACGCTCACTACAGACACAGACACACTATATTCACAAAGCACTAAAATATTGCAGGCACATTTCACAGCCTAAAGCACATCACAGTGCAGGAGTAAAGTCCAGTCCCCAAAATAAAGGCAGATATTTCACAAGCTCCCACACAGACTTTAGTGGGAGGAAGTGGGTAGGAATCTGGCTTAGACACACTATTCACTTTGCAACACTCTATACAGAATCTAGGACTTTTGTCTGATTTCTCCACTATCAAACAAGGAGAAGCCCAACTTGAAGACGATGGTTTAGCAATATTATTTTCAAGCATGCACGCATCCATTATTTTACGCTTCTCCTCACAAATCCAATAAAAGCTTTGTCTGATAGGCTTGAGAGATGGCCTACACCAAATAAGCATGGATACCTTTCTAGTAGACATTTCAGTCTACATAGATGGCGGCGCATGCACAAT
Source organism: Chaetodon trifascialis (assembly GCF_039877785.1). NCBI lineage: Eukaryota > Metazoa > Chordata > Actinopteri > Chaetodontiformes > Chaetodontidae > Chaetodon > Chaetodon trifascialis. The sequence goes on from NC_092057.1 coordinate 9,025,173, forward strand.
GATGAAATCAAACAAATAAAGAGAGCTGCAATACCATGTGAGTGGCGTGAGGGTTCATCAAACTGGTCAGATCCCCCCTATATCCCTGAGACTACACTGGGCCCAACTGTGAGGGGTCATCAGAACAATGACCCCTCACAGTCTACCTGTGAGCCCAGTTTTCCTCTATTTTCTTTCAGCTGATCAACAGATTCTCTTCATCTCATATAATTGCTGTTGTTAACCATGGGGAGATTCTGTCAGTTGACCTCTTTAAACTTTAGCGGAGCAACAGCATGTAAAGCAGATGACGTGTTGTCGAAGTGTTCGACCATGTCATTTAACCTCCTAAGACCCGAACTCTTGCATGGCATGCAGAACATTTCATCTGTTTGTTCTCTAAACGTTTCATCTGTTTGTTCTCTAAATGTTTATTCTGTTCTCTAAACGTTTCATCTGTCTGTTCTCTAAATGTTCCATCTGTTTGTTCTCTAAATGTTTAATATGTTCTCTAAATGTTTCATCTGTTTGTTCTCTAAATGTTTCATCTGTTTCTTCTCTAAACATTTCATCTGTTCTCTAAACATTTCATCTGTTTGTTCTCTAAACGTTTCATCTGTTCTCTAAACGTTTCATCTGTTTGTTCTCTAAACATTTCATCTGTGTGTTCTCTAAACGTTTCATCTGTTTGTTCTCTAAATGTTCCATCCGTCCCCACAAGTTCCATCTGTGCTCTAAACATTTCATGTTTGTTCTCTAAACGTTCCATTTGTTCTCTAAACGTTTCATCTGTTTGTTCTCTAAACGTTTCATCTGTTTGTTCTCTAAACGTTCCATCTGTTCTCTAAATGTTTCATCTGTTTGTTCTCTAAATGTCTCATCTGTTCTCCAAACGTTTCATCTGTTTGTTCTCTAAACGTTCCATCTGTTCTCTAAACGTTTCTTTAGTTTGTTCTCTAAATGTCTCATCTGTTTTCTAAATGTTTCAGCTGGCTGCAGTCATGTGGATCATGACTTATGTTGGTGCCATCTTTAATGGAGTCACCATCCTGATCCTTGGTGAGGCTTCTTTTTAATAACCCACTGATTTAATTTGATTTTCAATTCAAAGAAACTAAACAGTCTTCTCTCCATCCAGCTGACATCATTTTCTTCACGACTCCACTGATTTACCAGAAGAAAAAGGTACTGCTGGTTTCTCTCCGACCATCCTGTTAACAGAACCTGCATGAACAAAGGACCTTTGGTCCACTTGTCCAACAGTTTTTGTTTTCCTGTTGATGTCCAAAAATAACATATACCACATGAATCCAGACCTATGTGACAGCTTAATGCTCTGTTGACCTTTACTTCAGCACCTGAGTGCACCACCAGGACAGACAGACTAGTTTAACACCAGTACAATTCTACGTTTAAGTAACGTTAATGAAAACCAGTGCAGGTTGTGTTTCATTATGATGCATTGTATGTATGCATTGAGAGTTTCTGTGGATTGATTTTGATACTAAAATGATCTTGAACAGGAGAAAAGGAAAAACATTTGAAAAATCACATTGATTATATCTTACGTACAGCTCCACTTGAATGAATAAGAAGTTGGAAACACAGGATTTATTGTGTGTGTGTGTGTGTGTGTGTGTGTGTGTGTGTGTGTGTGTGTGTGTGTGTGTGTGTGTGTGTGTGTGTGTGTGTGTGTGTGTGTGTGGTGTTCAGACACAGATTGATCACTACATCGAGTTGATTCAGTCAAGAGTGGAGGAGATGCTGCACAAGTGAGTTCATGTCAGATTCACTGTGAACATATGTTAAATGTTCCATTTGTGTGTTTGTACAGACTGACAAACACAAACAAAACATGTTCCTTACTACCAGACAGTGCTAGCTTAGCTGCTGGTTAGCTACAGTTAACGTTTCACATATTTTCAGTTAAACTAAGTTGTTGATTGAGTAAAAAGTGTTCAAATTCAGTTTGTTAATCTAAATAACTGATAACTTGCAACATTAGACATCTCCAGCAAACATGTGAAACAGCAGATCAGGATCCATCAGGATCAGATCATTTTTCATCACTAGGAGCTACATGGTGCTACACCGCATGACAGGGTGTTCCTTGTGTAACTCTTCCTGACCTCCAGCCTGCGGCGAGAGGTTGCACAGGAAGGACTAAACCTCCTAACAGAGCATTTGTGTGTGTTTTCAGGCTTCAGGACAGGTTACCTGGAGCTGTGAAAAAGACCAAAGCTGAGTGACCATCTGTGGCTCCCCACCCTCCTCTGATTGGTCCATTTGTCAGTGACTCACCTCTGAATTTATTCTGAAAGTGTTTTAATAAAGTCCTGAATGATAAGAAACAGTGAAGCTGTCTGATGGTTTGTTTTATTATGTCTGTCCCTATTTGTGCTTTTGTTTCAAGGAAAAGCTCATATTTTAATTTAGTCCTCTTGCATATTTGTACTGGACTGTTTCTGTAATCTGTTTCTACCTGCCACATTCTCAGAGTGCCAGTATGTGGAAATAACACGATAAAACTAAACGTCCTATACAGGAAGTAAACATGAGAACATCTTTATGACACTGAGTGTGATAATAACTGAATCACAGGACAGTCAAACACAAAACTGAACCTAAACAGAAACCTGGAAAACAAAGAATCTGGTGGAAACAATGAGGCAGAAACTGAGTGACACCTAATATACCTGAATTAAACTAAAATATAATCAAATGTTTATCCTATTATCAAAGTTTAGAGTGTTAAACATAAAAAAAAAATGTGCGACAATATCTAGACTGCATCAACTGGAAATAATCTCCATGACAACCAAGCAAACAGCTGACTGAAATGTCGAGATGCAGTTAAAAACTCCGGTAAAAGCCAGTAAGTGGACCTTGAGATAAGACAAACATTTATCTCGAACGTCAATAATAAACTCTTTCTACAAACATAACTTTGCTCATTGTGGCTATTTGAAGTTGTAGTTCTATTTGAACGTCATCGACAGGACTTGTCTCCTAAATGCATCAGGTTTCTTTAGATGCTGGTGGGACGCTGCAAATTTAGGGCTTCCCGTGTTACGATGTGTGACCATTGAAAAAATAAGGAAGTGAACCCAATGATGCTGACTTGAAGCGGAAACTGTTCAAATGATTTATTTAACTAAAATAAGGCAAACCAAATCCTACTGAGTTCAAAAAATCCAAAAAGAAAAGCAAGCTCCAGGAAAGCAAAACATGGATCAAAAAACAGAAATATCAGGGACTATTCTAGTGAACTGAGTGAACAGCCAAATACCGTGATACCAACAACAACCTACAAACATGTCTCTTTTACTGCCCTTCCATTTCACTTTTAGATGTTTTTCAGCACAACCAACAAACAACTTTAACACAAAACATTTTAATGCAGCAACAAATTTTTACTTTCATTATGGGTTAATCTTTAGATATATATTTTTTAAACAAACAGATGATAAAATGTCATGAATGTTTTTAAAACTAAGAACAATTTGAGACAATGGAGATACCAGAGGAAAGTCAAAGTTTTATTGATAAATGGGTTCAATAGTCAATCATAAACATGACCTGTGGACTGACTAATCGATCAATTAACTGTTTCAGCCCTATTTCAGTGACAGAAATTCTGTTTTTGTAGGTGTGACAGTCATTGATGATGTGACCTCGGAGCTGTCTGAGTGTGTTCAGTAGCGGGTAGAGAAGCCGTGGATTTCGAGTTTAGAAATGTCTCTCTCGTTGGAGAAGACAGCTCGGTCAATTCGAGAGCTCGGGCTGCCAACACTTTTCAACCAGAGTTTCCTGAAAAACACAAGAAGAAGAAGAAGAAGAAATGTGGATAATCTGTGTCAAAGATGAACTGTTTAACTCAGAGGAGGTTCAACAGAGTCCACGTCATTCAAGGTGAAGGTGCAAACAGGTAGTCTCAGGTGTTTTCAAGGGGACTGTTTTTTGTAAAGTAGTTTTTAATGCCGTCCAGCAAATAATCATGATTAAATTGGTTATGTTTTCTATAATAATGTTACAACACCAAAAAAATAAAAAAAATCCACACTATATAGTATAACTTGTTACATTATGAAATAGTAAATACTAATAATAACCTATAAACTCCCTGATAGAGACCTAACAGCTTTTGATAAATGCTTTTTGTAAATTGAGAATGCAGCTCCACACCATGGAAACTCAACCATTAACTGCATAGAACAACAACAACAACAACAACAACAACAACAACAACAACAACAACAAACTGTATTTGTATAGCATCTTTCACATATGAAGTTCCATTTTAGCTGTTCTGCACTGGCTTTCTGTAACATTCAGGACTGATTTTAAGGTCCTCCTCCTTGTATATAAAGCCTTTAATGGACTACCACCAAGCTACATCGCTAACTCCCTTGTTATTTACCTTCAAGAACACTGTGATCGTCTGCTGCTGGTTTATTGTGAAGATTTCAGAAAGAGTCTAAAGAAAATCAGGGATGCAGCCTTTGTCAATGACGCCCACATCGCCGGTTTGAAATTGGCTTACTGGAGCTCCCTTTGAAGGTCTGGGCATTTGTGCAATGTTGGCTGCCAGTACAGGCTGGGACAGAGCAAGTGCTGATGCTGGTGTGGACTGGTCTGGAAGCTCCTTTGAAGCCTTTTCAATAGGAGCAGCCTGGGGGAGGCCTCTGAAGGTATCAAGCATAGTGCATTCTGGTTGTTGTGGTTTTCTACCTTTGGAGCAAAAGGGAATGCCACAGGCCTTTACCTATGTTTTCTCTGGTCATGTTCTACTTCCTTTCTACTGTTTGGACAGACCAGTTCTATCATAACACTATCTTTCCATTGGTGAAATTCTGCTTTAATATCCAGGAATTCACATCACCAGCCAAATACTTCCCACCTAGTCTAGTCTCACTGTGTTGTTTATAGATTCTATGTGTGGAGGTGGCACTCAGATTTGCTGTCAGCAGTTAAACCCTCTTCTCTGATTGGACAGTTTGGACTTACATGTCGTGGACTTTGTCCGGAAGTCCTTGGATTTGGCCAATCACAGTTCCTTGTCTGGTGTTCTTCACCCAGCCACTGAGTCCTAGACTGCGGCCCTGATCCTCTGTGTACTAACAGATTCACATCATCAGAAAAACATGTTCATGTTTACTTAACTTTATTAAGTCCCATTGACACTTCCTGAATCAATAATAAACATACATACTAGTTAAGACAATCACAAATACTACTAGAAATAAAAGCCAGTAAAACTTAAGTGAATGTCCAATCATTTATCATTTCTCATTCCAAAATTCATCCATCCATCAATCAATCATTGATCATCTATTAGTTTTTTTGTTGTTGTTTTTTTTAGATCTGAAGTGACTAAAAATTTCAACACAAATTTCTGACGTTGAAGTGAATCAGTGTGAAACAGTATCATGACTCTGCCCCCCCAAAATTTCATCATTCTGACATTATATCAGAATATTATATCACTGAATCATGATTATGGATTATGAACATTGGAGCAAAGTTTAACATGAAGCTCACCATTCTGAAGCAAACACCTGAAAACAGACAAACACCTGGTTACTCTCTCATAAACATAATGATATACAACTGATATAATATATACATGATTCTGAAACTTTATAGCCCTTTTCTAAATAAGAAACTATGAATCTGCAGTGATGTTGTTCAGGTGATATTAATCATTTCTGAATAAAATCTACAGCTTACTGTCAGTCAGTGTATGCAGGAATATTTTTTTATATATTCATGAATTTTTTTTAGCTTTAACACTTAATCTTACAACACTACAGAAATGTTAAAGAGAATCTTTATGTAATCTACATACAGACAGAAACAAATCAACACCCCACATGTCTGTAACTTTAGACATTATATGACTTTATGCATACAAAGTAAAGTAAGATGTGACACATGACATGTGACACATGACCTACCCTGCACATTCCCAAAAATCTCAAAATCCACAGAAGTCAGTTTGTTTTCGGCCATGACAAAGTTAAAGAGACATAATAAAAGCATACGCAGAGACATGTCTGTCCACCTTAAATTCAATTCTGCACTCAGCAGCTTTTATTTTTATCTCTGATATCTGACACCACTGTCAAAATAAGAGCAACTCCCTGTAATGTCTTTCAAAGTAAAAGCATCATGATTGAACAAAAAATGTATTAAAAGATTTCACTGATTATAATGAACTCATTTTGAAAATAATCTATATTGCAGTCATCTGTGACAACAGCAGAACAAGTTCCTGTAAATGCCTGTCAGAATAACAGTCTCGTAAGTAATTTATGCCAGAATAAAGATGAAATTGAAATCTCATGAGACTACTGTCCATTCTATCTGTGTGCTGGAAAAAAAAAAAAAAAAAAAAAGGCTGGGTAAATAGGAAACAAACGAAGTGACTCAGACTAAGCCACACAACACTATTCCAGCCAAACGGTTAAGATGTATGTATGTATGTATGTATGTATGTATGTATGTATGTATGTATGTATGTATGTATGTATGTATGTATAATCTGGATGTTTGGAAGGAATTTAGAATTGATACTGTAGTTACTATTTAACTACTGAATTCCTATTCTGTTACTATTACAGAGTAGGCCACAGGGTGACCATTCAACTCCTGGACTGTCTTAGTATTGCAACCAAAATACACAGATTCACATTTTCCTATATAGCACTCTATCTATACACTTTTATTCTCCTTTGCTGGCCAGTATTTCATTACTCAGAGATGAAGAGGAAGGACTATAGGGTATGTAAGGTATATCCTATGACTTACACATAGTAGGATAAGAGTAATCTGTCATTTTTTTATGTGTGATAAGGTGGTATGGTCTAGCAGTACTCCTCCATCATCCCTAATGTTTCTACTGTTTTCTCTCAGTGTGTGAGTTTGTTTCAATCAGGGCATGGCAACATTTTTTCCTTTTACCGCTAACTCACCTACACACCTGCTGCCAATCCACTAATCAACTACACCTGAAGCCTGCAGTATTTAAACTCTCCTGGTTCTCTGCAGTTTCCTCTTGCTGTCTTTTAACCTGCCTAGTCCTCTTTTACCTGTGTTTCAGGTGTAATGGCACGGTGGAACGGTGGAAACACTGTCGCCAAACTCTTGTGACCAAACTCTTTTATCTACAGAGACCCAACAATGCCCTCTTGAGTAACCACTTAGCGACAAAACACACAAAACATGTTTCTTACAAATGTTAAAACTGATTAAAATGATTCTTTAATGCAGAAAAACAGAAGAGGGAGAGAGATTTCAACAATGTATTAGTTTAGAATAAATGGTGAAGGAAAAAACATCCGTAAAGAAAAAATGAAAGCTCAGGAAAATCAACAGGTGAGTTCATCAGACAGTGGGATGTTAATGTTAAAACTCTCAAACAACTTTTACAAACCACCACATCATCTGGACAAAACAAAATGCTGATTCATTATTTGCAGACAGGAAACATGAGAATATGATCAAAAATGTTTCTCAGGGAAATTTTTGCATTATGTAGTATTTCATTTATCATTGCTATAACGACTATAACAGTAAAAATGACTAAGTAAACCAGGGCATAATTAAATTATTCCAGTTTCCACAGAAATTTTTTTTATTTTAATAATTTATATTTTAATAATGTAATAAAGCTGTGATAAAACTGTCTGACTCATTATGTTGTGTCTATAGATACTGTAAATACATGTGTTCATAAATATCAGATCTGTAGTGTCTGTTCTCATCTGTCTTAGTCCTGTCAGAGGCCTCATGATGTCAGTCTTGAACAGACAGATATGATGTGTAGTTCAGATATTTATGTTCCTGATGATGTTTCCTGTAGCACCGCCATCAGGACACAATTTTGAGCTACACAACTTGTTCTCAGGTTCATTTTGAAATACTCAGTGATGCTGCAGCATCTGAAGGTTTGACAGTCGACTGGAACTTTAGCCCTGATTCCCGAACAGAATTCTTTTAATAAAGCACTTGTTCCCAGTCAGACCAGTAACAATCTGTCTTCCAGGTTAATCCAGTAGTAAACAGGCGGTTAGACCACAAATAACATTGCAGTGTTGCAGTTGAACCAGTAATAAAGATGTAGTTCCCACTTAAACCAGTGCTCTGAAGATGAAGGACATGGCAGCTCCTGAAGCCAAACCCAGAGACAGAAAGAAAGCCATGATGGCTCCAGCTGTTTCTGCTTCATGAGGAAGAACTTTCCTGAAGAACAAAAAAGATGATTATTAGTCTATTACAAAATCTAATAATATATTACAAAGTAAATGTATGTGTTTAATCAGTTTTAGATTAGATTGAACTTTATTGATCCCTTTCGGACGACCCCTCAGGGAAAAAGTTTGGTGTGTGTGGAAGGTTTCCTGAGTTTGGGTGTGTTGATGAGTTTGTTTTGTTTCATGTGTATGTAGGGTTTTTGTGTTTTAGTATGTGTTACTTCTTGTCAGTTTCTTACTTTGGTCCAAAGCACATGCAGAGGCTGGCCAGGTATCCGTTACTGAAGGCAAAGAGGATCATGAACAAGATGAACCAGCCATCATGATGGAAGAAGACAGGTAAGTGAAGACGAGGCTGAACGTTACACAACATAAAGAGAGGGACGAAGACGAGACGACACACGATGGACACAGGAAGTAACAGACTGTCCTTCTCCGGCTGGAAACAGAGACAATAACTGATCAGTTACATAATTTTGCTGCTGTCTGTCCTTCATCCTGGGTGCAGGCAGACTGTACAAACAAGGAAGTGTGTGGTGTGTTTAGTGTCTCTGTGGATCATTCAAACCGATGCAGGAGCTGGTTGATGTTTAATACTCATTGTTTAATGTTTGATATTAAACTCACCCACATACAAATGGCTGTAAAACTTCGGCCTGCCCAGTCACACAAGTTAAAGAGCAGGAAACAGCTGACTGGGATGAAGTACTGGTCTGTTAAAGAAACCAAACAAATTCAAACATTTTTATTCTAACAGCAAATTGATCTGTGTTTGCAAGTTGAAGAAATTATTAATAGTGTGATTTTAAGGAGGCAAGTTGTTAAGTTGTGAAGTTAAGACAAGTTGACTGTGTCTGAGGACGGTGTACTTATAGACTGAAGATTACAGCAAAATCTGAATCTTTTACAATGACCCCCTTTTGATTATATACTGCACATATGAACAACATCAAGAGATCTGTGGCAAACATCAACGACAGCGTTGATTAGATCTGACCAGACTGATTTGTGTGAATGAGAGAACTCGTAGTTCATTAGTGTGTGGACAGTTGTTACTTTACAATAGTTAAAATGTTATTGTAGCAACTAAAATGAGAAAGTGCAGAGCATGTTCTGGTGTTATTGTCAGTTACCAAATCAGTGTCAGTGGACATCAGCTCTACTGCGTGTTTGGACTGGGAGAGAGATCAGCCCTGAATGTAAGTAAAATGTGTAAACAACTGAGAGATGTTTACAACCACAACAAGAGCAAGATTAACAAAAAACAAGAGACGATCACATGAAGGAGAAAACAAAACGAACAAGAAAACAAAGACAAAAACAAGTACAAGTATAAAAACAACAAGGGCCTGAGTTGCTATCTCTCTTTGTCAGTGGTTTAATGGCAGGCTGATCCTTGCAGGCAGTGGAGGAAACAGCTGAGAGTTGATATAGCTCAAAGAGAAATGGTCAGTCTGTGTCTTCTGTCTGCAGGTAAAGATCGCCTGCCAGCTGATCTTTCTGAGGATCCAAATGTATTCAGTGAGCACCTCCTGTAGCAGCTCATGTTGCAGCAGCGGCAGGGTGAGGCGGGGAGTACCGATTGTTATTTCCTGGATGATGTCATGGCTGTGTCATGGGGGATCCCCTGAGTCCCAGTGGGTCTCATCCACTGGGAAACTAGGATTTGGCTTCACACTAAATGTGACACTTGTATATGACTTGCAAGACATGATGGTTCTGAGTTTGTTATGAGGCTTTGGATTTTGTACTTAGGCCTTGGTTAAGGCTTCTGGCTTTACATATATGCCTGTCTTAGTTCATCCATGTGGTGAGGTCCCACCACTTCACTGAACCAAACAACTTGTCACAATCCATCGCTGCTCTTACCTGCCACCAGAGTCTCCTTAGCCACACCCTGCTCACCTGCTCACCTGCACACCTGGTTATCATCAGCCTCATCAGCCGGGGTATTTAAGGAGCAGCTTCTCCTCAGCTCACTGCCAGATTCTTCAGCAGTCTTGTCAACTCTTTGTTTGATCATCTCAGCGTATTCCTTTTCTTGATTTCCCAGACTCTCCTGTCAGCATCCTCAGTCCTTGCCTGTTAAGCTTCACCAGTCGTGGGGAACCTGTGGCGAACCACATCTCCTTCCTTCACGGAAGTGAAAGAGCAAACTCCAAAACTGAGATTCACTTCCCACTGTTCAAAGTCTGTCAGTGATTTTGTACACCAAAACAATTTCATTACAGCAAATCTGTCACTCTCTGCTTAGTACGGTACACTGTCAGCTCAGTTTCCTCATTGTCTGTCCTACACTTGGGTCCTAAACACACCTGTTACACAATCAACCTACACGTCACAAGACAGCACTTATTAACTCAGGAAGTGAACCCAGGTTTTCCCAATCTAGCCATGAGCATGGGCACACACAAAAAGAGCAAACTATAATATCAGGCAAATACAAAGACATTAAATGCAGAACCCAGGCTAAAAGCAGCTACAGCTGCCACATGCAGGAAGAGCAGCCAACTATGTAAATGCTTAAGTTAACTGACCAATAATATCACTGCCCCATGATTAGAGCACGAGTAGATCTGAGTATATGTGTATTGTATTCAATTGATGTGCTTCTTAGTTTGTAGTCTTATGGCATGCACGGATATTTTAACTTTGTTCTTTCAGCTACAGCCTTGACAGTGTCAAAAGGTCTTGAGAGCAAATAAAAGAAACATGATTCAAAGTGTTGGTTTGTCTTACTTTAATGTTGTCTAAATATGACAAATACAAGGTTCTAGCACTTCAATCAGTCTCTGGTGAAGGGTTATATCAGTATACAAAAGCTAAATCTCTCATCTGAAAAATGGAAGTGATGTGTCGACTCACCCCAGGAGCCTCCGTCAGCCAGGGTGGATTTGGTGTCAGCGGCAATGGCTGGAAATGTGCCAATGGTGACAGTGAAGGTGAAACAGACTGACAGAGCCAAGAGCCAGATCTGAAGGCCAAAAATCAGCAGGGAGGAAGAGGTTAAAGGTTACTGACACAGATAGTCAATTTAAATATTGGCAAGAATAAATATGGTTAAAGGTAAATGTATCTCCTGTCACACATAATTATAGTGTTGTTGAGGGTTAGTTCATAGAAGAAATAAAAAAAAGTGGTGAAAATGAAAATACATACATGTTGCACATGCACACATATATGTATATACCATCTTAATGCTAATAGTGATGGGGCGAAGTTGCGAAGTGTCCACCCTCTTTGGGGTTTTGTTTTTTTCCCCTCTTTGTTTCATTTATTTATTTATTTATTGTGTTTAACTGTTTTTTTTTTATTCTTATCTCTCTTGGCTGTGATCGCTTTGGGCCAGCCCCAGACCTTTAGAAAGGGTGTTTGAAAGGACCCAGTCCTAACCCTTGCATATTGGTTTTGTATGGTATTCCCATTTCATTCAAGGTCAGGGTATTGTTTTGTTAGATTATGATGTAACTCTGTGTATTTTAGATAGGATTTTGTTTGAAGAAGTGATGATCAATAAATCTAATGTTGCGGTAGGAAAGTTTCATGAGTTTTCCCCCATGTCTAATTTAGTTTGAATGGAAGATTTGAATTGTTGGTACTCAAGGAAATGATTACTGATATCAGGGACGGACTGACCATCTGGCATAGCGGGCATTTTCCTGGTGTAAAAATAAATAAATAAATATTGGTCTGACTAGCCCATAATACCAGACAATCGATCAGCGACCCGATTGACATTGGGCTGGCCCAATCACATCGTTAAACACCAACCGCTTTCGCTTTGGCATAATGCATTCGGTAAATAAATAAATAAATAAATAGTCAGAGCAAGAGTTTGTTCATAACCACCGACCGGCCCTCGACACACGCAGTTCTGCGGCCTATAGGTTATTTTCTTCACTGACATTTGACGGGACTCATCTCATCATCACTTCCCCTCTTTTACGTCGGTAACGCAATCTGTTAGGATCTTTGAAAATTGAGAGAAAACGAAAAGGAGGTGCAGAGAAACTGCGAGACAAGAAGAAGCCAACGCTGCCAGATGCGCAAAATTTCTGCTATGTTTGCCACGTCAGGGCCTTCATCAGCTCCCGTGGCCGATGACAGCGGTTGATGGCGACACTGAACAGGGACATGCGACATGCAGTAAAACCTGCGTTAAGCTGGACTCCTTTACTCCTTTCTTTCTCAGCTTGTCGTTGTTGTTGTTGTTGTTGTTACTATTATTATTATTATTATTATTATTAGTGTGTGTCCCGGGTCGGATCCCTTCCCGGGTTATTATTATTATTATTATTATTATTATTATTATTATTATTATTAGTAGTAGTAGTAGTAGTAGTAGTAGTAATATCATTGGTGTGTGTGTGTGTCCCCGGTCGGATCCCGGCCCGGATTGTCGTTATTATTATTATTAGTGTGTGCGTGTCTGGGTCGGATCCGGGTCTGGTCCCGGGTCGGACTCGGGTAAGTCCCGGGAATTTAACCCGGAACTTATCCGGGACCGACCCGGAAATTTCCCGGGACTTTACCGGGACCGACCCGGAACTTACCCGGGACCGACCCGGAAATTTCCCGGGACATTGCCGGGACCGACCCGGAACTTACCCGGGACCGACCCGGGTAGGTACCAGGTCGGATCCCGGGTCGGATGCTGAAAAACTGATTCATGCCTTTAATTCAAACTGGCCCAGCTGTTTGTCAGGGGTGATGATGACTATAAGTATGATATGTATTGATAAGGTGTCCTTAACACAGTGTCTCACCCCTGAAGTGCGCAAAGTGCAGATATATGTAGGCAGGGACGGACTGACCATCTGGCATACCGACAGTCGGCCACTTTTTTTTTTATATATATATTTTTATTTTTTTAAATATTGGTCTGACCGGCCCATACAGACAGTTGATCAGCGGCCCGATTAACGATTGTCGTTATTCGCTTTGGCCCTGTGGCGTAATGCATTCGGCGAAAAAAAAGTCAGCGCATGAGTTTGTTTGTAAACACCGACCGGCCCTCGACACACGCAGTTCTGCGGCCGATAGGTTATTTTCTTCTCTGACATGAGAATGTCATCTCGTCCAATCATATCATGAAACACTTCCCTTCTTTCACGTCGGTAACGTAATGTGTTAGGATCTGCGAGAATGGAGAGAAAACGAAAAGGAGGTGCAGAGAAACTGCGAGAGAAAAAGAAGCTGGCTCTTCAAGCCAACGCTGCCAAATGCGCAAAACATTCTGCTATGTGTGCCACGTCAGGGCCTTCATCAGCTCCCGTGGCCGATGACAGCGGTGCTGTTGGCGACATTGAACAGGGAGCTGGACTGCTTTCAGAACACTTGTCATGAGGAAAGCAACCTAACGCCTTGGTAAATCTGATAATGATAAAACATCAATAACATATTTCTGGCTAATGTTCTATGTCCAGGTTAGTTTGTATTCTAGTTAGATTATAATACCTGTATATGCAAGTTTTTAAGACATTGTGTATGTAGCCCTCTCCCTCATTCATGTGTCATCATCCCTATTAAGTTTTTAGTTTCTAAGCTGCTATTTTTATCTTGAAGATTGACCAATAATTAAGTCTATCTATCTATCTATCTATCTATCTATCTATCTATCTATCTATCTATCTATCTATCTATCTATCTATCTATCTATCTATCTATCTATCTATCTATCAAACATACATACACAGAGTTCAAAGTTCATTCAGGAGTTCAGCTACATTCATCCTTTTGGACTGGGTCACTTCACAGTTTATTGAGTACTACTCTTGGAAGAGTTAGCATCTGATCCATCATTTCTCATCTCTATTCTTTCTTTTTTCTTCCTCCCTGAAACACATAGGTACACCCAATAGGATGAATTCTGCTTAATGATCCATTGCTGTGATGGAGTGGTGGAGTGTACTTTTTTGTAGTGTTAATAAATTAGACTTTTTGGAAATATTTAATGTGTCCACTCTCATTGATTCCAGTTAACTCATTGCATGGCTTAAGGTACGTGGTTTTAAAGAGTTGCACAGTTGATATACACATTCAAGAGACTGAAAAGACTGAAACTGTGTGCGTTATCAAATGTGGTGGGCCGGTCTGGTCCAATATGCCGATATAGGGCCGATTTCTTGTCCCAGTCCGTCCCTGACTGATATTACTGATGTTTCCCTCCTCCTCCACACCTGATTCAAATGATCAGCTCGTCATCAAGCTCTGCAGTGGCCTGATAATGAGCCACCCATTTGAATCAGGTGTGTTGGAGCAGGAAACATCTAAACACGCAGGGCAGTGGGGCCCGAGGACCAGACTTGAGAAACACTGATGTAAATAATGAAAAACAACATAGAACCAAACAAAATATGAAAAGCATGGAGGGTCATAGTGCAAAAGGAGGCCTAGATGTGTTTAATAGATGTGTATGATAATGGTGAGAAAGGAAGAGAAAGAGAGAGACACTGTTTGTGTCATCTGCCTCTTTAAAGGATTGTTCATCATTTAGCAGATTTACACGTTTTAAACTCTCACTGCAACAAAGAAACATTTCAAATCACTTTGAATCAAACAAACTGACAGTGTCCCTCAACAATACCCCTGATTGATTACTGACAGATTTGTGGTTTGAGATTTTTCCTCACATCATTCATTGATGACATAATGATGCTATTGATAAATCAGTGAAAAGTGATTGTTGTGTATCTGACCTTCTTAAATATTATCATCATGGAGACGTCCTGCTGTCTGCTCTGATCAGCTGGTTCATCTTTACTTTCTGGAGAAGAAGAAGAAGAAGAAGATTGATGTATTCAAATTTTTGACAACTTTTTATCAAGTAAGAGCAGTTTATAAAATGGACTCCAAATATTTAAAAACTTCAGTAAAGTGGACGTGAGTAAAATGGAAGATTTGACTTCAGAAGAATCACACCACAAAAAGTATAACTGGAAAAAAACAAAACAAAACATAACTTGAACTACTTCAATAGAACAGTCTTCTTGCCAAGCTAAACGTAACTAAACTAAACTCAAAGTGTTAAATTTAAAAAAGATTTTTGTGTGGCAGGTGTTGTGGATCAGTGTGTTTATTTACGTCTGTTCATCAGATTTACAGAGTTCTCCTTGTCTGATCTCTGTTTCCTGTTTTTCTCCTGATAAAACTGGTAAAACTCCTGAAAATAAACAAAAAATGAAATACCGTCAGAAATTAGAGACCACAAACCATCAGAACATGGTCTGTTTACCTCACCTTTCATCCGATCAGACTGTGAAGAAAGTAGAAAACAAACTCATACAACACGTCCACATGTTCAGAATGAACATGTAAAAATTACCAGTGTGAATAAAAATAAAAGTTAATATCACAGCTGTCTTGGCTAATCACAGCTCAGCTTTCACTTTGTCATATATCAGACGTTGGAGACCTTAAGCAGCTCCTTCATTCCAACAGCTGTCAGACCGTTGGAATGACACTGTATTTTATTATCCATATCCGACTTGTGCAATTTAAAATTTTTCCTTTGAGAACACAGCCATCCTCCTCAGAATAGTATACTTATACTCTTGTATATAATGTACATATGTATATAGTTGATGTCTTTTGTTTATTTTTCTATGTCTCTCTTTTATTCTTGCTGTCTGTAACAACTAAATTTCTCCAGTGTGGGGTCAATACAGTTTTATCTTATCTTATTCGAGTCTGTAATTCAATCGTGTTGGGATATTAGGGGCTCTTGTGTCACTTCCTGTGGGAGTGGTATGTCTGTGTGTGTGTGTTAGTTACCAGTTTAGGCAGCAGGACATAGGCGAGGACAGACAGAAAAATGACAGCACAGGCTGTGATGAAATAACCAAACGCTGCATCCTGAAGCTCCGATCCACCTATAGGAGAGGAAGGAAGGAAGGAAGAAAGGAAAAAAGAGAGGATGGGATAAAGGAAGGAGAGAAGGAGAGAAGGAAGGAAGAGAGGAAAGAAGGCATTATTTTTAATGATTTTTTTCATGTTATGTTTAAAAGTCTGAATTCAATAGTCACAAAATGTTTTACATCATTAGTAAAGAGAACAGTTTTTCTAATTTCTTTAATAAATCTAAATCAGATGAATTATTGATGAGTAATTGAGCGGACTTGCGATGGCGCAGATCATAGCGAAGGCAGCGAACGTTCCGGCGAGTCCCTGACCACTCATGATGGGAGTTGTATATGAAGTTGGCAGCAACCCAGCCATCCCAAACAGACTACCCTGCAGCACTGCCCCGAAGGCTATCAACAAACAAACAAACAATAAACTGATCAACAGACTGCCATGAAGCACTGCCCCTAAGGCTGTCGACAAACAAATAAAAACAGACTAGTCAACAAATGAACAGACTCACAGTTGATGATGATAATCTTCACCATTGTAATGGAGAAGAAGGGCAGTGGTTCCAGAGGTACTTTGACGAGGACAGCGGTGACAGTGAAGACAAACATGATGATGAGCAAGCTGCCCATCACACGCAGGCGCTGAGAAATACTGACACCAGAAGAAGGGAGTTACATGAAGAAGAAAAGCAGTTATTTACAGAGTCTAACAAACTGAATCAGGATTAGACTGTCTGATAACCTCTGAGCCGAGACATCAAACAAAGAGAAGAAAACTTTAATGATCAAAGAGTGAAGTTCAGACAACAGCAGGTATTACATAGAGAATATGGAGACCAAAATACTGAAACCCTTTCAGCTGCAAACCCCTAAAAGGCTTCTGAATCTGAAGAATGCCACAGAAAGCCCTTTAAAAAACAATCTTGCATCTTTCAACAAAGTGTGAGTCCCCTGAATTAGCACTACACCCCTCTCAAGGATCACCGCAAAGTCCCTGGATCCTCCTGAACAACATAAGGCTGCTGAGTTAGAAAACCATAAAGACCTTTTCCATCACAATCTCTACAACTCTCTGAACCCTGATGAAAACACCTCTACCCCTAAGGAGCCCTGGAGACACCCTGGCCTCCAGTACTCTTCTTTGTTTGTTTCAGTGTGTTGTTTTTGTTTCGTCATTGACGTTTTTTTGTAGTACTCACAGTGAGTGCAGGAAGGTGTTGAGGCAGGTGCAGAGGAGCAGTGGCAGCATGGCACATAGCGTCATCACATTGTTGAATTTGGCCTCTAGAACACTACGATGTTCACCTGCTATCTCTGTCTGATTGGCTGAAGAATTGACCAATGTGGAGTCCTTCAGGCGGCTGGTGAAGTACTGAAGACACAGACAGACAGACTATGGTATTCATCTGTTTATATCATTATCAAATCCTATGGTCAGACTCAAATCAGCAAGGTGCATCTCTAGATACTTTCTGACTTCCTGTCTGAGGTTCTCAACTCTTAGCCCATCGGTTCCTCCTGAGGACCCGAATCCGATTCGAATCCGATGGAGTAATCCATTCACTGATGTTTTTAATTGCCCAGAGGAAGAAGATGTATCTTTCATACACACGATACTTTGTTGTAGAAACATTCATTGTTATTGTGAACATGAGATTACATATAGTAAATCACCAGTTATAGTTTAAATGAACTACAGTTCAGTATTCATTACAGATCTCCAAAGGATGGTTCTTGTTGCCTTTGTCGTCTTGTTTTACAGCCATTAATTGCAGTTTAATTTAATGTAATTCAATATGATATCATATAATAGAACAAAATGTAATACAATGTATGATGTCTAAATATTATATGAAACACTTGTGTCCAGCAATTTCTACAGCAGCTGTCTTCAGTTTTTGTTAGTCCTCGACATGTCAGTGTTTACATTTTTTCTCCTTCAAAATAAAAGATGGTTAAGAACAGAAGATGGGATGGATAGACAACAGACAGTAAGTGATGTCATACCACAGTAGCAGTCATGAAGAAGTTCCAGGGAAGCAGCGTCCCCAAACCGAGCATGAAGAAGATCAGCCAGACACCAAAGTACCTGCAGGAGGATGTTTTCAAAATGAAATGATAATTTTTTAGTGGACGTGACAGGAACTAGCCTGACATCATTAACCTCTCAGCCCATTTTCGATTGAGTGTTATCAAAGGTGCCGACCAAAGTGCCTCTCGAGACAACTGGATAGACTTATAACCAATCAGAGCAATGAAACTGTGACATAGCACTGAGCTAGTGAACAAGACAGCCCAAGGTACAGATAAAATGTAAACTTATTAGCTTGCACTGAATTGTATTGTAGGGAAGCTAGCTAGCTACTACTAATGTTAATAGAAGGAGCAATGTGAATTTTAGCCCGCTATGATGCTTGCATTGGTGTTGTTATAATGTTGCCAATTCAACACTCAACAAAATTCAATTGCTAGTGAGCTATCTTCCATCCATGGTAACCATGGACACATATTCACTCATTAAACTGAAACACCAACAGTCCAGTAGTGCCCTTGCTGTGGGAAACTAGGAAGACTTTTAAATTAGGCGTTGTAGATATAACATGAATGAGGATTAAGCAGCTGGGTTGCTTATTTCTGAGCTCAAATTTGTTCAGAAATAGATTTTGATGGACTAATAAGGTGAAAGAAGTGACAGCTTACTTACTGCTAGGCCTGCCTCACAAGAGAACCCTACAAGTCATGCTCAAACTGCCCTTGTCTCACAGAACATCATATCAAACGTAGACATAAAGCCAATGTATAAAACCTGCTCCATATTAGATAAATGGTTGTGAGTGGCTTATCTCAAACCAGGACAGAGGGAAATTTGTCTGAACAGGAGAGATGCCAGGCTCATCTGCCAGAGCAAATCAGACATGAGCTCACAGATTTGTCTGGGTCCCATGCAAGACAGAAAGACTTTGAGCAGCAGACTGTGGTGTGTGTTTTTACTTGTGTGGGCAATACTTTATTTGAAGAAGTGTTCATTAGATGATACCTGAACATCTCTTCATGAATGTTTAAATGACATTTAATGACAGCACTCAATCATTATGTCATTTTTAATGCAAAATTGACATTATTAAAGATATCTTTATGACAACACAACATTAATCAAATCATTGACTCTCTCTCTCTCTCTCTCTCTCTCTCTCTCTCTCTCTCTCTGTGTGGCTGCGTCACGCACATCAACAGGATTTGCTCCACCTGGCCGCACCTCCTCATCACTTGAGCGCACCTGAGATGCATCAGCCAATTATCCACCACCTCTCCAGTACTTAAACCTCAGCTCTGCACCAAGTATTTGTGAACAGTAACAGCTGTCACAAGTCTCTGTGGTTTGCTTGTCTGTACAAGTTGTTTTCCTGCCTGCTTGACTTTTTTTCTCACCTACTTCAGATTCTATTTTCATCCTGCTTTGGAGTGTGCTTAGTGTGAATTAATCAATTGTGAGAATGTATTCTGGACTCCTCTCCTGCCTCATCTCAAGTTACTGTTGAATCGTCTGATTCTTCTGTTGCACATTTCAGTAACATTCTTTATTGAATAAAAGACATTGCTCATTGCAAACCTCCCTGTCTGGGTGTCTGTGTACAGTCCTTTGGGTCCTAGCTTGGAAAAACATGGCACTAACCTGACAATTCACTATATTCACTACTAGTCATTATATTGACAATTGTGCAATGCCAGTGTATAAGAAATGGGGCAATTTTACTGAGTTCCCAATTAGTTAGAGAAGGAGACATAAAGCATGTTCAGCGCTATTGGCTATTGTAAACACCAATAAATATCTGTGACAAGTCCCTCCAATTCCCTGTCCTTAGACGATAAATCTCAGTATGAGGAATCAAATAGCAGTACTTGGTAAACAAAATGTCTTGGTCATCATTATTGTAATAGTCCATTGATTTTAATGAACCCTTTTAAGACACTTAATTTTGTGTCCATCACTTTCAGTCTTTTAGAAGACACCAGTTCACTGCTGATGTAAACAAATATGTAACAGCATACTCCACAACTACCAGCTTTAACCTAACTTTAAATAACTGATTTGCTTTTGAATTTCAATGAATAAGATTGACAGCAGCCTCTGATCGATCACAGATTTTGTCTTTAATTTTCAAACTTTGACTGGAAAGTGAAATGTTCTTGTGTTCATGTGAACATATGTAACATTCTGAAGTACTGATTAGTGCTTCATAATGATTTGTCGATATATTACTAAATAGTGAAAACCTTTTGTTTTCTTTTGAGTTGTTTTTGACTCACTTGTCTGTTGGTGTGCTGACGGCCATTTTTCTCTGAAGACCTGATCAATTGAAGACCTGAAAACAAACCTGATCAGGAAATGAATGAACCAATAGATCAGTGAATTCATAAAGCAGTCAGATGGATTAATAAACATGCACTTTTGTTGCCAGCTCAAAGCCACATTTCAGTTAAGAAGAGAAAGTGCCATGATCTAGTTTGTTTGGTTTTGTATTTCCTGTTTTATGTTGAAGGGTTACCTTGTGTGTCATGTTGGCTTTACTTCCTGTATTTTCCTATTTGTGTGACTGTGTTCACCTGTTCCTTGTTAGTCTTCCCTCCCCTCCCCAGTATACTGAGGCTGGTGTTTTCCCCGTGTATTTGCCAGATTGTCATCATTCCTCCTGTGTCAAACCTTCCTACCTTCCCTGTGAGTTTTCTGGTCTTTTTCAGAGTTTTGGATTTTTGTTCTGGTTGTTTCTTTGGACCTCGCTCGTTTTGCTTTTGACTGTCACCAGCCTCACCCTCCTGTAAGTCTTTGTTTGTTTACCACATTAATTGAATTACACAAGCTCTGCCTTTTGTTTGTTCTGCATTTGGGTTCCATCCCGTGTTCCTCCTTGCAAAAGTCTAATTTACTGCTTGAGATAAAGTTGTTAAGGATAAAAAGTTTTTTTTATTAGCTAGAGATCTCAGTCAAAGAGGGCACAGCTAACAGTGGAAGTGCATTTGTCATCTGTTTATTTATTTTCTTTTTTGGCAGTCATGTCTGGGCATAATAATATCAAACCAGAGAGGCTTTTCTAAAGTCAAGGTTAGTTGTTAGCCCTGTTAGCATGAGCTGTGTTGCAGTTTCCACACAGCGGCTATCAGCAGCTCTTGTCAGCGAGTCCAAGAGTTTTACAAAACTGTAGATCAGTTGTTGGTTGGTTGTTCACCTTTACAACAGAACTGCAAATTACATTAAACATTTGCACAAACTTAAACACCCATAAATAATACTCCCTTGCTGCCACGGCTGTTGAACCAGCTGACAGTAAAGACCAATATGGGGTAATCGATGAAAAGGCAGATGAAGACCAAATACTAACTCTAGATCCAGAAACAAAGTTTTAAAAGGTCAGTAAAATTAAATGTACAATATTTGCCAGGACTGTGCAATATCTGCAAATATTGTATAATGCAGTTTATTTTCTGTATTATTCCTAAGTTGCGAACAGATAACTTTTTTTAAATTCCTGTAACTTTTTACTTCATCTTTTGATTTTTAATCATTTCACTGTGCTGTATCACTAAGTCAAATTTCTGTGAACACTGTATGTTTTGTACATGAAGTGATTTTGATTTTGATTATCAACACCATCAGTAGATGGGGGTGTTGGTTAGACTGAAAGCTAGTTTAGGGGAAAGCAACAAGTTGCTTGGAGAAGTAGAGCAAACAATTTTTTACTGAGAAAACGTACAACTGTGTAAACATTAAGCATTGTATTGTTTATAGCATATTAAACTGCTGCTATATTACACAACTAATCTACAACTGCAACACTGCTACTACTACTGTTACTATAGTACTACTAATACTGTACTACTTATATGCTACTACTAGCACTACTACTTGTACTGCTACTGTATACTGTACTCTATATTTTTAAATAATCATTCACAAAATCATTAATAAATTAAGAATATGTCATGATTATTACAAATAACAAAATGAACTTGATTGTTCAGTCAGAGTAAAAAAAACAAAAAAACAAAACACTATTTACCTTGAGTGTTTTGCAGGATAACAGCAGGCCCAAATGTTCTCTCAGTATTCCCCAGATGCTGTCTTACTGTTCCTGTTTCCGTCCATTTCATCCACTATTTGTTCCAGTTGGCTAAAACTCCACAACTACCAGCTTTAACCTAACTTTAAAGTAGGTTGAGTTAAAGTACTGTCTCACGAGTCAGTTTGCTAAATGCTCAGTCAGGTTTCTATGAAATCTTCCGACAGTTTGTTGAATGTTCAGTCAGTTGTTGCAATGCTCGGCCAGCTCCTCTTAACTTAAAGTGCTGTCTCGTTAATTCTTCTTCAATCAGTTTTTTCTCTCATGTCCGTTGTGAAATGTGTCTTCCTGTTTGTCTGTCACGTTTCTTTAAATCCTCTTTCCTTTCTCTTCCTCCACCCGGCTCTCTATCTTCTTTGTGCAGTTTCAGCAGAATCAGTTCTTCAGTCTGCACTGACCTTAGACCTCTGGCCACTG
This sequence comes from Chaetodon trifascialis, assembly GCF_039877785.1. NCBI lineage: Eukaryota > Metazoa > Chordata > Actinopteri > Chaetodontiformes > Chaetodontidae > Chaetodon > Chaetodon trifascialis. The sequence goes on from NC_092057.1 coordinate 9,047,793, forward strand.
ATATCAGTCAGTTCAGTGGACTTTGTTTCTCTGTAAATGATGACCATGTGATAACAGAAAAGAACAAACACAGTGACAAGGATAAAATAAAGTCTTCTTTGTTCATTTCTAATCAGTTAGACAAGTAAACAGACAAATTATATTCATGGCATGAAAGAACCAAACCATTTCTCTTCAAATTTCTCTCTCACTCAAAGTGTGTGTGTGTGTGTGTGTGTGTGTGTTTGTGTGTGTGTGTATATATATATACATACACACACACACACACACACACACACACACACACACACACACACACACACACACACACACACACACACACACACACACATATATATCTCTTCGCAATACTCCTCGAGCTCTGAGAAGTCCCAAACTCTGCCCTCTCTGGCAAATAAGTTCTGCCAGGCAATTGTTCTTGATGCTTCTTGCCCCCTTTCCTCATGTGTTGCGCTGAAATGGACTGTTGGGGCTTGTTGCACAGCAGGCAGAAGACACAGTTTCTCTCCATATGGCTTGTTGACCTATAACAGAGGATAAAGGGCACATACATTACTGTACATTACATTGTCTATGATGTTTTTGTAACACTAAATGTCCCCAGTGACACTCCCTGGCAGGGGGCGGAGGGGTGGCTCTGATCTGATAAATGACACATAAATTTGCGACCGACACATTACTAATTCCTCTACCTATTCCACTGTTATTAAAAAATAGCGGTGCAACTTGGTGGGCGTGACGTGTGAGCATGTCAGTGGGTTGAAATGCCTAAAAAGACTCTGTCAATCACTCTTAATCAATCTCAAGACAGACAGAAATACAATAGAATCAGTCTAATTTCACATAAAAATGCATTCAGACACACAGAATACCCTTAAAATGTTGACTATTTGAAGAGCTGACAGGGCCCCATCTTACCTTTTCATCTTCCAACTCCTTCTGGAAAGTTTTAGCCCACCCTACACAACATCACTTATTGATCACGCACCCTCTTGGCCAATCAGATTGAGGTAATAACAATAACAGTAAAGGTTAAAAAATGAAGCACACACAAAGTAATGAAATAACATTGGAAATCAAAACGTCAAAGAATAGAAAGATTTGACAGGTGAGGAAATAAAACAAACACAAAAGAGGGTGGGTCTCTTTGTCTGTCACGGCACATACAGCTGGTTAATCTAGTGTGCTTTACCTGATTTCTATTATTCATAAATCTCTTAGGCGCTTGCTCCAGAGGACTTGCTGAGTGTGTCCCAGCTGCCAGTCCTTATCATTTGCCTCCATCTACTGGTCAACAGTGCAAACTACAAACTTAGTCGCAAAAGCAGGATAGGCCAAAAGACTGAGCGCCTGTCTGTCTGTCTGTCCCTCTTTCTTCCTCCCTCTCTGTATGTGGAATTGAACAATAATGAGTGATAATTGTATGAATTGTATTTATTAAAAGTCACAATGTTTTTCATGAAAGTGAAATGAAAAGTCAAGATGATATTGTGATTTCAAAGTAATAAAATCTAGATGCAATACCACTTCAGGCTTATGTACAAAAAACACAAAGACATACACAAGTAAACAACAAACTGTGATAAATCTCCACTTAACAACTTTCTCAGTTGCTTATGAACACACACTAATCACTGCAAAACATGTCAACAACAACATGTTTTTTCTGAGTGTTATGAATAGAACTGTAATTGTGAACAACAGTTTAATGAACAATTTCTGATGAACAGTGAACAAAAGCTATAAACCTAGATGCAACACCACTTCAGGCTTGCTGGGTCTAAGGACAGAGTATGTCATACTTTGTACAGACTGTAAAGCCCAGTGGGGTGATGTAAATTGTGATTTTGGGCTTGGACTTGTTTTTCTTCTTTGATTGATTGATTGATTGCACTTTAATAATCCCCAAGGGGGAAATTCATTTGCCACCAAGCCATGTCACACAACAACATACAATCAACAGGACAATAGATGCATCGAGACAGGGCACAGTACAACATACAATCATGCAATCAACAGGACAGATAGATAAGTACAACATACACTATGGTGGTCCTGGTAAATTTCCAAGTTCCGCGTCCATGACAACCCTTTCCACACAGAAAGCCTGCGTACAGGCAGCTTTGCGACACACTGTAGACAGGGTTTCACCCTGTCTGAGGACCTGCCACCATGACCTTCCATTCCAATGGATGACTCTTTTTCCGAATATCACGGTATGTCACGGTGAAAAAATGGTGGACATTCAGCTTGTCAAAGCCAGCCCACAAGACCTCCTCAACATCCCTTCCAGCCTGTTCAATGATCTCTCTCGCTCTTCCAAAGGTAGCTAGTGGCCAGAAGCAGTTTTTAGTTGCAAGGTTTTTTATTAGCGTGTCAAAAGAGATGGGCCCTTTCAACATGCCAGGTGGGTCTGTGCTCTGCAGGCTTCCAACAGGAATAGGGGCATTCCTTTTCAAAAGATCACCCAGCAGTGCCTTGATCATTGTTGCTCCTAAGACCGCAGAGGAAGTGTTGACACTCTTGCACACTGGAAAAAGCCTTTCTATCCTCATTTTCTGGAGAGGCTCTTTTGTACAGTTAGTGAGTGGTGGTGGCTCCAGCCCAGTGGCGGCACTGTTCAAGGGAGCCAAGCCCAAAAAGCCCTTCTGACATGTCAAGCTATTTGGGTTGATTGAGCTAGTCCCCAAACTTGCACTCCAGACCTACTCTTCAGGGGTGAGTGGGTGACCCCACAGGAACAGCTAAACTGCCAGCTCTGCTTCGTATGTTGTCCAGCATGGCAGGAAGCCTCCCTTTCCCAAGTGGGAGTGGTAATTTTTTGCCTCAGCTGACCCAACAGGAAAGTCAAAACTTCCCTTGAAACTGACAGCAGACCCTTTCCATCCGGAGTGTCCCTAAATGGGATAACCAACGGGTTGTTCAGCAGCAGGTGGTTCAGGCTGGCCAGCCTGAAGGCACCCTTTGGGTGAAACATGCACGGCAACTCTTTCTCACGCTCAAAGAGAATCACTGCCTCCATTCTTAGGTGGAGCTGACCCACCATTGGAGCAGCGAGCTCCTCCATATGTTCAGTCATGTACTCTTGGGCCCTGTTTCTCATCATCTTGTCAGTGTTTGGGTGCATGAGTCCCAAGGTGGCCAGACATCCGGTTCCTGGGTGCTTATGAATGCACTTTCCATGGCGATGTGGTGAATCTGCATAGCACTGAATAAAGGTCATGTCCACGACCTCCAGGACACCCTGCAGTTTCTGGTGCCAATAAGGAGATTGACTGTCGAGGCTGGAGGAGTAATTAACCCTCTCGTGCATGGAGAGTGCTGAGTAATATCTCCCCCATGCATCTCCAAGGGTTTCCATACCCACCCTGGACCAGAGGAGGTGGGTGTTGGGATCAACAGAGGCCATGACCACAGCCATGTGGACAGACATCTGTTTCGCATGTTCAGCCAAAATATAGCAATCCAGCCCGTCTGGATCCTTTTGGCCAAATTTTGTCAGGGTGATAAGGACTGTCAAAGATGTGTGTTTTGAGGCCCCCGCTATTGCTTCATCAAGCGTGTCCAGTATCATATACTAGTCCTGCTTGAGGACTTTAAGCGAAGAGACCTTCGCTTAAAGTGTATATATGTTTTCAAGACAGGGGTACATCAGACAGGGGGGAAATATAAGGCCTCTACTGAACATAGATAACTGTGCATTTGTTAATCTGTTTTGCTAAAATCATAACATTTTTGTACCTCTCCTGAAAAAACAGTCTCTCAGGGACCTCTAGTTTACCTGGTGCATCCAATGGTCAAACATTTTAGAGGCTGTGGGATGGGTCCGGTGGACCTTGTCCATTTCTGTATTAAAGTCTTTGCTGGGGAGTTTTGGAATGAAGTCACAGTTTTTCATGATGTGGTTGTTTAATACCTGCAGGTTGAGTTGGTCCTTGTGTGGAAGTGTTGAAGAGCAGGATCCCCGGAATCCCCCAGGAGCACAAAGGGGCCATGTGGGGGAGGAGCACACAGGGGCCGTGTGGGGGAGGACGGGTGGCTGTTGGAGTGCCAACTGTTGCCCCCCCTACTGCTGGCCCTCTGCTGCCTCTAAGGCTTGGGCTTGGATGTTGCCCCCTGGGGAGGTGGCGGCCTGGAAGGAGTAAAGAAAGGATGAGGAGGAGGAGGGGGAAGGGGGAGAAGGGGAGGAGGGGGAAGAGGGAGGGAGGGAGGGAGGGGAGGGAGGGGAGGAGAGAGAGAGAGAGAGAGAATCCTCCTCTGCATCCACCGGGAGGAAGGGGGACCAGTCATCCCCTCTCTGGTCTGTCACGGTGGACACAGATGTGGTTGTGGCTCGAGAAGGCGGAAGAGGAGGTGAGGCGTGCATGTGTGCACCTGAGCCTGGATGACGGTGGAGCGCGTCACCGCTGGTGGGGGGGCAGGGGAGGTCAACTGTCTGAGTCTGCAGACTGACCTGGGTGTGAGTGGGGGCCTGTCCCAGGAGGTTGGCCTCAAGAAAAGCCTCAACCTCTTGTATTGTTTCAGGCTTTAATCTGCAGCCCAGATTTTTCCTGGCCCAAGCGGTGGCAACCTGGAAGGGGCCTTTCCAGTCTTGGCTGGGGAAGTCTGCCAGATCTTGAATGTCTTTGTTCATATTGTCCTCATAATGTTGACACAATATGACCATGGCAGTGTGTTCCCAATTTCTAGCATTGCCCTCAAGCAGCGTCTGTGTGATGTTATTAGGGGATGCTGGCTTAATGAAACTGGCCAGGTTTTGCGTGGTCTTCCTAATTTTTAAGCATTTTTAAGATGATGATTTGATAATTTTATGAATAATACAGACCTTTTGTGTGAAGTCCGGATCCTGTTCTGGGCCGGTGTATTCTGGCCGTTATTGGGCTTGTGGACGTGCTGCTGGTTCTGCTACGGCTGGTAGTTATTGCTGCTGTTGTTGTGGTTGATGTACAGGCGCTGGTTGTAGGACAGGCCGGCGATCACCTGCTGGCATCCTCTACCATACGAGCCGCTGCGTGCCTGGACGCGCGGCGCCACTGGAAAGCTCGCTGGAGCCACAGGAGTGCGGTGATAGCTGGGTCCGCTGCTGCCGGTAGGATAAGTTGAATAGTTGCCGTGGGGCCGCTGATTACCTCTGGTAACGGAGGCGTAGGAGTGTGTCATTGGCAGAGGCTGCCGGTGCCGACAGGGGTAGGAGTCTGCTCTTTGGGCCGGCTGATCGGAGCACCATGACTGCAGTCGGCCTCTGCGGTAACTTAGCCGGGTCCAGCTGTCTTCCTTGTTGGAGTAGTCCATGATGTTGAAAATTGTGTGTATAATAATGAAAAAATGAAAAACTTAAAACACAGCTAATCTATGGTGTCAAAAAGGCTAATACTCATAGCTGTAACAAAGAGGAGACTTCTTCTATTGACACTTGGTATTTATTACACGAAATTCCAAAAAGTAACAAATCCAGCGTAACGAGTTACAAATGCAACGTTTTGGTCCTAATTGGACCTTCTTCAGGCAAACTTATAAGTAAGTAAGTAATAAATGATAAAAGATGTAAGTCTATGTGCTTTCTTTATCATTCCCTGTGGATATATGTTGTTGTTAAGTGTTTTATTAATGATTTCTGAGTGGTGAATGGCCTGAAGTAAATAGAAATATTTTTTTTGTTTGTAGGTGGATTTCCAGAGATGTATGATTTGTGTTTGAGGGCTGACGGCTGTGCTCCGGCAGATTGGCACGGGGTAGGCGGGTGCCCATTTCCCCTTGTGTCTCCTTTGGGGGAACTGCCAGTAGTGAAAATCTGTTAGTAAGGGTTATTGTCATGTTTATGTTGCTGTGGAGCTGGAGAAGTTGGGGATTGGGTGGGCAAGGGAATGCAGCTGATCGTAAAACTTTCCAAGGGTGTTATACAATGGGAATAACTCCACGGAGACTGACTGAAAAAAGAGGGGGGATGGGGGAAAAAAGGAAGATGCGGAGGAAGCCACCTGCAAATAAAAGATGTTAAGAGCAAGCTGGGAATAAAAAATGAAGGTTAAGATAGTTAAAAGAGAGATTAAAGAGGGTGGGAGAAAAGTTAAAATTATGGCACGTGTGTTTCTCTGTTGCTGTGGATAAAAAAAAATAATAAAAGACATTCATACCGTAATAAAAGCAGTTAAAAACTCACTGTTCGGTGGCCTGGTGTTTGGCTTTGTCCTTGTTTTTTGACTGAACCAAGAGGAAGGATGGGGGGCCACTGTTTGTGGTTTAAATCCCTGATATCAGCTGTTTAATTCAAGTAACCGCTTCCAAGTTTATAAACGGAGTTCATGGTGGTGTGTTTCAGGGTGTCTTCAGTGTGCACACGCTGTTGATATGATGGTCCGATGGTTTTTCACCTTGTGTCTCTCCTGGATTCTTGGTTGTTTGCGGGTTATTTATGCTGATGTCCTGTGAGTCTTTCCACTGCTAAAAACAGCAGTCATTAAAAATCCTTCAGAGACTTTGAAAAGCTTGCCATAAAAACAAGTAAAAGAGAAATTAAAAGTAGGATAATAAATGACAAAATCCAGACATTTAGCCTTACCACGGCTTCTTCAAGGAATGAATAAGAAGGAGAGGCTCCTAACCGCCCATGCTTTAATGTCTTTGAGCAAAAACACTGAACTGAATCTGTGCCTTCACTGGCAAAAACTTCCATGTAAATGTGAGTGCAGAGACCGTTACTGCTATTAACAGCAGAGCAGAATATAAAACCAAGCACATTATGAACACTTCCTCGACACCTTTCACTGTGGGTGAAAGCAGTGGCAGCTGACATAGTGGTGAAATACTACTTTGTGGGTTTTGTGTGAAAAGTCATGATAAGGTGTGAAGTTTCATAGCTTTACACTCTAGTAGAAACTCCTCTGCGCAGACAAAAATTGCACTGAAGTCAACTTTCAATGCTCCACACTAATGGAGACTGTCTGCAGCAGTAACAAGGGGAAGAAGGGCCAGGAACCAATCTGACCCACTGCTGAAATTCTCTTGGCAGGGTGTGGGCACAGTCGTTTCAGGGACTAAGTTACGTGGAATGATACGACTCTTAGGCCCAGACCCGCTGGGCACCTTCATCCCCATTGCCGGCCAGATGGCGTCCTTTGCCCTCAAAAAGGTTTGTGGGATAAGATTTTGGCCGAATCACAGAACATTTAACATTTTTTACGTGTTGCAAAAAGAGCACATAGACAACCTGACTCAAAATTTTTAAAATCTTCTGAAAAGGACAATTATTCAGAAACTTTTGGATGTGATATGAGTTTCCTAACTTTATAATCAGTTTTATAATGCATGCAAATCCCAACGTGTAGGTGGAGGTAGTGTTCTGTCTCTAATTCTAGTTTGGCTTCATTGCCCTCACTAACTTCATTATTCACTTTAGTTCCCCTTGTTCTTCTTTGTACGTTCTCTCCATGTCACGGATCAAACGTTCATATATATGGAAAGGCATGGTGATGGTGGGAGTGGCTTGGTGCAGCTTGGATGCTGTTTTGCTGTTGGTTTCTGCTCTTTCTTAACTTCATCACTTCAGCTCCTCTTCAGTGCCATCTTATTTATGTTCAGGGTTTCACAGTCACACCTGTAAAACGCAGAAGCTGCTCTGGAGCAGCTTCTGCGTTTTACTGCTGGCCACTAAGCAGCTTCACTTTCTAGCAGTTAAGCAGTTAATTAAGTCGTTACTGAACTGGACCCCAGTGGTTTTTGATTTCGAGGCAGTTGAGGTCTCTTTTGAGCCCTTTTGAGCTTATTTCCCCCTATTTTACTTTCGCTTTTTTAAAACCTGACAAATTGTTTCCTTTGGTTTGTTGGAAGGGACAGATTTTGTATGTGTGTAACTTGTGCAGAAAAACTGAGGGTTAAAAAAAACAAAAAACAGATGTCATTTAAATTAAGTGATGCCAGTTTGTGTTGTAAATCTTTTCAAATAAAGATGTTCTAGAAAACGGACATTTGGGTAATACTTTTCATATTTGGCATTCAGCTGATGCTGTTAGCCAGATTACTGCAAATTGCATCTTAACAGGATTGAGCTGAACGGAGGCTATTAGGACATTTTTGCTTTATTTTTCCATACATAATAACATTGCACAATTCCTTTGGATGAGTATATGCTGCCATTACCCAGCAAGCATTCTATATTAAGAGCTTTTAGATGCTGTTTGACCCAGTTCATGGTATTGCTGGCTGTGTACAACATCAAAGTCACTTCAGAGCACATCAAAAGTCACATCATCAGCAGAGGATATTTGTGTTTCTGCTTTTTCATACCCATGGAAATAGATAACTCTTCATCAGCCTTGCTTACAGTCACAGCAGCCAGCTGGTTTCACAAAATATAAACACACTGTACACAACCTGCCCAGTACTGAAAGCTACAAAATTTAACATTGGTGCATGCTTTTTCTTCTGTACATTGTTACTGAGGTTTTTCAGTAACCTCACATACGATTATGAGAATATTAACAGCCTCCACAAAGTTACAGTACACTTCGGCGCACCACACTCATCTCCTGTCACAGTGTGTGTCTCATGTTTTCCCTTGAAGACTTTGTGATGTCTTTGTTCATCGACTCAGTGTCGGGTTCAGAAGTAGTTTACACGTCAACATTTGGCATCAGAGTAGCCGACAGAAACAAGTCGCTGTGCTCGGCGTCGTGCTGCCCTTCATTTCCATCTCAGTTTTGTAGTCTGGAAATTTTGAGAGAAGACTCAGTTTGTAAAAGCTGACAGTCTGTCTCGCTACTATCCTGCAGTGCTGTGTTGACTCTGGTTCATTAGGGCTTAGCCATAGTGGAGACCAATCCAGAGCTAATAGGAGAATGAATATTAGACTTCGATTGTATAGCGTCCAGAAACAAAATGTAAGCCACTGAAGGTTAAGAAAGAAAAATGTAAAAGTGGTAAAACCTGAAGGAGGCTCTCCAACACTGAAAGAATCCTTTTAAGTTCTCCAGATGCTGAAATTAGAAAGAAAGTCAGTTTGTATGACATGACAGGACAAAACATGGCTTTATTCCCCACAATTGACAGATATACTGAAAGTGATCTTGTTAAAGTTTTGCCTCACACATGGCAGTATATTGGTTGACAGTTGAGTGGATGATCACCAACAGGAAGCTGTGGAATGAGATGTGAAATTACTTTTACAGCAACACTCACAAGAAACTTTTTTTATGGCTTTGGGACACTTTGCACGGCAGCCCACTATTGATACAAAGGGCTTTCAATCAAAGTTGTTCAATAGTTCAGAAAGAGTAAGCCTTCCAGTCATAATTGTTTTCAAACACCCCATGCCTTAATATGGTAGACTGTAACAGCTGACTGCTTTGGTAGCATTTCAATCAAAGTCTCCCTCTGTGAACTTGTCAGCTCATTTTCACAGGTGGCATTCACCCAGATGGTATAAAAATGGAAATAAGAACGGTCTTTGATGCAGAGCCTAGGATCAATGAATGACTTGATGAATGTATGAGGGGGGGCGTCTCAAGGTTGCACTCCAACAATTTATGAAAGTATTATAAACAACAACTTGCACCGTGTCTCTTTTCCCTTTGTGTATTCATCCTGACTGCTTTTTGAAACTCGTCTCCCCTGATAGATTCACGCCAGCAACAGTTATTCACCCCATCTCCCTTTGGTTTTATTGGCTTCCACACCAGGCAGTGTGAGGGCCTCATCACCAAGTCTGCAGGACGTAATGGGCTCGCTGTTAACATATGCAAAGTCATTGTTTCATCTCATGCATGACATGAAATGACTTCATTATTTATTTACTGGAGATTCTGAAAGGGCAGAGATGTATTCAGTGTGATGCCAAGCTCAGACTGAGCTGTCAGCAACTTCAGTGTCCAGAGTTCATGTAAAGTTCTCTGTTTTACATTTCAGTTCATACAAACGGAAGTGCAGTGAAAAGGATAACACTGAATTGTCTGCAACAAATATTACAAGCAGCTGAAAGCAAGGTGATGCTGTGAGTCAGCTCTATGACCACAGAATATCTCTGGCAGGGGAAAGATATGAAAAGAATTCATATTCAAAAAACACTTCATATGATCAAATCTTAAACAGAATTGTTAGCAAATGGTTATATTTTAATCAAGACATCATCATTGTTTTCAGCTTCTGAATGTGTGTGTGTGTGTGTGTGTGTGTGTGCGTGCCCATGTATTACACATGTTGTGGGGACAAAAATCTGTTTACACAGTCACATTCCCGATAAGGTTAGGGGTTTCTTCACAAGGAATGAATAAAAAAGGCTGATTTCCAAGATTCCAACCCAGTTTCTCATCTAGAAAACAAGCAGTGGTGGCTCCTGGCAAATTTCTCAGGGGGGGCAACTGTTGCAATGATGGCTAAGATGACCCGTTCAATGAGTAAAATAATAATAAATAAAAGTCAGATAGCTAACTTTACAGTGTTACATTGTATTGTTTAATTTGGTTTTCCTGTTCAACCACTAGATGGCAACACCAGACATGAATTGTACATACTGTACAGTATTTTTGTATAGCATATCAATTTAAATGTCTCAAATACAATAAATTAGGTTCCACAATAAAACACTTCCACCGTGGCTATCAACAGATACATTGTCATCTACTAGTTTGTTCATGAAATCACTGTTAGTCTTTGTTAACTACAATTTACAGGCACCATGGATGCCATAGCAATAATTAAATCAAATCAAAATATACTATCATCAAAACTGTAATGAATCAAATCTTTCCAGAACATATTCAGTATATACAGTATTTGGCTGGCAATATGCAATCAATACAACTATTTACAATTCAACATTTGTTGAGTATAAGATAACACAACTCACCATTTAATAAACACACTCACTCATCACTTGTATTGAAATTTTGCTCGCCTCTCTTTCAAGCAGGCAAAGTGATCAGTTACCCTCTCACTGATATCAGGCATGTTCCTGACAAGTTCTCTCTCCATGGAAAGCATGGCCAATGCACTGATGTTCCTGTTCCATTTTATTTCTCAGGAACTCTTGATTCTCTTTAAGGTGGAGAAACACCTCTCAGCTTCAGCTGAGTGGTGACAAAGATGTTCAACAGCACCACAGTCTCAGAGGTTTCCTGGAGGTTGTAGCTCTATAGAACTTGGTACAGAGCCAGTGCGTTGCAGCAGCCCCTGAAGTCTGGACTTTCGTTCAGTCCTGAGCTTCTCCTTGTGTAGAATAGGGTATGCCCTCATGGTGGTATTCAGAGCCTCTTCAGGGAATGTTTTCAGATGCCGGTCAAACAGCTCTCCCTCTAGCAGCATGGCACTCACAAGGTGCCTTGTGAAGGAGAACCTGTCTTTGGCATGGCCCAGGATTGTATCACAGATCTGTTAAAATTATAAAAATGTATAGTCAGTAACACACAATTGTAAAAAAAAATATTCTACTGGTGTTGGCAGATCAAAAGTGTTAGAATATGAGTGAGACAGTATGTCATTGTCATTATCAACAATATCTGTCTTTAAAAAACACAGTAATACTAGTAAGTAATAAAAACTGTTTTGCATAACTTTCTGGAAATGGCGGAAAAAAAAAAATCACAATTTCTGGATGTGCTTAATTTACTTATGCACATGAATGCAGATGACTAAATTGGTTAATTACTTTTGAGTTCCCATACATCAGGGGTCTCAAACTCATGAAAGATATTTTGTGGCCCCCTACTTGACATCAAAGTTTAGTGTTGGTGTGGCCCGCGCGTTTTTCTCAAATGCACAATGTGCAGGTCGCCAGTTTAAACAATTTCCCCTCGGGGATTAATAAAGGATTTCTGATTCTGATTAATGTTTACTGCAACACCCCGACACACGTAGGCCAATGATCTCTCAGAAGATGCAGGACAACATAAAAACATGAGAGCCAGCTTGTGATGGTGTGGATGTTGGTGTTTTTGTCTACTCCAGTAGGCAAGGGGGTCTTCTGTTCTTGTGAGGTTCACCTCTGCTAAGTAACGATCCACTTCCACTGTGGCACCTGCTGTGTCACTTGAGCTTCTTCAGCTTTGATTCACTGTTGTGTCCAGCAGATGCCAAAGGTCATCTAATAAATGTTAAAAGAAAAAAACCCATTAACAATGGTATTAACAAATCACATTACTACCAATCAATGATAATTTTGACAAAACAAAGAAACAGACTTCTTACTGTTGGTTATGGATGTTGATGGTGTTGCTGTTGCTGAAGAGGCTGCTACCTTAGCTGAAGTTGTGCCACTAGCAGAATTTGCTGCAGAGTTCCTGATTATATTTGCACATTCATATTTCAGCCTTGTAATAGCCTCTTGAAGTCTTCCTTGAAGCCCAGTTTTTTTAAACCTTGGGTCCAATAAGGTGGGTAATGTCATCACACTTTGTGATTCAACGTGTGAGGAATGTGCATTGACCCGTTGGAGAAGGTTCTCACTCAGCTGTCTTCCACTGTCTGAAATGAGGCCTTCTGACTTGCTGATTATGGTGTGGTTCAGCATCTTCAGCAGTGGAATCACTTTTGAAGCAGACACCCTCTTTTCACCAGAAAGCTCAACTGTGGCCTGGTGGAATGGGGCAAGAACATGAAGTGCGTCTTTTTACTGTGTCATTCTCCAACACAGTTGGCGCCATGAGATCAGTCCTCAAGGAGGCAAGGGCCGCCCCCACTGGCTCTCTCAGCTGGAAAAGCCTCTCCAGCATCAGAAAAGTGCTGTTCCAGCGAGTGTCAACTTCCATTACCAACTTCAGTGTTGGTCTCCCCATCTGTTGCTGTACTTGCACCAGCTGTCTCTTGCTGTGATACTTGTTCTGAAATATATTATACACTTGTTTCTCATGTCACTGAGGGCAGCTACGTCATCAAATGATTTTTTAACCATTAAATTCATGACATGTGCTATGCAAAGTGAATGCCTGATATTCAGTGCTCGCACACAGGCAGCCATGTTGGCTGCACCATCGGTCACCAGGCATTTCACCTTGCCATTTATGCCCCATTCCTCCATGACTTTCTTGTGCTCCGCAGCTAAATTGTCAGCAGTGTGGCATTCAGGGAAGTGCTGCACTCCAAGCAAAACTGTGTGGAGCTCGTCATTGTTATTAATGTAATGACAGGTCACTGCCAAGTATGCCTCCATATTGATTGAGGTCCACATATCTGAAGTGAGGCTAACGGCTACAGCATTTTGCAGCTGTTCCTTCACCTTCTCCTTGGCCTCTTGGTATCTTTTCTCAACCATTTGCTTCAAGGCCTGATGGAATGAAATGTAGTTACTATTCATTTCAAACTACATGAGCAACAACAAAACACTTTATTCACTTACTTTTCTAGATGGGAGAACATAGGTGGGATCCAACACACAGATGAGCTCCCTAAATCCCTCATCCTCCACAATAGAAAATGGTTGAATATCTTTAATGACCATGTTCACCAGGGCCTCATCAACCAGTTGCTTACTGGAATCTAAAGAGAAAAATGAAATACTGGTCAATTGTAAGTGCCAAACACATGACAAGATTAAAAAGATCATTAATTACTTTGGCTGTTGTCTGGTCTGCTGGAAGGTTGAACATGCTCATGCAGTGCTCTATAATGCCTCAGCATGGAGGATGTATTGTTGCTGTTTGTCAGCTCCTTCTGACACAGCAGGCATTTCACCTTTGACATAAAATAATACACAATAATTAAGATTATATGGCCATATTGTGATGATGTGCAAATAACATATAATCATTGACATATACCTTGTTGTGAGCAACCATTTCAAAATACTCCCAGACAGGAGAAGACTTCCTTTTTCTTGGAGGCTCCACAGAAAGAGAGGAAGAAGCCCTCCAGCTAGGTTTGGTGTAATTGTACCTTAACTAACAGAAGCTAATATGAATAATAATAATTGTGATAATGGCACTAGTACTGATCTATCTATCTATCTATCTATCTATCTATCTATCTATCTATCTATCTATCTATCTATCTATCTATCATATATTTCACTCACTAATAATCTACCTATATAATTTACTGAACACGCACTCACTCTACACAACAGACACCCTGAAACACTCCACTCCATGCCACCATAAACGCAGACACACCCACAAAGAAGCACGAATTTCGAACCCGCTTTGTACGGAAGCGATACTCGGAATGAGACAGTGATGTCACCCACACAAACCGAGGCCTTGTTTGTCATCGGTCACGTGATTTCCACAAGAACGATACAAGCCTCAAATCGGGGCTTCATGTGGCACGTCCACTTTTGCTCGATAGACGCTCCGACGCCTCGAGTCATTTGTCCCATCATTATCTGTGGTCAGTCTGTGGATCAGCTGATCGGGCCAGAAAAATGAACATTATGATTAATAGCGGATGAGTTGCTGGTGGGTGAAATAATACATTATTAATGAGGAAAATAAAATATTTTTCTGAGTTTATTAAATACCTGCAGCAATCCCACCGCAGCAGAAAAGTGCCCCCGCGCCGTTGCAACAAATGTGGACAACATATTTGCAAGAAGAATTTCCTTTCTCTGGATGGTTCAATGAGTGATGATCATCATCTTCCCACAGGAAATGATTCCACTCACCAATGTTCCACCCCCATGTCGAGAATCATGTGAATGATGAAAACGTAGCCTCCTCCAGTGGCCCTTATGAAACTATCAGTCAGCTACTTCCTTCCACCCCTGTTTCTGGGTTCCACAAGTCCTCTTCCAGTTGCTCTTGTTTAACTATGGGTCAACAACTCCCTTACACCACTCTGCCTGGGTCCATCCATCCATCCCCGTCCTGTGACAGTGGGCTTTCGTCATTCATCCTGTGAGGGCACTTGAGTGGCCAAAATGAAGTCTTGAGTGGTTCCATGAACAATGTCCACATGCAACTGTGAGCAATTTGCTTCCAGGTTGCAGCAGCTGGAAGCAAATTGCTCACAGTTGCAGGTGGACATTGTCACACAATACTAACAAATACAAATTCTTATCTATGAATTCCTAATTAGGATCTATGATATTTTGAAAAGTTGGAATATGGAATCTGGTGGTGGAACTTTACTCACTTGTAACTTCTAATCTTTTTTCCATAGTTGGCCAACATACCTGTTTGAGAAGTGCTATGGATCTACAACAATCAAAAATATGTTGATCCAAGTGAGCAAGTTCTTCAAACACATTGAAAACTCATTCCAAAAGGCTAGTGAGCTCAAACAGAAAGACTTCACAAAAATTCTATATGAACTGAAGAGACTCATGTCTAAGGTCCAGAGGAAAGCGGTTGTCCACCGACAGAAAGTGTTGCACAATAAAATAGGTAAATGTTTTCACTTTCTTGTTTGGAAAGAGGGATTTTGGATCGCGTCGAGAAAGAAAAATGACAATGATGATAAATATCACAGCAATAGTGCTAATTATAATACTAATATTTCTAATGATAATATTCAATGTCCTTATTATACCTTAGGTTTGCTTCTCAGTCTTTTAGGTTTGAATGTGGATACCACAGATGCTGAGTGTAGAGTTCGCCGTCGCTGGATATCCACTGCAAGTTCTTCTGTGGATCGAATGATGTCCTCCTGAGGAGTCGAATTGTCCCGGTTGGTCTTACGTAATGTCAGGGGTGAGAATATGGAGATCCCAGGTGGGACTGGGAAACCTAGGGGATGTAAGTTAATGTGGGGGGCTCAAACCTGATGGTGGTATTAGGTTAAAAGGACCTTGGCTCCTCCTCCAATCACTCGACCTCCTCATCCTCTCTGCTGGCTTCTTGCTGTCTCTGAGGTTCAGGGCTGGGAGCGGGGAGAGAAGAGGGAGGAGAGGAGGGGGGGGGAGAGAGGGAGAATGAAGAAGAGAGAGAGGGAGAGAATCCTCCTCAGAGCCCAGGAACATGGATGAAGAGCCGTCACCTCCACTCAGGTCAGATATTATTGTAGACCCATATGAAAGCTGGACGAGATGGAGATGATGGAGGGGGTGGAGCAGCCAATGCCGGTGTCTCCACAGTCGTGCACGTATGTGCCTGCGCCTGGGTGATGATGGTGCGCTTGGCTGCTGGTGGGAGGGCTGAGAGGGAGGGCCCCGCTGGAGGAACAGCTGGCTTGGGCTGTACAATGTTCTGGGCATTGGTGGGAGTGGGAAGCAGGGTCCGGCCTGGAAGGTTGGCCTGTAAAAAAGCCTCGACCTCCTGCAATGTCTCAGTTTTTAATCTGTGTCCCAGATTTTTCCTGCCCCGGCTGACGTGATTTGGAACAGGGTCGGGAAAAAAAAAAAAAAAATTTCTTGATCTGTACTAGCCTCATATTGTTGGCGTAGTATGAGAAGAGTAGTAAATTGCCAGTTTTGGGCATTTCCCTCTAATAACATTCTCGTGTTATCATTGGGGGATGCTGGCTTAATAAAGCCAGCCAAACTCTGAGTTGTTTTTTGAATTATTGGAGATGGATCAGCCTCCGTAACATTTATAAGACGGTGAGCCGATTTTATAATTTTATGGATAACACAAACCTCATCGGTGAAGTTTGGGTCCTGTGACTGGACTGCATTCCAAGCGGGTGCACTCTGCCGGTTGCCAGGTCTGCGGAGCAGCTGCTGTCTCTGCATCGGTCGCTGGACGTTGTCGCCGTAATTGTGGTGGTCATACCTGCGGCGATTGTTGTCAGCAGGACTGGGAAACCTCTGTTGATAGCCGACGGTGCATCCATTGTTACGCGACAGAGGCTGCGGTGTCGCTGGGAAGCTTTCTGCTGCCGCGTGGTGATATCTGGGTCCGCTGAACTCGCTGACCGGGAGTAGTCTCTGGTTACCGAGGCATACGATGGTTTCACCGGGGGAGGCTGGTGATCACGGCGGGAGTAAGGAGATGGTCCTCACGGCGGGCGGTTGGAGCGCCAGGGCTGCTGAGTGCGCTGCTGTAGCCGGCCTCTCTGGTAGCTTACCCGAGTCCACCCGTCTTCCTCGTCGAAGTAATGCATGGCGTGAGGAACAGTGTGTGTGGAAAAGTCCAAAAACCACTAATTTGTGGCTGGTTCTCTTAAGAGTGACAGAGAAGTGGAGACTTCTTTGGACGACACTCGTTATTTATTAAGACAAAAAATGTAACAAAGTCAATGAAACAAGCCGAAAAAAGCTACGTTTCAGTCCTATCTGGACCTTCTTCAGGCTAACTTGTTTCAAAATTAATAAGGTTCGAGTGGCAGCGCTCTGTCTCTTGCTGCTGGCGTCCTCAGCTGTGCCTAGGCAGAGAGTGATTCCTTTCTTGTCGGGGTTATAGGGGACCCCAGGGGAGTATTTTTACTGCACTTGCAGATAATTTTACTGTTTTTAACAAATCTTACTTTCAGGATAATGTAACTTTTTTCAGGACTTTTTTTGTTAAGAGTGACATTTTTTCTCATTTTTGTTACAAGATTTTTTTCATAGTTCATGATTATTTCTTAAAAGAACGGGAGTTTGGTAATTTGCTGCACAGTCTTCGTCAGCAGGTGGTGTTTGTGAGTGTGTGTCAAGCGCTGAGGACCAAAATTTATAGAAGAAGTTTTCTTCTTCTCGTCTGGTAATCAGATGTATTGTACTGTAGCAGTAGACTAGTAAACTAGCAACAAGGTTGTAGTTTTTCCGGCAGCAGATGTGTACGACAGGCAGACTACTGTAGAGATAGAAAACGTAAGTAGCCATTACAGTAATAAAATCATTGCAATGAGGTCCCGGTGTCCGCCTGTCTTTGGCTGCTGCAACACGTATCCAGTATATTTTTTGTCATCTAAATAAATTGAGACTTGGAGCCTCAAATTTGTGATGCATGTTGCACTCTTCACAGCTGATCAGCTTCTTGCAGTCCATGAAAGGGAATTAACAATGGCTGCCAGGAAACAAATTCTTCAACTGCTTGGTAAGTACACGTCATTATTTACACTGCATTCCATCTTCAGTAGCTTGTGAATCTGTAATCTTTTAAATATATCTTTGTATGTTTTGCAGAAAGCTTAGCCTGCCATGGAAATCAGAAGGATGAGCATTCTAAGGTCATGGGCTACATCATGGGATACCTGTGTGTGCTCAGCAGACACAGATCCATTGTACTCACCAACATGACCAAGGAAAATGTGGCCAACTATGAGAATTCAAATCATGGCAAGAGGTTCCAAATTCAGGTTAGTATATTTTTATTATTAAATTGTTATTATTATTATTAAATTAACATTAGCATCTTCATTTAGGTGAGCATTTCACAGTATTCAGAAATATACTTACTTTTTGTATTTCATTCACCAAGGTGGATGAGCACAAAACTGCGTTCATTTGGTCAAGCTCCATTTCCCCTCAACAATGAGGAGTTCAGGTGGCTTGAATACCTGACCAATGGCAAGTGCTGTAAACAAGATCAGGGCAGTGACTACGTGTTCCACACAACTCTTGGCAAGCAGATTTTGAAGACTGTGACTACCTTCAACTCGTTTGGGCAGATGCTGGAATGAAGGGCACTGTCAACTTCAACAAGATCCTGAGCAGTGTCTCTACTCTAGTAAGAATTTTTTATATGTTGGAAACTGTCCATAGATTATAATTTGGAAGTTGAGATTTGGCCATAGATTAGAATTTGGAAATTGAGATTTGGCCATACATTAGAATTTGGAAATTGGAATCCTCAGATTGGGGGCTGGAATTGGAAGTGAGAATGTGTTGACATTTGTTTTTAGATAGAAGTACGAAATTTGGTGTACACACATTTTAGATGCTGTTGAGTGGATGTCATAGATTTATTGGGAACCTTGATTAAAAGTGTTCAGACACAGATGCTCAACAGACTTTTTTCATTTTTTAAATGTCTTGAGTTTCGAGGCCAACACCTCTCTGAAAAGGAGAGGAAGCAGGTTGGCAAATCGGTGTGCCATGATCTTAATACTACTCTTTCTTTCTTTCACTGTGAGTGAGTGTGTGTGTGCTTGCTTGCTTTCTTTCTTTCTTGCTTGCTTTCTTTCGTGCGTGTGAGTGAATGATGGAGTGTGTGAGTGAGTGAGTGTGTGTCTGCGTGCGTGCATTTTCCCATGCCCATTTCAGGGGTCAGGGGTCTGGGGTGTGGGCATGTGTTTGTGTACGTGTGTGTGGGTGCACGAGCACTTGCATGCGCCCCTGACTCTGACCATAAACCTTAGATCCTTCCCACCAGCGACAGGGGAGGCCCTTTACATTGAGTAGATGAGAATGTGGAATCTGGAGGGCCACAGCAGATTCCACATTCTCATCTACTCATACATCCGTCTGTCTGACCCATCTTTCTTTTTCCCACCCTAGGACCACGGACCCTCTGGATTAAGAGCTTGGTGCGCCTCGACAAGTACCTCCAGGACACCCATTGGAACAAGTACCCCAGTGGGACACCGTCGGTCTTTCTGTTTTCCCTGAATCTTAG
Organism: Chaetodon trifascialis; assembly: GCF_039877785.1. Lineage (NCBI taxonomy): Eukaryota > Metazoa > Chordata > Actinopteri > Chaetodontiformes > Chaetodontidae > Chaetodon > Chaetodon trifascialis. Next base: position 9,067,196 of record NC_092057.1, read on the forward strand.
GCCGAGAGGCACCTGGCAGAGAGCGAGAAGTGGAAGGTGGTGCGGGCCATGTGCCACAACCCCAGTACGGCAGAAAACTATTATGTGGCCCTGCCCGAGAGGGACGTGGCGTAAGAGACGTGCAAACTCAAGATGAAGGCCCTGAGGATGGACAGGAAGAAGGCCTAGGCGCCGTCAGAAGGACCGGCCTTTTCCCAGAGGGACACCAGTTCAGAGGAGATCCGGGTCATGCTGCACAGATGGGAGCAGCTCAAACGGAAGAGGCTGAGCTTCTGTCTGGGCGACAACGACGCCCTGTGCAATGCCTCTATTTCTCCATGCGTCCTTCCTTTCTCTCTCTCTCTCTGATGCGCCCGCCTCGTTTTGTTTTTCAGGCATGTTGTCCTCTTTCGGCATGAGGGCTACGGAACACGCCACCCTCATGGAATACGTCATGGGCTACCTGTGCGTCGTGAGCAGGCACCGGTCGACGGTCCTCACCAATATGTTGTCCCTCGCTGACTGGTGGGCTGATGGGCAGTGGTTCCAGGTTCCAAGCGCTGCGACGTGGCAGTCCCCCGCATGGCACAACACAGGAGAGCCAACACCTCAGGTCAAGACTCAGCAGTTCACCTACATCTTAAGAACAAGGGACACTCATCTAAGTACAATAATGTACAATGGTTGAAAGAAGATTGAAAGAAGCCATCTCCATCAAACTGGAAAGACCAACTGGAAAGACCATCACAGGAGGTGGTCTACAACACCACTCACAATGCTCCCCATGCAGCTTAACAGCCGCTCACAACATGACTCTTGGGACCCTAATGACTCAGATGATGCTGGGTAGGTCAACGACTCCAAAGGCATGAACGACTCTGCAAGAGGACAAATGCCTGGGACACCCTACCAGTCATTGAGAACTGAAGAAGCCTCTTGAATGAGAGATGAAACATTTTCTAGAATGTCTTCAAGTCCAGTTGTCTGGTCCTTGGTGGAATCTACCTACCTACTTGCTCCCCTTCCTGAACAAAGGCAACTGGTATAACTTGGGCTGGTTATTCTGGGCTAGTAAATAATACTTGTTCATGTTGCTTTCATTATATGTCAGCAGAATTGAAAGAAGATAAAACATAGCATAAATTTATTTATTTTTTTATTGTGGCAGCCTGCTGAATATTTGTAGCAGTTTGCTAATAGCCTGTTTGGCTCTGTTTTCTGGTTTTAACTGATTTAGTTCATTATTGTATAAAAAGTGACCAGTTGAGCACAAAAACACGCACTGCCTAGACTAATTAAAAGAGTTGGCTCTCTTTTCCAGAACATGCTCAAATCCAAACACTTCCCATATCATAGCTGTAATTACAACCAGGGGACTGGTGTGGCATACTAGGACACCTAAATCCAATGTTTGTCTTTTTCAGTGGGCTTCAGTCCATTGATATTTACAGTTCTTGACTCAATCTAGGTTAATTTAGCCAATGCAATGATTTTTGGCTCTACAGAAACTGCTTGCGATAAGCATTTGTATGACAAACACAACAATCTGCAGGAGAAGAGCAACAGGAATGGAAGTGGAGCAAGCCAAGTGTGGTGTATATTGTACAGAAAGGAAGAACAGACTGACAGACAGATGGAGAGAAATAGGCTGGCAGCAAAACAGGCAGAAGGAATAGTGTATTGATTGAAAAGATGGGTGGGCAAGAGAGAGACAATGATATTGAGAATGAGTAAAAAACAAAACACAACAAAACAAAAGCACTATGTGAATGTAAAAAGAAAATAGATAAGCATTAAACAGTATGGTTGAAAATATGAGGTCAGATGATAAATACATGCCTAAAAAAACAAGGTGAGAAGAAACACACTTTAAAGGAAGTCAAGACATTTCTAGAGTTCTAGAGTTAGAGGAGATGATCAATACTGAATTCACCTCAGCATTCAGTAGAGACATTGGGTCCAGGACATGTTTAACCTCTGAGCCACAACACTTTCAGCATTGGGATTTATCTGCTGTCCATTAGATGTTTCCACAGATATATATCAATGGAGGTTATTCTGGTGCTGCAGTTTTTCTGTGGCCAACTACAGAACTAAACAACATTTCCTTACTGTATACTTAAATGTCAGAATAGGACGTTTGCCAATGACCCCCCCAAATTTACATAGAGTATATGGCCACTCTCCAAAACAACAGACTATACGACCATTGAGAGTACCTGTGACAGGTGTATTGGACCAAAATAATGGTTAACATTATGAAACTGTCATGTTTGGTTACATCATGGTAACAATAATGAACATATGGTTTAAGTTGTTAACTTAAGCCATCAAAACTACTTTGCTAGGTTCAGGAAAAAGATACGTTAAGTATGTAACTGAACTTATATAGCTAACTTATGTACATAACAAAAGGTAACATACGTACATAAGTTAAAACAGTTAAACACTGACTTCTGGTTTCACATGGGGCACAAACAGCTATGTCCTGGGTAAAAGTCCTGTGTTTGACCCATTATTCCAACTCGACCTCCTCCCTTCACAGACTTTGGCGTTCCTTATACGTCACCTGATCTCCTAAAAATAAACAAAATATGGGCTGTAATAAACTGCTTGCACAGACATCCTATACAGCTGTTTTTTTGGGGGAGGCGGTTTATAACTGTTTTAAATCATTCTTGTACAAAAAGCGACCAGTTGAGCACAAACACACACTGCCTTAACTAATTAAAGGAGTTGGTCTCTTTTCCAGAACATGCTTATGCCAAAATAAAATGTTGAGTCAGACACTTTCCATATCCCAGTTGCAATTACAAACAGGGGACTAATATGAAAGTGTTTTTTCCCAATCTACCATAAATAACTTGAATTTATAAACAAGACTGGATGATGTTATTTCAATTAGTAGAGAACCAGAAGGCATGCTAGCACAGCTAAAGCTAACACCAGTATTAATCTTTTTCAGCTTTGATGTTTACAGTCCTTGACTCCATCAGTCTAGGCTAATTCAGCCAACGCAATGATTTTTGGCTCCAAAGAAACTGTTTGCAATAAGCATTTGTGTGACAAACACAACAATCTGCCAGAGGAGAGCAACAGGAATGGAAGTGGAGTAAGCCAAGCGTGGTATATACTGTACAGAGAGGAAGAACAAACAGACTGACAGACAGATGGAGAGAAATAGGCTGGCAGCAAAACAGGCAGAAGGAATAGTGTATTGATTGAAAACATGAGTGGGCAAGAGAGAGACAATGAAATGGAGAATAAGTATGAAAACAAATGGGGAGTACTATGTGACTGTAAAAAGAAAATAGATAAGCATTAGACACTATGGCTGAAGAGGTCAGATGATAAATCTATGACAAAAAAAATAAGATACATAACATATTTTCTGGTCAACAATAGTACAACAAGATATCCCAGTGGTCCAATAAGCATTATTCTCATATTGCACCATGCTACATTAGCCTGGTCTAAGGGAGCCTAGTTGCGAGGTTCAGGGGAAAAAATGGTAAAGTACGTAATAAGAAGGTAGAAAACTTTCGCATGGTGGGTGAACAACTTTTTTTGGAACAAATTGATGCCATCTTGGAGTCCAATAATCACAAAGTTAGATGTCAGCTTTCCCGTTAAACTTTGACCTACTGCACTTTCTGTATGCTCATAGTTATTCATCGTTAAAGTATAATAGATAATTGAAGGATATATCTAAAGGGTAAAGACACTTACATGCTTTAATATTTTGAAAAACACATTATTTTTCCAATACTGTCCAGCAACTTTATTCACCCTCAGTCTGAAACTCATTGTTTCTAAGTGGTTTGACACTTTCACAGTATTTATATTGCACCTAGACCTGCTTTATGATTAAAAAATCTAGACATCTCACTTTCTACAACATGGGAGCTTTATGATTCAGGTTAGTTTATATAGCTTGACATCGAGCCATATGGCCATGTTCTGATCTCAACAAAATGTTATTGCAAATGATAGGATATGCATATGAACTATAAAAAACAAGACCCAAATTCTTCCTTTAAACTACATCTGTACTTTCATTTCACCTAATCATTAAAATGGCTTTATGCATGCAGAGTAAGTTTCTCATTTTACCCGTGAACATCAAGTAAAAGAAAAAGGTTTTTGTATTTCCACACCTGAGTTCATTACAGATACATTTGTTGGACCTCTGTCGGGCATTCTCCCTCCATGAGCATACAGACATCAGTGACAATACAATGAACTCTCTTGTTTGTTCTTGAAAGAAAAAAAAAAAAACTTTTTGAAATGTGTTTTATGTCAGATAATAGCAATAAGACACTGGGGATTATGTTTTTCAATCTCTGAGAAATACTTCCTTTAATGTTAAGCTGATGTGTCGCATCAGTTATTAAAGCCAAATTTGCTGATTTGTGAGGATGGCCAATGAAAGGGATAAAGGCTGGTGAAATGAGCTGCTCAGCACAAAAGCCAGTCAGAGTCACATTCACACAGTCAAGGACGGAGACTTGGTTCTTTAACAGAGAAGGATTTCACAAGCATTTATTCACTTGAGCTGTCTACACTTTAAGCAGATTTATTGTGAAATGGAGTCACCCGGATTTAGAAAGCTGCTAACCCGAGATGAATTTCATTAGTTTGGCTTTTACTCAGTGGTCCATTATAGTCAAAATCCTGTTTTAGCAGCTTTCCCAACCTGAGATGAATTTAAATTTAAGGGGAAATGTAAAGTTTTACCACATAATAGCAACAGCAAACTACAGAGGTACAAATTGAAGCTTACTAAACGTTAAATCAGGAAGATTGAACTGACAAGTCAAATCACATAAATAACTCTTGTGATTTTCCTCTCAATCAATCTCTGCCGTTTTAAATGATTTAACGTATGCATGAGTACATTAAATGTGATTTTAGATTTTTTTTCTATACCTTATGCTTCTCTGTCAGACATTCTGCAGCCTTGTTTTATTCTTTATAAGCCTAAAAGACATGGCTCGTCCGACTTTAAAAATTTCATGCTGCTCAGAGCTCTTGGCTTGACTTGTTGACAGCTAATACTGACATCTTTGTCATTGTCCTTATGAAGACCCCTGGGCTGGGTTTAAGAAAAATTCTTCCACTGGAGTGACATGGTTTCTTCATTTGCAACCATTTAAACCTGCACCATTCAAAATGGTTCAGACATTTTGAATTAGGCAAAGAGATTCAAGATTTATTAGGAGCTGCAGCAGACACAAGATAAATAAAACCACGGGGTGATTCAGGATTGCTAGAGCAATAATAATCCTGTTAATAAATAAAGATGAGTCTATCTTTTTCCCTTTCAACAGTTTTGGCTGTCATCCAAACCTGTAACTGGAGTTTGTCTTATACATGCTCCTAATATGAGACTTGATTAGAACTTAATGTGATCTTAAACCTCATTTGTTCTTGTTATTTTCTCCAAATGAACAAGTAGAGCTTTAAGCTCAAATGCAATCTCTTCAACTCGTGTGCAAAACATAGTTTCACTCATCTGCCCAGCAGATGTCATTGTTGTGTAAGGATTTATTCAGATGCAGATGCATGAGAACATGCCAGTCACAGGGCATTAATGTTTGCCGGAGTGTTTGAGTGTGAAGCCACTGGTCTGGCATGTTTCCATGGAACAGTATTATTTCCAGTAAAGCTGATACTGTAAAGGCAGCTATTGAATATACAATTCTGTATGTGTGTGTGTGTGTGTGTGTGTGTGTGTGTGTGTGTGTGTGTATGCGAACACGCGCTGTTTCCGCAGCAGCTGGTAGAAAGAGTGAGTTAAGGATAAAGAAGAAAGAGAGAAAAGGAGGTTGTCTATTAAATTTATGGTGCTTCATTAGGTGAGGGCGGCTCCCACTTTTGGCCCCATTTCTCCCTGATTCAGCTGTTATTCTCTCTCTCTCTACTCTGTATTTCTCCTCCAGTCTGTCGTCTTTCGTCCAGCTCTTAAGGAGCACCCACAGACACAGAAGGCCAAGGGGAGCTAGACACATTAGCCAAGATAAGACTCTACATCCGGCTCTCTTTTTGTGCCCAAGTCAAAGTCGGCAAAGTCTTGTGTTCCTGTATCTGTCTCTTCTGTCTGCCAGATGTCAAGAGCTCTGTATTTGTTTTTTATCTGAGATCTCATCTTCGGCTGTCTTCCAGGACCACTGCACTTTAAAATATTTCTCTCAACATCTAGTGAATAGACTTACTGTCAAAATCTTAAATGGCAAAATACAAACAATGACCAATCAGTCATAGTTTCTGGCTATGGTGGCAGTGTGGCTCTACGGGTGCCAATATTGGTTTTGTGGTCAGAGGGTCCACCACTTTGGTCCAGGCTGGTCCAATATTTCAACAAATATCTGATGGATTACCATGAAGTTTTGTACACACATTCATGGTTTTCTCTGCTTTTCTGCCAAAATATTGACACAAGACAAATTCTTGCAGCAAGTGAACCTGCAAGTGGGAATCATTCTCTTGTCTGAAATTTAGACCAGAAATCAGAGACCAAATGAGTTGTAAAAATAAACAATGTGTGTATGTTGTGGCAACTGTTGAACTGTTCCTCTGTATTAAATGTCTGTAAGGATTGTTGATGTGATTCCAGTTTTTAATTGATATGTTTTCTAGAGGCTGATTTGTTAAATTCTCACGTCTTTGACTCAGCTCGAGCAATTAATTACAGGCCACAACCTTTTGACTTTTGCCAAATTGCATGGATGCAGCTGGGGAGCAAGCTAGCTAGCTATGCACTGCCGTCCCCATTCTTAATCCTGCCAATGAAGCCGTGATTGGTTTCTTGAGCCGGTGGAAACATAAGCACAGCATCAGACTGTTTTGATTCACTGATCAAATGGGAGATATGGTCAGCAATTCAGAGGTCAGTCTAATATGCCGCTTTAAGGTTAAAAAAATCAATGAATTTGCATTTTGTTTACAATTATAAACACAAAATTACAAAAGGAACAAAAAGTGTTGATTTTATCTGTCCTCTTGTTTCTCCTGCAATCCACTATCATTGTCATTGTAATCTAATTATCATCTCATCCTACTTCTTAACCATCTCCACCTTTTTTCTTAGGACCTCATTTATCCACCTCATTTCACCAGCCTCCACATCTCCTGTCAGTTGTTTCCTCCCTTCTCTCTCCATTCTTAATTCATTTTCTTGCTCACTCACCAAAAACTAACTGAAAACTCATAAAAAGTTTGTAAATTATAAACCAAAATATTTCGAAACTTAATATCTGTCTGCATACTCCATTTCATTCCACAGCTCTGTTTCATTCGTTTCACAAAGATAGCGCACAAGAATCTGCAGCAACTCCAAATATGAATTAGCCAGTGCAAATATTTTAAAGAAATCTACTGTAGTGCAGCACAGTTAATAATTTAGTTGCTCTCTCTTAGATGAAAATGTTGGTGGACGGACATACGGAGCTCCTTCTATGTGTCCCCAGCACACAGCTCATTTGGGTAGCGCAACAAATTCTCACTAATGCCTTAAAGATGGCAGCAGGTGTCAGTGAGGGCTGGCAGCAACGTTAGTTTATGTGTCAATGTCCTAGTAAGTGTGCCTTTGTCCAAGAGTCTCTGGGAAAAGACTGTCGAGTTAAAGCAAATGCTCAGGGGTATGGCAGTGAAGTCTGGATCACTGTGCAACTTTAGCCCAGCTTCTCTGGCAAGGCTATTAGATCCAGAGGCAAGCAGCAAGTTGACACAGGTGGCGTCACATCTATCTATCTACCTATTGCCTTCCGGATGCATTCACTGGTGTCTCAGCCCAAACGACGCATGAAATAACCTTAGCTGTGGGAAGGCGGTGATGGATTAGGCTAAAGCACTTACTTGTGATTTCTGTGATGAATTTGTTCATATTAAATGTTGAAACATCAAGTGAAAGACTTGTGACCTGGTGATTCGTGACTCTGACATTCCTCTGGTGTGCAATAAAAGTCCCTTGAAGGAAATGTGTTCCACGGATGTGTTTGATCCTTGTAGCCCGTAGGAGACAATGTCTTGGTAAAAGGATCATTTGACACGTGGAAAGCATTTGATCCACTAAATCAGAGTGAACTTCACTTTATTCACATTAATGTGACGAGCTTGCTGCCTAAATCTGATGAGATAAAGTACCTCACAATTATTTCAAAAGCTGCCATTGTCAATGACAGACATGGGTTGATCGTTCCATTAAAGATGTAGGAACTTAACACACTGGTTGCTCTATTAGTGTGGCTGAAATAGAAATGGCGGTGAGGTATGTTTGTTTACAAGAAGTGATCTAACATTCAATCCACAAGCAGATCTTCAGATGGAAGGATTGGAATTGGCATTGAACTGCTGATGGCATCTGTAAAAGACTTTCTAAATGAACAAACTTTTATGAACCTTTAGAGATGTATTGCATTAAGAGTCTCCTATTGTAGCAAAACTTGTTCAGTTAAATTATTTTCATACTTCTATTATGTGTTTGGATTGCAACTTTGAGATAAGTCCTATCTCAGTGGAACTGCTCACTAACAAAGCAACTAAATTGGATCTTATTCCAGCACCTTTCTAAGGGAACGTGCCCATGTGATCTGGAAATGGCTTCATTATTTTTTTTCATTGTATTTTTAAGAAGAATTCTGAATGTCTGATTTGCAGAAAGTCTTTGACAGCTATATTTATGTTGTATATACTGCAAGTACTGTATAACTTGTGTCATCATTTTGACTATGCCTGTTCTGCTTGGTATAGTGGTTTGACAACTATATTTAAGAACAAACTGCAAGTGATGCAAATAATCTTATTCTGTATAATTAAATGTGTCCCCTTGAACTAATGTTGGTAGTGATGAGTTAATGTTGATGAATTATTAATGGGTATGCTCCTTGATACTTGTGTTCACAGATAACAATAGTACACACTCAGCATTGCTATAATACCAGGGCCAGCATGCACTGATGTAAAGTGCCTTGAGTAAATAATGTTGCCAGAAGCTCCTTTTTACACTGGTGCCATGCTGTGGAACACCTTTCCTTTGTACACAGAGTTGCTGAAAATCAGAGAGGAAGTCAGGTCATGACTGTTTTATGGAATAAAGTCACAGAGTTATTGTGAAATTGCCATCTGGGCTGTGTGGACATGCTATCCAAAATTCAATCCTGTGGCTTGTATTGTGAGTATTCAAATCTGTTTTTCTCTATATAAAATGGCATTACTCTCGCATCATGATATAATGATTTAATCATTGCTGCAAATGGAGGAGAATAAAACTGTGAAGCTATAGCTGGGTGTACCTAATAAACTGGAAATTATGTGTATAATGGAATTTTTAGGTAACACGATTGTATTAAAAATATCTTTAAAGGTATACAGGGAAGAAGTATGATAACAGTTAATTCTCACTCCTTTCATTGGACACAGCGATTGATCTATTTTGATCTCTGCCTTAAAGTGAATGTCATTTCAGATCAGTGCAAGACAGAGGACCAGACCTCTGCACTGTCAGAAGAGACCTCTTAACAGGTGTGTGTGTGTGACTGCGTTGAAAGCTTGTAGATATATTCAGTGTCATCCAAAGGACAACTGTCGTTTATAGGCAGCAGATTACAAAACTGCAGTTCACAGCAAGTTTGCCAAGAAATGCAGTTCATAACCCTTTCTGCAAAGCTTTGAGTATATAAGTAACAACTTGCCTTTCTGAAGGTCATCATAACTACTCTTTCAAAGACACATCTGAGAAGAGACTCTACCATTAGCACTTGCGCATGATGCACTGTTAACTGATTGAGGTAAAAAAAAAAAAAAACAACACAAAATCCTTGACCTGAATGCAGATTTTCTACATCTTGGGCGCATCTTGGAGCAGGCAAGGTCTGAAAAACACTGTGATGAAGTGGCTAACAGTAGTGAATAGTTTTAATCTGATGATAATTTTTAAAATTTTAATCAGATATTGTTAACATTTAATGAAGAGTTTTTAGTCATTGACAGTTATTTCCAATTAATTGCAGCATTTTAATGTTTAATCAATCAACCAGCTAACTGCTTCATAAACCACTTGTGATGAAAGTGGTTAGGAGTTATTATGTAGGTATTGTATCAGTGTAAATATGAATGAGTGGATAAAAGCCCTGAGTAAATTGCACATGCATTCTTTTCTGTGACATGCAGAAACTGCTGACTGGGACAAAGCTCTTCAGGAGTCATTAATAATCACAGTAATACACGCAGTCAACTCTGCGAAAGTCGTAAATGTTCACTGCAGTTTGTCGCTGGTTAATTCCAGATTAATAAATAAATTCAATTGGGAGGCAGGTTCTCCTTCCTAAGATTCGTTCACTTCTTAGACTATGAGATGAAGAGGAGATATGCGTTTGTGATCTAAAAGTGCTATTTCACACCTTAAAGACCCAAACCATGATGACTCAGGTCTCTTCATGTGACTGGATGAGAGTGACAGTAATGTAGAATTTAAAGGAGAAAGGCACTAGTTTCAATTTTTGATCACATGGATGGATTATGAGACACTGCTTCCATCCATGAACTGTATAAAACATGGACGTAGTCATAGGTTTCTGAAGAGCCATTATGAAGCTCAGTGACAGTACCTGACTCGAAAAACTCTCAGATACAGTAATACAAAAACGGGAAAAAAGGTGGAGCGTGGCCAAATGAAGTCTTGTTGCTGAAAGCTAGTGGCAAACTGTCACTCAAAGCAGCCATTCCCATAGTTATACATAATTTTACACCTTAGTATGGGGGTATGGAGATTGACTCGCTTATGGTGCCAGCCTCAAGTGGTTGACGGAACTGCAGTTTTTGGCACTTCCGCATTGGCCTAATTTTGCTGCTCACTTCCACCATAATTAGCACAGTCACTAGAGATCTGATGAAGATGGGCTGAAGTCTCCCGCTTCCCATTGCATGGCACCAGTCAGGAAAACCAAGCCTAAACATGTTTCTACAGAGGGGAGAATCATCCCCAACATGTGATGGTAGCATTTTTGCTTTTTGCTTACTAATGTGTGTAACTGTGCATGACTTTGAGTGACTACACCTCAACAAGACGCTTTCCTGGTTTTGGACAACCCCTTAAGCTCTCGGTTCCCTGAATCTGTACCTGGCAGACCCAATTAGTTATCCATTCAAGAATGATTGTGTTGAGAAATGCCCTCTGTTCTATACTAGTGTCAGCTGACAAAACAATCTTGACTTTTAAGCCTGCTTTCAAAAGCAGTAATTTGCAGATAAATTGCATATGACCCAAGCAGTATATTACACTGACATGATCTGTATGTTAATCGTTTCAGAAGTTTTGTTTTGCATTCATGTCCGCTCATTGTAGCTTTTGGAGATGAGCAACTTCTTGTTTCATGATAAATGATATGTCAGTACTCTTTAGCTCCATGCTTGAAAATGGATAGATATCACCATGCTGCAGATTATTCCCAAGGGAAATAATCTCGTATGGAATTTGAGTGTGTGCTGGGGGCGTGTATGCTGCAGAATGATGAGTTTTATGCCTCTGATTCAAGTGACTGGTGAATCCACTTTATCTCTGCTGACCTTGAGATGTCCTTCAGGAATGCCTTGAGGCCCCAAAAAATCCAAGTTTGGCCCAGTGGCCAAAAATTACATGAATGAACGTGTTGTTGAAACAAGAATCAATGCATATTTCTGTTTACAGTTTATTTTACTGTCTATTTCTCATCAGGCTTCTGTGTTTACCAGCCAGGAGCAAGTATCTGCAGATGCAGAAGCAGGCCCATGATACCTCCTCCTCCTGCCGATACTCCCAGCATTGTCCCAAGGGCCTGCTGAACCTCTAAGGCCCTGCGGGCAGTGAGGAGATAGGAGAGACCAGCGGTAGCCAGCCAGCTACCCCAGCAGTGCCTGAGCAGAGCAGTTCACCAGGTGGGCTTCAATAATGCCTTGAGGGGTGGGGGGTGGGGCTTCACATTTTATCAGTCAGGGTGAGCAATTTTACATCTCTACATTATGCATGAGTGCTGTTTTGGTTGCCTTTAGTTAGCACTAGTGATGAGTGTGTGCTCTTTAGACTTATTTGCTGTAAAATAACACTCAAGTTTGCCTCTGGGTTCAATAAAAATATATCATCTTGTCTTGTTTTTTTTGTTTTTTTTTCTCTTTTTTCCTCTAATCTAATGCTTTCTCCTCTTGTGGCCATTCCGCTGACTCCCCTGGCTGATACACAGGTGGATCCTGCCACATTTCTTTCATGGTAAAAGAACATTTATTCCATTAATTTAAAGCAGTCTTGTCAGTCTTCGACTTCCACCACCAGCAGCGTCTAGACTCCAGGGTTGCCTGTCCTATCTCTTATCTTCATATGAGCCTACGCTTAATGCAAATGTTCAAGTCTAATTGCCCAAAATGTTCTCTGTTACTAACCTCAATACATCTTTGCATCTCACCCAAGAGGCTTAAGTTCTAACTGACTGGTGGGCGGTCCTCATTCACATCTAGGGGTCACCGAGGTCACATGAACTGTTGAACTATTCCTTAAGTATGTAAGTCAGGATATGGTTAGCCTAGCTTAGCATAAATTTTGCTTAGCTTTGAATTTTGACGTTTATTGTCCCTAGAGGATGACCATTAATGCATCTGGTGACCTTTTCTCTAGCCCCACTGATGTTTTCACCCAGCACCATCATCAGATCAAAAATAATATTTTCCCTAAATGCTGATTTATGAGCGTATACCTTCAAAACTAACTATTCCCTATGCACTACTTAACAAGCATTAGCATGCTAACAGGCTAAAATAAGATGTTTCTAAGTATAGCCTCACAGAGCTGCTAGTATGGTATGCAAAATTTGAAAGATGTGGACTTTTCCGAGGCAGTGAAGTATTGCGAAAGATATTAAACTGCAGTATGGGAAGGGTAAGTTCTAGGATTTTTGGAGAATGAACCATACTACAGGCTCAAAGTTAGGATATCTCAGTCTCTGCTGCATTCATTTTTACAACTGTTTTTTGAATGTGTCTTTTGCAAATTCCCTCACTATATCCAAGTAAAATATTTGTGCAAATTACACAATCATTTTAAACTACAGCAGGTAATGGTCAAATTACATCATGTCATAGAGAACAGCTCATCAAAATGAGACAACTTTTGGTTCAGGATCCCACTAAGGAGGCTCAGATTAGGACTAGTAGCACATTTCACTGCTGTATGGTGAAAAGCTTCACAGTGGAGCTTAATGTTTAAGGTGTCATCCATGTCTAATTTGGCAGTCTTACTAAGTGAGTGAGCATTGTAAGGGTTCAGAGTCTTTCTCAAGGACACTTTAACAAGAGGCCAAGTAGCTGTGCACTAATTAGTCCAAACCTGTGACCCGATCATGACAGTACTTGCTCTCTATCCTGATCCACCCTTCCCTGGATTTGGGTTTTGTCCATTTGTGTTTATGCTGTGACAATATCTGTTTTAAATTAAATTACATAAAATTATACTTTTTCCCTGCATTTAGAGGACATCACTCTTCGCCAACATTGACTGGATGCCTCAAAAAAGCCACAGGGAACAGCAGGATTATATTTAATTCAAAAACAACTTTTTTATCCCCAGCTTTCTAACAGTCTCTATTGATTTTCTGCCTGCGTTTAATTAAAATAAGAAACAATGAAAATGACTCAACATTTAGGCCATCAATTGAAGCTTTCTATAAATCTTTTTTTTCCAATTGTGCAAATTGTGAGTGCCAGGCTATTTAATTGATTGAATAATTGGACTTCTGAAATGTCACAGAGACCACTCTATGTAATATTAAGAATTCATTCCAAACACATATGTTCTTATAAACTTTTGCTGGGCTTTGACATTCCTTGGTTTGCTTGGTCTACTTCCACCACTTGGAGCAACCAGTTTAACATTTGCCTTTCAGCTGTTTGACCTTACCGAATACTGCAGTCTTCAGTATTTTAAAAGGGTTACAGCTTCCAGATATGTTTGGCAAAAATATTAAGTGTGTCTGAATATAAATACTGAGTTCAGTCTTTTGCAAATGTACAGTAGTTGAGTGTAAGAGCTACGCCCAGACACACATCTGCTGTACTTTTAGTGCTACTTCACAAATATTATCTTGCAACATGTTAAAGTCAGATGCGAACATGGTAGCTTGCATAGCATAAGGATATTAGCATTCCCATTGTGAGCATGTTAGCACGGTGACATCAGCATTTACATCAAAGCACCACTGGCCTAAGATTAGCCTCATAGAGCTGCTTACATAGCCTCGGATGTATAATTAAAATGAGAATCAAGAGTACAATAAGATTGCTTCTACCAAAATGCAAGAGCCCTTTAAATGAGACTTTTGGGCAACGTGTGACCGAGGGTCTATTTGGTCCAACAGAACATTAAGGTTTCCAAAATAATTATTATATGGACAACAAGCAAGTTGTGTCACAGTCTGCCAGCTCCTAACCTGCTGCCACTCTCTCCCTCATCTGCACACCTGCTAAGCCAGCAACCTTGAGCACTCAGCCACGCCCACCTGCCCAATCACCTGAGCACACACTGAGACTCATCTTCAATCAGTGCAATATTTAAACGGCTCTCCCACTCTCACCCATTTCCAGACTGTTCGCTTTCATGCAAGACTGTCCAGCAATTACCAACGGACTGCCTTCTCATTATTAACCCTGCCTGCTTTTGACTTTGTCGGCTCTTCTGCACTCTGGTAATTACCTCAGCCTTCTGTGCCTGACAACATTTGTTGCCTTGTCTGTCCTAGATCTGCTTCTGAGTGTGACTGTCAATTTCTGAAACTGTCGCTTGGTCCAGGCAGAGCATCAAGCCAGCCTCACCTAAGACTCTGAAAGACTTCTGCATTCAGGTAGCACTGCTAACCTTACCTGTTACAGAGTAGATGTTTAACAAGGTCATACAGTGTTTGACATCTTGCACAAGAAATGTGCTGGGACTCTTTTCAAACTTGTCACATCACAAAAGAGTCTCATCAATTCAGTTTGTCCATAAGATATTTTTGCTGTTGTACATCAAAATCAAGGATTAACCATCCATCCATCCATCCATTTTCTATACCGCCTATCCCTTTCGGGGTTGCGGGGGGGCTGGAGCCTATCCCAGCTGTCAACCGGCGAGAGGCGGGGTACACCCTGGACCGGTCGCCAGTCGATCGCAGGGCAACATATATACACAGACAACCATTCACGCTCACACTTAGGGGCAATTTTAGAGTCACCAATTAACCTAATGAGCATGTTTTTGGTCTGTGGGAGGAAGCCAGTACCCGGAGAGAACCCACGCATGCACGGGAAGAACATGCAAACTTCACACAGAAAGGCCTCGCCCGGGGATCGAACCAGCAACCTTCTTGCTGTGAGGCACGCGCACTACCTGCTGCTCCACCATGCAGCCCAAGGATTAACCAATTCAGTTTATTTAATACAATCTGTTTCTCACGTGACAATTCTGATAAGACCACAGATGTGCAAGATCTGAAAATCACATTAAATCCTTTTTAAATTATCTGCAGCACAAGGACAATAACAAAATAAGGAAGTGTCTTTAAAGTTGTATTAAAAAAACTTATCTGATTTATGCTTAAATTTCACATTATTCACCTTTTGCATGAAACTAATTTGTTTGATAATCCTCATAATCTTGTGCAGTCAGATCAGTAACCATTATTATTCACAAAAGCATGTAAATCAAATTTTGCTACCACAATATCAAAAGGTAAAAGTATTGCTTTGATCAAATAATTTATATACAAATGTGACCTGCCACGAAAAATCCAGTAACAAGTCGGCCCGGCGGAAGTTGAGTAAACAATGAAAAATCAATTTATTTATTTTTTTAAATTAGTGATTTTAGTTTTTTTTTGCAGAATATGTAAATTGAAATCATGAACAAGCCACTCAATGTTTCAAATAACAGTATTGCGAGCCTTAAAACCGTAAACTTTGTATTTGTATTTGAATTTGGTTTGTTTTAGCGGAAATTCACGGTCCTAGTTGGGGGTGTGGCAATTCAACAGCAAATTAGCATACTGGCTTTCTTTGGCTATTCACAGACATCCAAGACAGTGCCTCCTCGAATCAGTGGCCGTCAGATGAGTCTTGCGCCACCTGGTGTCGATCGGGCGCAGGGCTCGTTGCACTTTTAGTGACGGATAACGGTGTGGGTGGGCTCAAAAAATCGTGCTTGTCGAGCTGGTGGCAGCTGTGTGGTTTTTGTAATTTTAGGGCGTCGCACATGGGCATGGGGTGGTGTTTTGTGTGTGGGGGTTATATCTGGGTTAGGTTCCTAAATAGGATTATGTAAGTTAAATTAAGTCAATAATGACGGTTTCCCACAGGAAATGAACAGCAGTCTCCTTGATGAAAGTCATGTATTCTTGTTTGACCCATCAATCCACTTCATCTTCTCCATTCAGACTTTCTTGCTCTTTATGCTACCTGACTTCTTCCTTTGCTCCCATCATAACTACTACAGCCACTGGAGGTCGCTGCCTAACAATAGATGTTGTACAGACAACCTACACGAGCATTTTTCTGGTGAGGATGGGCTGTTTTTTTGCAGTCAGGAGGTCAAAGTCTTTAACTGTGGTGATATTCATGTTTTCATGATTCTCTGTGGGCTGAGAAATCCTGACCACTCCAAATTTATGAAATCTTTTCAGACCCTATGGCTCATTGGACAGTGATAAGTAAAATACTCACTCATTAGCTCCAGGAAAAGAAAATCTTAGAAAACTGGATTTATATATCAAGACGTGTCTCTGGTGTACATCAGTTGTGCTTGTACAAGCTTGATGCTTTTCCGGAAGAGACCAAGAATGCTCTGCAGTGTCGCTATAACATCCAGACTGAACCTAAAACTGACAGTGGTGAAGAACCTTGATGCTGGGAGGTAAGGTGCTTATCTTTCCTGCTCTTAATGCTAACAGGTAGCTTGAAATTCTCACAACAGCAAATGGCAGCCAGAGAACCACCATCATCATCTAACATTATGTTTGAGAGGACTGCAAACAGAGCACACTTATGTCACAATTTAGAACAACAGAAATCATAATGAGACAGACAATCTATGCTGGTGGGTTTGCATTCTGCTGTTAAGTTTCCATTAGTTGCTGTCTCCATGTAGAGAAGAATTACTGGCAATGACATCATAATGGAATAATGGTAACAATATAACATCTCATTAGGGAAGACTGGAGACTTGTTTTTGCTGCCTGGAGGCATACAGACTAGACTGAGCAAATAAAAACAGGTGGATGTGATATTAAGATCTTTGACATGCTGTAAGTACAATACAATAATGTCTTACTTGAGTATAAAAATATTAGCAGCAAAATGTACTTAAGTATCAAAAGTAAAATTAATTCTGCAGTAAAATATCCCCCATGACTGAACAATTATTTGAGTGAAACCATCTGAGAAATTGGCTGAACTGCTACTTCATACAAAATGTCTCTCTGGTGTAAATGATAACAAACTCACAGACATCTGAAACATGACAAGGGGCCCGACTGCTTTTTGTAAGGCAAGCCAAAAAAAGTTGTGAACCATTAGTTAAATCTTTAACAGTGCATTCTATAGGTTTATCTTAATGTAATCTGTTGAGTAACCTCTAATTACAAATCCAACTACCTTACAATCATGCTTTTCCTGGTGGCATCTGGGCAACCAGAACAAATACAATCTAAAAATGGACCTTCAGCTGTAGCTTTGGTCACTTCTCCCTCAGCTTGACTGATGTTTACAAAGTTTTATGTGAACATCCAACAGTCCAGAGATACAACTCCACAAGGAGACAGAAGATGGTGGAGAAGGTTAAGATGGGCATCATCTACTTTACAGCCCGGAGACTTGGGTAAAGTCAAAAGAGTAACTTCTTTTTTTTTTAACCCCTCAGTAAAGAAGAAATTCTGCCATGACAAAGGACTGAAAGCACAATATAGAGTTAGGTACTTTAGAACATTTTACATTTGTATTGGGTCACTTTGAACGAGTATTAATTATTCAGGTTGAGGCATAAAAGGACTGAGTAATGTGTTATTCTGATCCAGACACATCAGTCAGCATCCGGTGGGACAGTATGTCTCTATTTGACAATAAACTCTGTTTTTTGTAGAAGCATTGACAGCATCCTGTGAGGGCTCATCTCTGATTGTTCCTCAAAACCTATAATTCTACTCATTTGGAACAATATTTACAACCTCAGAGGAAAAAATGTTTTGCCATTGCATCAGAAAGTTCTGACTTAGTTGTCGCCGTCATGTAGCATGAAATCATATTCTTTGTTCATCATGTAAGTGATGTAACTTTCAGATTAGGGATGCACCAATCCGCTTTTTTCATCTCCGATACCGATATCTGAGGTTTAGTAATCGGCCGATATTGATCCCATACTGATACAGCGCTGAATTACCTAACAAATGGTATTTCTCATTGTGTAGAAAAGACTGTGATCATTCTTTTGTCCATCAGACTTGACTTAAACATTTCTTTCCTATTTTTTAAATGGGGACGGGGGTCTGATCTCATGAATGACACATAAATTCGTACCAATAAAAATATTTGTTTAATTCAGCATATTTTAGTGCAGGTGTGTGTGTGTATCTGTGTCTGTAACCCCTACCCCTCCCCCTCCTACTGAGTGCACAGACACAGAAGCCGTCACACATCATGTAGTTGACCAGTCACATCCAGCTTGAACAGAAAAAAAGTCGAGAAAAAAACAATAAAAAACAAAGGGGCTCCTGCTCTGGCTCCCGGGCAGGAGCCTGCTCCAATCGCTCACTTCAAAAAGCGTCCACGACCGACGCATCACTAATTCCTCTACCTGTTCCACTGTTACAAAAAATAGCGGCACAACTTGGTGGGCGTTATCCTGGTAATTTCTCTCCCTGAGAAATACAAGGTGTGGCATTTGAGCATGTGAACGGGTTCAAATGCATGTGTCTCAAGCCCAATGCGTGAGAGCTTTGTGGTTGTATCATAACTTGACGTTTTACCACCGCCCCTTGGAACATTTAATGCGCAGGTATTGCAAGTAGTCATCGAGTTTGTAGGCTGAGGTAGTGTGAAAAAGTTCCAGATAGCCGATCCTTTCACTCGCTTCATTTTGAAAACAATGTGGTCAACATCATGTGCTTTTCAGCACTGTGTGTTGCTTGCGTATGATGTCGCTCACAGCGCCTATAGCATAGCGTTAGACTAAATAGATTGGCCCCTATGTATTGGGCCCAATGTCACGATACCCGATCTAGAATTTTCTTCAATATCGGGACCGATACAGATACCAGTATCGGATCGGTGCATCCCTATTTAAGATACTATAATGACGCTGAACAATGACATGTCTGTATGCACTGAAAGAAAACTGTTATCAGAGGTGTTCAAAACATTCTTTGCCAGAAGCCATGTTGCATTTGTTGAACAACATGTACGTGGTCACATGGTCTGCTGAAAGTTTATTGATCGGAGCGACATGATCTGCAAGGTGAAAATATCAAGCATGTTTAATACACACAAGAGCTGGCTTAAGTCCTGGATGTGGTTCACTGAACTGTAGTCATATTGAGAATTCTACAGCGCGTGATTTACGTCCAGTGTCAGTGTTCAAGGAAGAGGTACTCTGGCCTTTGTGTACCTGCACAGAAAGTTGGCTTACTTTGTGAAATATGTCGTCTCACAGGGTCTAAAGGCAAAAGTGTTTCTAGCTGCTCCAAATGTGGGGTGGAAACTCTGTCATAAGGGCGATTGTAATAAATCTTTTAATGAGGATGACAGTGAACACTTTCAGCCTCATTTGTAGAAAGACCTGCCTGCCAGAAATTCAGTTTATTTAAGGAAACATAATGCCAACTGAATTTTTTGTTAATATGGTAAGGAAATATTGTTAATTAGTTTCCCAACAAGTTGCAAAAATGATATTGAATGTATCAGTAAAATGTCTATTGCCAAAATAGGCGTATTTGCAATGCACTATCCCTTTGTACTGCCAACAGCATTGCTCAACTTTTTTATGGTTATGTTAGGCGCTGACACCACTTGGTTAATGTTAGGGAAAGATCATGGTCTGTGCTGTGGTTGCCGTGTGCAGATATTATAGGAATAAATAAACATTGGTATTTTCAGAAGTGCTGTCACTGAAAATAAACTGGGTATTGTCAGAATCATAACCATACATTATGTGTATTCTTGCAATTCAACTGGAGCTCATCTGTACCTACCTTACCTCATATAAGTGTAGTGCTTCCAAGAGAGTGCAAGAGAGCCAAGAAAAACAATTTGAAAGGTATCATTTCTGTATTTGCAGCACCGCTGCTGTTAATGTGTTTGATTTGCCTTTCTGCAGTACGTTTTTTGATGTACAGCATGTTTCCACTGTTGTATTTGCTTTGGATTTTGTGTTTTTGAATTGTGTTTTCATGTTTTCTGAAGTTGCGCCACCTTTTCCTCAGAATGGAGCTATTGAGTGTGGCTTCATTTGCTTGGCGTAAAAGATTAAATGAAATCATTAAAAACATGAACTACTTCTACTACTATGGCTGGCTTGTCATAGTGAAATATAACTTGTTGGCAAATTACACAAATATTTTCTCTCAATTCACCTCAGAAACCATAATTTAAAACATCTAAATGAGTGGTTCCAAATCCAGACTTTTCAGGTGGGGGGACAAGAAAAATCTTAAGGGTCACAAAATAATTACAGGAATAGTGAAATATGATCTGCTACCAAAAACTGTATTTATTTTTTCACTCTTTCTCACAACTAGGTGTGAGTATGACAGCTGTGACAAGGGATCACAAGTAGACATTGCTTCATTCTAATGGACCACAAGCCAATAAGGTTGGGAACGTCTGATCTAAATGTGTGCATGTACTTTCTCTTTGTAACTGTGTATCAAATTCAATGATGGTTGAATCTCTAAGCACAGTCAAACACATTAAAATGGAGATACACACAGACTTACAATTAAACACATGCAGAGAAACACTCACTACACCTGCCTCTTGCGTCAGATCATATTTCCTGTTTCAGTGTCAGATACAGTATATTACTATTCTCACAGGTCCATAAATAAATGGAACTGTTTAGCCCCCTTGGGTGAATTCTTTCCATTTCCTCCTAATATGACACTAATAAATCTGCAGCCTAAGGCATTGGCAGGAATCATTAAGGAGCAATGACGTCTCGCAGTCATGTAAAAGTGGGCTCGGCAGCATAAGCTGGAGTGGCAGAAGACGTGTAAATTGCTCAACTTTGCAGCGTGTGTGAGTGAGTGAGCAATTGAACGTAAGCTCAATGTCTTATTACATCACTATTTTACAATACAGATGCACGTCAAGCAATGTAAAAGAAGCACGTGTGTGTGTGTGTGTGTGTGTGTGTGTGTATGTGTGTGTGTGTGTGTATGTACAGTATGTGGCTGCAAAGTCATCGCCACCACTGAATTGTTAATGGTCACTGTTACAAATCTAACAAGCGGGTGGTGGGGGATTCATGAAAACATAACTTTCTATCATCTGCCACAGCTTTCAAGGCACCGCCGATAAATATTAATCCCACTGCCTCGTCTCCAAGCCTCCCAAGCAGGTGGTATGTTTTTAAACCCTCATTAAATCTTCCAGATCGGAAATACATTTAATGGCTGCTGCCAGGCTCCAAGAGACAAAGTTCCTCATCCATTAAGAGCTATATGACATCTCCCTATGCAGATACAGTATACCTTTATCTAGTGGTTTAGGTATGTTGACTGATTCTGTGGGTCTTTATGGGGTCAGAGACATGAAACCATTCAAATCTCATTTTACACTACAGCATATTTGACTATTAAAATATCAAAGTATTAAAACATCTAAAAGCCTTTAATTAACTTTTTAATAGTCTTAGGGGTCCTGTGTGAACTATTAACTGCCTAAGTTAGAAATCTCATTAAAGAATGATAATTGTTCTGTATATTAATTACAGATGAATTGGTTGTGACTGTGTCAGATAAATATCACATATTTAAGTGCATTAATCAGAATTAGGAAGAAGAGGGTGCTCCAATTCATCCCATCACACGCCCATCCAGACAAAACCACGTGAGCCTGACACAACTGACCCTGCAGGAGTCAGTTTAAGTGAAGACCTGCAGTCTAACAACTAGCTAGCTACAATATGTAGTCTTCTGAAGCCTCGTTTCATTTGGTCACTCTGTCATTTGGCTGCTGTCATTAAAACAGATCAGCAGATCTGTTTCTGAGTCACAGAGCCAGGAAGCCATGTGTTACAACCCTCTGATGGAAAAAACTAGGGATAAAGGGAAGCAACACGGTGCCATGATGTTAAAGAGCAAAAAAAAAAGCGCTGTTTATTGTTTAATGATTTAACTCACAAAAAAAACAAATGACAACAAAAACCACAAGCAATGAATAACAAAGGGAGAGGGCAGCGGGTGGCGGCAAATCATAAAACAAACAAAAATCAGTGAATGAATGAATTAGTTAACTGCGGTCAAACACATAACGCCCGTAACACCATGTCTGCAGTGCATTTTGGAAAAGAACAATGTGACTCCTCTATCTTTAATGAGCCTCAAAGTTAAAGTGGTTCCCCATTTCCTATGACTTCATGGCCCACCATCTAATGCTGAAGTTGCTGTTGCCAACAAATGGTGCAAGTTAGTTGTTAATGAGGAATCTCCTTTAGAACTTTTAAGTTAGTAAGTGTAAGTGAAAATAACATTAATGACATTAATGTACCCTCAACTTCAGAGGCACTGACTGCTTAAAAAACATAAACAAACTTAAAGTCTGATTTCACTGTCAATGTATAAATATATTGAAAGGATGCTACAACATGAAATAACTGATGTCCAATCATTTATTCATAAAATGCATGAATTATTTTTGTGTCATACCGTTGAAATAGGTGTTATGATTGTAATGTTTTGTTGCATTTGTTTAGTGTATCCTGGATGCTGTGTGTCATCCTGGGCACAAGAGGGTGTGTGTGTGTGTGTGTGTGTGTGTGTGTGTGTGTGTGTGTGTGTGTGTGTGTGTGTGTGTGTGTGTGTGTGTGTGTGTGTGTGCGTGCACTCTGCTCTCTCTGCCCTTATTACAGGTGGGGAGGCGTGATTGGCCGGTGCTGCTACTTAAGGGGGAGGTCGGTGGACCGTCTTATCCTTCCGCTTCCAAGAGAGGGCTGTGTCAAATGGTGTTGCTGCCGCTGTGGCCGGTGGCTGAGTTTGTGTTTGTTCGTTACCTGTTATTGTGAGTATTGTAAATACTATTAATATAATATTAACCTTATCCTAACGAGGTGAGTAGCTGTAGGGGAGGGAGCCGTTTAAGTTTACTTGATTTTTCTCCTGTTTTGGTTAGGGAGGATTAGAGTTTTGTAATTTATTTTATTTTACTTTGGACAGGTAAGATTCAACAAAATGGAAGTCTTTTCTTTGTTATTTTGGTCATGCCCTCCCCGACACATTGCTACTTGATTAAGTAAATAAAAACCTTGTTAGACTGCAGAAAGTGGTGACTGGCCTTTCTTGGGAGCTGGGAGGAAGAGGGGAGCCCTTTTGTGTTGTGTCCTGGTTCCCCTAGTCTGGGGCATAACATAAATTGTGGGCTTGCCCGGGAGCGCCAATCTCTTTTTCTGTCGGGTGAGTTTTTTGGTAGGTATTTTTGTAATTTTTTGTCCCATATGTCTGGTTGATAATTTCACAACACTATGGAGTTTAACATGGAGGAATTTAAGGCTAATCCCACTTTAGCTCAGTTAGATGCCTGTCGGGTGGTCGATTTGATGTTAATAGCTGCGTGGCTGGGTGTTGATGTGCCGTCGGCTGCCAGAAAACCGGACTTGAGGGAACTGATCGTGAAAGCTCTGCAGCAGAAGGGTTTGATTAAGGCAACAGACGTTGGGGAGCGTGAGGAGCTGCCGCTGGGCGCTTGACCTAAGGAGTTCTTGCCAACCACCATGTTACCACCAGCGGCTCCCTACCATACAACCGTTCCCACTGATCCGCCCACTGTGAGTGGGATGACTGCGGAAGAGCTACGGCTGACTTTCCGCATCAAGGAAATGGAGGTGAGGAACCGGGAGTTGGAGGTCGAGTCCATGCATCTCCAAGTTAAAATCCTAGAGCTGGAGCGTCAGCCTAGGATGTCTCCACAGTCCCCTAATCTGCCAGAGTCTGCCCATTCTCCCCGTGACAGTTTCGACGTGAGCCGGCACATCGCACTCGTGCCACCATTTAGAGAAGCTGAGGTAGACTCGTATTTTAACACCTTCAAGAAAATTGCAGCCACCCTAAATTGGCCAAAAGATGTCTGGTCTTTATTGCTACAGTGTAAACTGACTGGGAAAGCCCAGGAAGTGTGTGCTGCTCTGTCGGTGGAACAGAGCCTAAATTATGATGTGGTAAAAGCTACTGTCTTACGGGCTTACGAGTTAGTGCCAGAAGCGTATAGACAGAAATTCAGAAACTGTGAGCGAAATGTCAACCATCCTATATGCATGACAGGACACACATTAATTGTAAATATTAATAGAAGAAAATCCTCTTGCAGTTTAGCCACATATACAAAGTATATCTTGTACAACTGTTGTCCTCACACAGACCTACAACAAATAAGCTACTTGTACAGCATCTTTTCCATTTCCAGCATTGTTAAAATAATCAATGCGGAAATGTCTGACAGTGGTTTCGCCAGCAAAAAGTTACCACACTCAAGAAGAGAACAGAATGACAGCAAAGGAACAACACTACAAGATTCAAGATACAAGGCCCTTCATGGGTGACTGCCTGGCAAATGGGAAGGAGAGGAAGTGGCAGATTTAAGGAGAGGAGACAATATTAATGTGATGCTTCCTTCACCTAACGACAGTACATTAGCAAGGCTGTGTAAATCAGAGATGGTTGAGTTATTCTGCCCACGCCCACTTTGTGATGGGGACAATATTGGACTTTCTGGATGGCTGGGTTGAGCGCGCACGCACACACACACACACACACACACACACACACACACACACACACACACACACACACACACACACACACACACACACACACACACACACACACAGATTGCATTTGTACCCTCCAGAGGATGCACATTAACAGTAGCCTTCACCTCTGACCCATTAACCTAACCTTAAATTTATTCCTAAAGTCTGCACCCTAAAATAGCCTCTGAAAAGTGAAGTTCTCACTCTGAAGGCCTAAAACTCATTCTCATAAAGTACAAGAACACACACACACACACACACACACACACACACACACACACACACACACACACACACACACACACACACACACACACACACACACACACACACACACACACACACGCACACACACACAAAGATGGCTTGGATATCTTGTGACATCAACAATATAGTCATTTTTACCCACTTGCATATCTCCAGTCTGTATTTAGTGCATTTCAAAGTTTCAAACACTGATTCATCTTCCTTGTCATTAATCCCGCTCCCCTGCTTCCCCCTCACACCTCTACAATCTCTCTGTCTTTCTCCCTCTCTCATGTTTAATCAGTCCACCAGGCGGTTGTCTCTGCAGGGGACTGTGAATTATTGATGCCAGGGCCACGTGGAAAAAGGAGGAGAAACAGCAGGAAGAAGGATGGAGGGAAAAATGAGACTGAAGGAAGAAACATTTCCCTTAGTTGGACTGTGCTGATGTAACTGGACAGATAAAGAGATGAGAAGAGAGACGGGCAAAAGAATGGGTAGAGACAAAGAAAGACAGAGACAAGCTTGAAGTGAGGCTGACTGCAGATTTCAGGTATAATGACCATAAGAGGGGATTTCAACGCCTTTTTTTTAAACAGACACGAGGAGCCTTGCAGTCAGACCCGCAGCAGTGACAGAACTTCAGCAATAAAGCCTCAACTTCTAATATTACAAAACCTCTGAGAGGAGTCTCTGCCCCAACAGCTTTATTTATGTTTTATGTATCAATATTTTTGCTCTAGCAACATTTTAAAAGAGAACATCAAGGATATGGCGGAGTTTGCCCACAGCCAATTACCATCAGAAAATAGTTGTACTGGACAATTCCACACCTCGTGATTTACACCCATGCCAATGTTCAGTGCAGTAAGGAGGGAGTGCGCCGTTTATGTAGCCAGGTGGAAAGTAAGGGGGTGGAGGTCGTGATGGTGGATCGGTGTGTAGTGATCCTGGAAGAGATTTGTAAAGCCAAACCATTTGCAAAGGCAACATATTGAAACCTGCATTATCAACATGCATGTTCAGATGCTTGCAATCCTCTCCTTCCCTTCCTTTGCTGGCACACTGTTATGTTTCTTGGTGTATTATTGCCAGCTGGTGATCCGTCCCAACTTGTCACATAGGACACTTAGTCAGGACACCTTAGCCTCACCTTTTATGGCATTCATTTCTAATGTGCAGGGTTTGTCTGATAGACTTTTATGGACAGCTTCTTCTCACTCCTGTAATGGGAATTCTTATTATTTATCTTCTCTTTTACTCAATCATTGCTGAAGAATGAATCAAAAAAATCTATTACCTCTTTTGCTGTTTGGAAATCTGTTTCTGGAATGAGCTCAACAGTCCGTACCGCGGTCACAGCAGTAGAAAACCTTTTTCAGTGCATCTTTAGGTGCGGGTGGAAATCCACATCAGGATCTGATGTTTTTCTCCACCCGGAGGCCTCGTTGCATGCTTTTATCCAAGGTCCTTCCACCTTTTATTTTTGGGTTTGACCAGTGAAACATGGGGGTAGGAGTGTGGTACCCTGAACAGATCTTGAAGACATGGGTCAGACAGAGTTACTGACCAGAGCCGTCGCATGGACTGTGCGAACTGTGCAACCGCACAGGGCCTCGCGCCACTAGGGGGCCTCGTGCCTGCAATCCTGCTGGGTTTTTTTTGTGTGTTTTTTCTTTTTTCTTTTTAATAAATACATTGGTATATGATATGATTTTGTCTGTCTCTGTCAAGGTCACATTAAAAACAAACAAATTAAAAAAAAAAAAAATCCAAAAAATTAAGCAGGCTTTTGTTGTCCTACGTCATTTGACCTCACTGAAGAGGGAAGGGGGGAAAGCTAACATGTCGGCTGCAAGAGAACGCGACCGATTTTGCAAGCACGAATCGGGTTCTGAGAAAAGGAAGAAAATTAAAAATAAGGAAGAATTTCATAAGTCAAATAAAAACGCCTTATCAAGAGCACTGCAGTGAAGTATCGGCGCATCTTGTGGACCTTAACGATCACAGCAATTGGCCCGTGCATCTGGATGCCATAACAGTGGATTTACTTGTGGAAAAATGACCGGTCAAGGTCACATCAAAGAGAGATAAACAGAGAAAAGGCGCACTGGCAGGACGTTTTAGCACGCATTTTAGCAGCTGTTCAGTATTTGTCTGAGCATAATTTGGCATTTCGAGGAACAAATTCAGAGCTTTATGAAGAGAACAATTGTAACTTTTTGGTATTAATAGAGATGATTGCCAAATTTGTTCCCACTATGCAAGAACATGTCAGATGCATAACAAATGAGGAAACTCATGCACATTATCTAGGACCTCAGATCCAAAATGAGTTAATTTCTCTTATGACCACAAATGTCAAAAACTCTATTGTGAGTGACACAAAGAGAGCAAAATATTTCTCTGTGCTTCTTGATTGCACAGCGGATATGAGCCATCAGGAGCAAACGTCGCTGATTCCTTGTTTTGTCAACATGTCATCATTAGAAGAAGTGAATGTAAAAGAACATTTCATTGACTTCATCCCAGTGAACGACCAAACTGGAAATGGTCTATCAAATACACTCTTGGAGGAAGTAGAGGCCCTTGGACTGAGCATAAATGACTGTCGGGCCAAGGATATGATAACGGGGCGAATAGGAAAGGACAAAATCAGGGAGTCCAAGCCCATATTCTGTGTCTCAATCCCTGGGCTTACTTCATGCCATGCCGTTGCCACAACCTGAATTTAACACTGGGAGATATGGCAAAATGCTGTCCAAAATGTCATTTTTTGGTATTGTACAACAACTTTATACCATATTTGCAGGCTCTCCTAAACGGTGGGAAATACTCAAAGCAAAAGTCCCGGATCTCACGGTTAAACCTCTGTCTGAAACAGGGTGGGAATGTTGGGTAGAGAGCGTAAAAGCAATACGTTATCAAACAAGTGATATTAAGGATGCTTTGCTCGAAGTGTCAGAGGACTGTAATGACGCCAAAATTAAAAGTTAAGTCAAGTCGCTGGCTAATGAAATGCAAAGCTTTGAATTTATCATGTCTATGGTGATATGGTATGATATTTTGTTTGCCGTGAACACCGTCAGTAAGACACTCCAGTCAAAGGACATGCAGCTTGACGTGACCTTATTGCAGCTAGATGGATTGATTGACTTTATGCAAAAATACAGAGACACTGGATTTGTGTCTGCAAAAGCTATGGACACTGAAACTGTAACTAAAGCAACACGGCGAGTGAATATACTCCAGACCCTGGGCAGGTGTATATAACTGACTATTTTAATGTGATAGTGGACCAGGCCCTCACTGCTCTCCCTGCTCATTTTAAACAAATGCAAGAGTTTGGCAACATGTTTGGATTTCTTTTTGATCTGACCAAACTGCGTGAAATGGAGGAGACCGACCTGCAAAGACAGTGCACAAGACTGAGTGATGCTCTGAGCATGTCTGAATCTCAGGATATAAACGCACTGGACCTCTTTGCGGAGTTGAAGATACTTCGAGAGATAATCCCAAAGGGAACAACAACTGCAGCACTGAAAACACTTTGTTACCTCAAAGCGATTGAAGGAACATTCCCAAACTGTGAGACTGCGCTCAGGATCCTGTTGATTTCTCCAGTAACGGTGGCATCGGGCAAGTGAAGCTTTTCAAAGCTGAAACTGATTAAAAACTATTTGCGCACCTCCATGTCACAGGACAGACTGTGTGGACTTGCCCTGCTATCAACTGAAAAGGACTCTGCATCCACACTGGAATTTAAAAATCTTATTGCTGAGTTTGCAGCCAAGAAGGCAAGGAAAGTGACTCTGACATGATCAGTTCACGGAACAATTTATGCATGGTGAGTCCGTCTTGTTAGAGTTACAGTGCAGTAAATATGTTGTGTATAGTTCTAATGTAATGAATATTATGAATGAAAAGTATCCTAACCTACTTCCTAACCTAATGTCAAGATGCCAAAAATAAAATGACAGAGCTGACTTGATGTAAAGCCACTCGTTGCTCAGTTGATCCCCCCCCCCCTTGAAATAAACAGCAAAAGGTCATAGCTGAGACTATGTGTATGAATATGCTGTATTATTCTACTTGATAAAAATGTATTGCAGTAGAACTAGAATAGCTGTGTCCGTGTGACTGTTATTCATGCGCAATTGTCAAAGAACAGGGCCTCGCATTTCAAGTTTGCACAGGGCCTCGAACCCCCCCTGCGACGGCTCTGTTACTGACACATCTCATTGATTATGAGTCCAGTATAACCAGTCTAGCCCAAGTGTGTCCCTGTTGTCATCTGCCTGATACCAAGTTTCCTCAAACTCACTGTCTGCTCCCTGAGAGATGTGAGAAGTGCAGTGCAGGTTTTGTGATGTCATGATGTCAGGGTGTGTGTCTATAGTGAGTGTATTGGCCTCCTGTATCAGTGTATTG
Organism: Chaetodon trifascialis; assembly: GCF_039877785.1. Classification (NCBI taxonomy): domain Eukaryota; kingdom Metazoa; phylum Chordata; class Actinopteri; order Chaetodontiformes; family Chaetodontidae; genus Chaetodon; species Chaetodon trifascialis. The sequence goes on from NC_092057.1 coordinate 9,096,855, forward strand.
TTGACAGAGTTGAGGGCGTTACACTGATAAGCATACACTAGGTCCTCCCCACCGTATTCAACAAAGGAATTTGTTTGGGGAATTTTTGTCACAACAATACCTTGGGGAGTGGAAACCAAAACTATGCCTAGTTGACACATTAAATCTCTCCCTAACAGATTCAGAGGACGACGTTTTGACAGCAAAAATGAATGTTTAAGGTTCCCCCCAACTTTATGCTGACATGAGAGTGGGGCTGTGTACTTCTCTGTAACGTGAGTGCCTGATGCACCCACTGTCTTTGCATATCTGCCGCTTAGTTTTGGGGTTGTGCTGATATCTTTCTGCATGATAACTGATTCTGTGGCACCTGAATCTACCAACAAGATGATGTCTTGTCCCTCAACTGTGAGTGTGTATTTTGCCATTTTCTTGTATGCCTCATGTGTGAATTTTGTGTAGATTTCAGAAATTCTTTCTTCACCAGTTTTTTGTGGAGACTTCAGATGTTGAATGGCTTGTGAAATAAGGTGTTGCTTGCAGTATGTGTCTATTTCTGCCGTGTTTTGCATGTCAGTGGATACATTTTTACTTATCTGCTGTGTAAAGTGGTCTGCCGTCTCAGTCCTTGCATCATAACCAGATGAGTCTGTCACTGTCCTCTGCTCCGTCCCTAGTCAATTGGCCACGGCCTCGGGCTCATCTTCCTTGTTTTTCGGACACTGTCTAGCCCAGTGTCCCATCATTCTACACGTAAAACAAACATCAGATGCCCCATGGCCTGCCCCTCTCCCTTTGTTGTGATGTCTTTGGCCACGCCCGCATCCACGCCCCCTCCCTCTGGTTTGGTGTTCCAACACTGTGAGCTGTGCCATTTGCAATCTGTCCACCAGCTGTGAACTTTTTTTTGTCTTTTCTGTCAGGAATCTTACTGCATGTATGGCATGTCTTTCAACTGTCTCAAGATTGCCATAGTCCCATGTCAGACAGTTGCGTTTAACCATCTCACTGATTTCTGATTTCATGCCATTAGAGAAGAAGAGGAAATGTACTTTTTATTATCACATCACACTACACGCCATGCTTCCAGTGAAATTATTTTCTACGCGTTGAACCCATCCGTGGTCTGTCCTTCCTCCGTGGCAGACCAGGAGCGGTGGGCTGCCAGCCGACAGTGGCGCCCGGGTACCCAACTCTCTTCGTCACCATTGGTCAGGTGGTGATCTTCTTGCATGTTTTTAGTGGGGGTATATTTTATGGAGGATACCCCAGGCGAACACAGGGAGAACATGCAAACTCCACACAGCAGCAGGCACCGAAAGCATGGTGGAGGACACGCCCCCAGCGGGAATCGAACTGGGACCTTCTAGCTTTGAGGTGACAGTGTTTCCAACGTTCCACCTAAAATAAATAAATAAATTAAATTAATTAAGTGGTCTTGCAGGTGAGCCTCCCATGGGGTAACTGGGTTCGTCTCCCCCATGGCAGCTGGTCTTTGGAGGCCACTGTGTGTGTTGTGGACCTCCATGAGTCGAGTGAGATAATCAGACGGTCTCATTCTCCTCCTGTCTGCAAGCTGTTATCTTCCCCATATCCAGTCTTAGAGGGAAAGCTGTTCTGATTCCATCACAGAGCCCAGTCACTGCTTGTCTATATTGAATGTTCGCTTCATTTGCCCATGTCGGGTGAGTCAATCTTTGCTCTTCTATAGGGGAATTTCCAGCTATTTTTGTCCATTTGTTCCCCTTTGGATCATGAGCAGTCACTTCAGTTCATTGGTCGAGGGTCTGAATTGTTGACAGAAGATGTCCAATTGTGTTGCAAACTCATCTTCCCCATTTTGGACAGAGGGAAGGTGTTTGGCAGCTTCTTTCATGTTGTTGTACATCCATGGTCTGAAGATTAGCTGAGAGTTTCCATCTACTCCAGCTACTTTAACCATCAGTGCAATTAACACGGGGCCTGAGTGAGGAATGGAGTCTGTTCGCTTGAAAATGGTGCCTTGTCCTATTGTGTGCGCATCCCGTGGAGGAGTGTGCAATACTCTCGGGTGAGGTATTGGTTTCTCAGGCCGTGATGGTGTGGCTTTGGTGGTGGCTGTAGTTGTTTCTGGAGCACTGGCGGCTGCTCCTCCTTGGTCCGCAGCTGGTGCTGGCTGTCTTCTGGGTGGAGGCGAATCCAGATCAGGATCTTGTTTGAGGCACTAAGATGCAGAGGTTAGTGTAGCTTTCCCTGCCTTTTGTCTTCTGTCCCTGATGTTGGCTTCAGTGAACCAACAATCAAAAGCTTCCCAATTTGCTTTAAACAGTTTTCCTTTTTTTCTTTTGCTTTGACTGATTTTTTCCTTTGCTGTTAGTTGGACTCTCTAGTGTTCTAATTGGTTTAGGCTAAAACTGCCAGCACATGGGAACCCACACTCCTGAACCCAGATTTTAATTTGGTCAGTTTGTTCACCATATTTTGTGATCATAAACCGAATATTGGGAGAACACATCAGAGGTACATTTTCAGATGCTTTTTCTTTACTGCTGTTGGAACCCATTGTTGAAAAGGAAAAGGAGAAGGAGAGAAAAAAATGGTTTTAGATATTTAGTTTCTTCTTCTTTAGGTGGATTTGTAAGGACCTTGGATTTTATTTTTATTTATTACCACATCAAGACAACTGCAGTGTAATCATTAATACTTAAAGCGCCATGCTCACACATTCTTTCATTCACTTTGCAATCAGACAGTAATGACTGTCGTGAGGAGACGGTTTGCACCGGAGCAGCGTTGCTAGGTGTGTGATACTGAAACTACATTATGGAGCCAGCTAGACGCACAACAGATCTCATCATTTAAGCTTGCTAAGCTTTCACTACTATGCATTACACCCAACTTCACACCAGGCCTCACATTTACACACATTCAACATGAAAGCTTGTGCAGTGCCTTCAAATGTATGACAGGAGGATAAGCATATTTTGTTTACATTTCCGCACAATCGTGTGCCTTGGCATTCAAATACCAGCCTTCTGGTTGCATCGGCAGGGCATCATTTGTGCATTTGTCATATTCACATTGACATTCATGTGACATGTTTGTGCAGTTTGTGCAAATATCAACCACGTCTGTAGGCCCAAACCAGAAAATAGCACAAAGCAGAATTGAAATTAAGTGATGCTCAATGGGTTGATACTTTGTAGATTATGAGATCAATTCCTGCCTTTCATACACACACTGTTAGATTAAATATATGCTATGGTCATGTTTTGAAGTGGTTTAGTTAAAAGCATCCGTTAAGGGTTTCTCAATATAATCCGAGAAGACTGTCTATTTTAACAATCTACTCTCTAAGTTAAAAGCCAAACCCTTCATAATTGGAAAAATTTCGCCTGGAGTTCCTCTACTCAGAATAAATGTAAATTTTGCAGGCACATAATGAGACCTGGGGTGATTATATATGTGGAAAAGGACACATTATCTGACGGAAACTACGTTCTATGAAAATCACACTATTAAAATGCTCATTTAAAAGAAGAGCAAGCACACATGGACTTCACTATTGGAAAAATGGGGTTACATGAAGTAGAATTAGCAGGAGATGCTGAAACGAAGGAGAAAAGAGCCAAAGCGAAAATAAATTATGCTCCTTTATCAGAATCCTCCTCATTTATCCAAATTGACTTAATTGAGAGAGTAACAGCAGATCACCCTTAATACCGTTTTTGTTTTTTGAAAGAAAATGCTAATTAAAATCCAAATAACATGAGCAGATAACAGCTTGGGACAAACAAACATCGTATCTGTCATCCGCCAGATGTTAGCAGGAGTGAAACACAAGCAATAGCTAAAAGGCAAATAAAACAAAGTGAGTCATGGTGCAGGGACAGAGAGAGTTGTTAGTGCAGTTATTGAGCTGGAAACTTACAGTGTGTGTTGGAGGGAATGTCTGGGATCAAGCCCTCGAGGGGAGACGAAGAGATAAAAGTTGGACAATATGAGCAAGAGTTGCCACACCACCTAATCTGGTGACAAATGCAATATGGGGCCCATCAACAATAAGTGTCATGTGCAGGAGAGTAATGGAGGTAATTCCTCTCATTTTTGAAGTTGTTTTTTTCCTCGATGGAGCAATCGATCACCATCCAAGAGTGTTTGATAATAACGGCAAAAGATTAACCCCTACACTTTCATTTGAGCTTCTGTGGTTTTCCAAAAAAGGAGCACATTTCTGATATACAGGAACAAGAGAAAATATGTGAAATGTGCAACAGCCTTTACAGTCTTTACCAGTCACTATGAGGACACACAGGCTGGGCAATTTGTTAACAATGCACTGTCAACATCCAAAATTTCTAGGATTTAGTTTCTTCAGGACAGTTCGGGACATTTTCCACACAAGGAGTTCAAATTCTGTTGTGCAACACTAAGTATACTACATCTTAATATTAAACAGTACTTCCAGAAAATAAACTTCAGTACAGTATCCCTTTTTTGAAGTTAGTGGCGCATGCTGGCTAGTTGGCACACCTAAAGTGAACGGAGCCATTATTGCTGTTATGAGTTAGACCTGTTAAGAACAGGCAAATTGTCAGTTGTAGTAATTGTCATAGCTGATGTCGTCGATACTGAGCAGATTAGCCTTGAGCTGACTTGAGTAGTCAGAATACTGTACGGTACACCATTTATCTTTTATAGTTCTGTTGTCTTGTTTTGACTCTTTTGTTCTTGGTTATGCATATTTAAGACCTACCTTTTCAATCTAGCTTTTCATTGAACCATATTTATTTCATTTATTTACTTTTCCTTCATTTGTTTTAGCCTGTTTTACTTGGTCTGTCGTTTTTATTCTATCTTCGTTTTCATGATTGTTTCCTTTGTCATAACCTACGTTTAATGTCTGGTTTATCTCCTCTTAGTTATTTTATTCTCTCGTTATTTTTATTGTTTGTTTTTTCTCATTATTTCCATTGTTATTTACAGTGACTATATCTTATTATCTGTCATATTTTATGATTTTTGAAAATATCTTTTATTCCTTTTTATTTGGTTATTAAAAATGTTTACATTTTATCCTTCCTCTGGTGTTTTCTCAGTGCAGATTCATGAAAAGTTATAATAGCATTTCCCATTTTTATTGAGTCAGTATTATATATAATATAGTCATTTAATGTTTGTACATCAGGGGTGGTGTGCGGGAAATGGATATGTTGGTGGTCAGGATGGGAATTAGGGCGAGTACACCACTATCTGTATCTGTATCTGTTCAACCATCTAAATTATCTGTATCCCTACCTGTACTAGGAGTGGGCAGGGCCTATGGGTGGGGCTTAAATTGGTACATTATTTTAAGTCTGAAGTTGATATGGATTGATCAGAAGTTCCTATATTTATTGTTTATTTGAAAACTATTTACAGAACAGCCTTAAAACTGAGATTCAAATCAATGTTTTTGATCACAAAAGCAAGAGAACTAGTTACAGAACAAGTTTTTTATGAACTCAGAACATGAATATTCTTAAGTGTATGAATGAATATTTGCAGAACAGCCTCAGAATTGAGATTCAATGTTTTTGATCACAATAGTAAAGGAACTATTTACAGAACAAGTTTTTTTTATAAACTCAGAACATAAATATTTTTAAGTGCATGAATGAATACAACGCATGCAGTAGGAAATTATGAACTACTAAGTATGCATGAACAAGAGTTGTCATACTCAACACAACTTTTT